>NC_089233.1:13751753-14077586 GCF_963924675.1 Phocoena phocoena
AATGACAGAGACTGACAAATACGGGAGCAATTTCCATATCACATAGTCAGTGCTCTGATGGCGGGGGCATATGTTTCTATAGGGGCACATAGGAGGGACCCCTCTCCCAGAGGAATACAGCTAGGGACAATCTTGAAAGAGAGGGAGAAGATAGGCTGGCAAGATGGGGTTGGGGTCGGCCGTGCAAAGAAGGGCGCAATCCAGACCCAGAGCTAAGGGAGGACCTGGCTTTTTCGCACAACTGCAATTAATTCATGATTGCTAGAAAAGCGAAGGTGGGATGGCGATAGAGGGTGACTGCTGTTATTTTTAGGGCCGTTATTACTACTCTCAAATTTACAACGTGGAAACTAAGGCTCAAAAAAAGGGTAGTAACTTATAGGAAGTAACTTACTGTCTATAAAGAGCTAATGCACACCCCAAATACCTTTGGGAAAGACCCCCATGAAATGCACAGTTCTAATCACAAACTCTGGGTGCGAACCGAGCTTATGCTCACATACCCTTCCTATTATCTCTCGTTTTATACCAGAGAGTTCTTGAATCTTCTGATTTCTGGCACTTATTCTTCCCTAAGAGAGTTATCAAAGGACACCAGAAGAATTCTAAAAGACTGAGAGTGAAGTCTTTTATATATAAATTTGACTTTGGTCATTAAACATCTCTTTAAAATGCTTTTAGTGGGTAGTTAGGTTTCAATAAATGTGTGTAAATGAAGTTTTCCTTAATCTTTTTCAATGGCCCCAGAGAAAAAGAATATACAATAATATAAAATGGCCTGGTGCTCCATACTTTACAAATAATAATATAATAAGGTAATTATAAAGATAGGTAACATGATTTGGTGCAGCGAGATACGGCTCTAAGTGCTGGGCAGTTAACCACACTACAACCCCAAGAGATGGGCTCTGTTAGCATCTTGCTTTACACTTGAAGAAACAGAGGCACAGAGGAGTAAAATGACTTGCCCGAGGTCATAGGTTACACAACCAGAACGTGTTGGCATCAGCATTCTGCACCTAGCCACTTTGCCAGATCTTTTGTGTAGAACAAATAATTGCATAGCTATTATTTTTTGATCTCATCAACTCTGAGAGTTGAGGCAGAGGAGATCTAATAAATACCTCATTTGGGGCATAGTTTGGAAATTAAGGTTCTGAAACACTGTGGCTTACCCATGGCCACTCATCCCATTCCCTGACCTAGATGGCCCCCTCATCAGATAGCTGTCCTCTCTGTTGTAGGTGACGAGAGATTTGGGCTTCGTCTCCATTTGTAAGAAGAGGGAAAATCTTCCCACAAGGCAGATACCCCAAAGAAGGTGGAAGCAGGAACACCCTGGAATCTTCTTCGTTATGATGATGGAATTAATGCCTTACATCTGGGTAGCAATTTTAATGATTTTTCAATGCAATTTTTTATTATGATGTCACCTTCTCACAATGTCCTTGGGAGGTGGCTATGAAAAACGGGCTTTTTCACCTGTTTGGTTAGCCGAGGAAACTGAGACATAGGTTTCATAACCTGCTGGATAAGCTTATCTTTCAGCGAGGTAAGACAGACAATAAATTAACAAAAAGCTATCACATTTTATGAAAGAACATGAGACGTGCTGTGGAGAAAACTAAGGCAGGGCAAGGGGGATAAGGAAGGCCAGGGGAGGGGCAGGAGGGAAGGAGGTGCTACTTTAGACAGCGTGGTCAATAATGACCTCTCAGCTTCTGAAGAGAACAAGGGCGCTTAGGTGTTTGAGGGAAGGGTTTTCCAACCAGAGGAAATGGCAAGTGCAAAGGCTCTGAGGCAGGCAAGGTACCTGCTTGGTGTGTCTGAGGAGTAGCAAGGAAGCCAAGGTGGCTGCAGCAGATGAGGGTGAGAAGAGAAGGAAAGGCAGCAGAGGCACCCCAAGGAGGATTTGGGCTTTTAAACAGACCTTAGAGGGAGCACAAGAGTGACCTGGTCTGTCTCGCATCGTAACATGATAACTTTGGTTATGCTGGTGAAGTGGGGCAGGGAGGGCCAGAAGTACAAAGATCAGTGAGGAAGTTGCTTGCACTAATCCAGGCAGGAGATGATGGTGATCTGAACCAGGAGGAGAGGTGAGAAGGGGCCAGATTCTGTATCTGTTTTGATAGGACTCGCTGACGGATTGGATGTGGGGTGTGATGACAGAGTGGCAATGACCGAGTGTGGCTATCATAGGAGTCTAGAGTTCAGCCTTTAGCATAGACAGGTATCTGAATCCGTGGGCATGGGTGGGGTCTACAATGAGATGAGTCCAGGGGCAAGAAGAGTCAGGGCCCTGCAGGGTTTAGCAGCCAGAGCTGAGGAGGACTCAGCAGAGGAGATGAAGAAGGAGCTGACAGACAGAACGGGAGCACGTACCATCCTGGAAGCCAAGTGAAGGGGGTGCTGCAAGGAGGACAGAGATGGGTTTTATTAGCATTTTGCTTTACACTTGAAGAAACAGAAGCACAGAGGAGTAAAATAATTCCCCCAAGGCCATAGGTTATACAACCAGAACGTGTTGGCATTAGCGTTCTGCACCTCATCGCTTTGCTAGATCGTGCTGGAGCTGCTGGAAGGCCAAAAATATATGGGTCAGAATTGACCTCTGGATGGAGGTCAGCCGTGACCTTGACTAGAGCTGTTAAGGGAGTGGGAGGAATGGGAATCTGGCCGATCAGAGTGGATTCAGGAGTCAGCTCGAGGAGGGAATTGGTGGCAGTGAGTACAGGCTACTTTTCGGAGGGTTCTCCATGGGGAGAAGAGAAATGAGTTATAAGTCAGAGGAGGCGGGGGTGTGAACAGAGTTTTGTCCGTTGTTTTTTAGGATGAGGGTTGTCTTAGGATGTTTGTATCCTAATGGAACGAACAGTGGAGAGAGAGAAGCGCTGAACATTATATATACGTTTGTTCTTTTCCTTAATCCTCAAAATGCTCAAGGAGGTAGCCGTGCTTCTTGCTTTATAAGTGAGGACTGTAAATTAGTGTATTCAGAGATGACATAGTAAATGGCACAGCTGGAGTTCAAACGCAGGTCTGCTAGGCTCCAACATGTTTTCCCACTGTTTCCCATTTTTCCCACTGTTCCGTGTGGGACATGGAACAGGCCACATCAGTTTCAGTTCCCTTTGATTCAGAAACCAACCAATCGGGCTTCCCTGGTGGCTCAGTGGTTAAGAATCCATCTGCCACTGCAGGGGACACAGGTTCGATCCCTGGTCCAGGAAGATCCCAAATGCTGCGGAGCAGCTAAGCCTGTGTGCCACAACTACTGAGCCTGCGCTCTAGAGCCCGCAAGCCACAACTAGTGAGCCTGTGTGCTGCAACTACTGAGCCCACGCGCTCTAGAGCCCTTGCTCTGAAACAAGAGAAGCCACTTCAATGAGAGGCCTGCGCACCGCAACGAAGAGTAGCCCCTGCTCGTCGCAACTAGAGAAAACCCATGCGTGGCAACAAAGGCCTAACGCAGCCAAAAATAAATAAGATAAAATAAATAAATTAATTTTTAAAAAAAAACACCAGCTAATCAATATCAAGTCAGTATATGGGATGGGCCTAAGGGTTTGGGGGATCCAGGCTCAGTGGGCCTGTGATGCCCTGGACCCTGGGGGAGCCACGTAGGCAGGAGACAGATTCTAGCATAACTTGACTAGGATGTACTTAATGCCAAGTGGGTGGATGACCACCCCCGCAAGGAAGGTCAGAAATATAACATAGTTCAGGATGGCCTGGGGGCTTGAGATTGAAGTCAAGTGTGCAATCTGACAGCTGGGTGGTCCCTGGTGATCCCAGAGCCGGCGGTTTTGCTGAAACCCCCAACCTGGAAAGTGCAGACCGAGCAGTCTGCATCTCTGGCGTTTTAGTAGCAGAAAAGAACCCCTTTGGTGATGGCTGCGGAACTGGAGCACGTGTGTGCTGTAGGGGAAGAGTGGCGAGCAAGGCAAAGAGTGCAGACATGGGTGTCTGGAAATTTTATGATTCTGTGTTATTTCAATTCAAAGTCTTGATTGAACTTAGCAATGCAGACACAGTGAGCCAGGAGCATTTATATTTTATTTTTTGATAGTCGGGCCCTTCATCTCCCTTCACAGGAGCTTTATGAATTGGTGGAGAGCGGGGAAAGTTAAATGAGACACGGAGAGAGACTCTGAAATTAATCATCTTGTTTTTATCTCAGCAGAAGTCATGGTTTGGACATCTGAGCAATCTAACAGCCACTCAGCTTAGACTGACAATCCTCTTCCATTTTCTGTTAAAGAATTCTGGTTTACTCTTTTGGGGAAGGTTGATAGGAGGTGGGTGGGGCGTGACTCTGATTCGTGGTTAAACCTAATACTTTTCTTGACCGCAAGACATTTATCATTATTGATTCTGGAAAGATGAAAACATCAAGAAACCTGATATAAAGGCATGAAAAGTAAAACAAAAAGGTTTGAAAAATAAAACAAAGACAGTCTTTTGTTGTAGGAAACTCAGGAATGAAAGAGCTCACCCTTCAAAAACTCAAAACCCAAAAGACACTGCTCCCAAAACCTGACATTCTCCCCCCGCCTCGCCCCCTCCCCGGGCAAAGCCCTCAGCCTACTGTCACCCGTACTGATCACCCTAGGATGCCCGGCTCAGCTTTACAAATCACAAGTGTCTGATTAAGTAACTTCAGTTCTCAGACACACGAAGGCGATTTCCAGGAGGTGAGTTAGACAGAAATGAGCTGCTTGATACTCTGGATTTTGCTGGTGCTGGTTTTTCGAACAAGGGGGAAAAAATGGAGTGTTTTCATTTTAAGACTGGGAAACTTTTCTTTGACTCTAATATGGTAGATGTGATGTTTGGGAAGTTTGCTGAGGTTACGCTGACTGCTGTCCGTATCACTGTCCCCTTGTACAGCCTGCAGAAGTCTGTCTTCTTTCACTGCTATAAAATATTCCAGGGAATGAGCACAGTATGTTTCTTCACTTTTTGACGCACACCTGGCTTGTCTCCAGGTCACAGCTGGGCTAGCACGGCTCTGAATACTGGCATTAATGGGTCTTGGAGCTCTGTGTGTTCTTGGTAAGGTGCCCAATGAGAAATATTCTCAAGTACAGGTATGCACAGCATATGGAGTCAGTGCCAAAGAGTTTTCCAAAAACTGTGTTCCCCCACTTGTAGGAAATGTGAGTTTTGGCTGCTCTGTGTCCTTGCCAACATTTGGTACTGCCACCGTTTTCATTTGAACCATGCAGAAAAGTGTGTAATGGTATCTCATTATGATTCGCTTGATTCATCAATATTTTAATTCAACTTTATTGAGGTACAGTTTACATATAACAAAAATGACTGATTTTAACATTCAGTGAGTTTTGAGGAATGTGTATACCCATGTGACCACCACCATATCAAAATACACACACACACACACACACACACACACACATATGGTTCTAGTTTTTTTTTCTTCTTGGTGTTATGTACAATTTTATAGAACTGATAGAATCATGTTCTAATTTTAAGACAGGATAGATTCATATAACCATCACCACATTCAGTTCCCTCATCCCCCAAAATAGTTTTGTGTATCCCTTTGAGGTCAAATCTTCTTTTAATCCCAAACCTTGAGAACTCTTCTTTTCAGTCCCTATAATCCTATCTTCTCCAGAGCGTCATATAAGTGGAATCATACAGTGTATCTCTTTTGGATACAGGCTTCTTTCACTCAGCATAATCCTTTGAGATCCGTTCAAGTTCTTATGTGTATCAATAATTCATTCATTGTTTTATCGTGGAGTTGTACTCCACAGTATGGAAGTACCACACTTTATCTGTTTACCAGTTGACAGATATGAGGTCATTTCCAGTTTTCAGCAATTATAAAAAGAGCTGCTATAAACAGTTATGTACAAGTCACACCTGTGTGCACATAGGTTTTTCATTCAACTAGGACAACTACTTAGTGGAATTGTTGGGTCATCTGAAAACTGTATGTTCAACTTTGTAAGAAATTGTCAAAGTATTTTCTAGAGTAGATATACCATCTTGCATACCCATCAGCAATGTACAAGAGTTCCAGTTGCTCTGTATCCTCACCAACACTTAGTATTATTAGGTTTTTTATTGTTTTGTTAGTTTAGTTTAGTCAGTCTAATAGGTGTATCTCCTGTGGTTTTACATTTGTATTTCCCTAAAGACTAATGATGTTAAATATCTTTGCCATCCAAATACTTTCTTTGGTGAAGTGTCTGTTCACATCTTTTGCCCATTTTTGCATTGGGCTGTTTGCTTACTTGCTGTTGACTTAGGAGAATTCTTCATATATTCCGAATACAAGTCTTTTGGGTGTGTGATACAGATATTTTCTCTTACTCTGTCGTTTGTCCTTGCATTCTTTTAACAGAGCAAGTCTTTTACTTTTGATGAGGTCCAACTGATCTTTTTTTTTTTCTTTCCCTTATGGGTTGTCCTTTTATTGTCATATCTAAGAACTCTTTGCCTATCCCAAGGTCATGAAAGGTCTCTGCCTAACACCAAGGCCACAAGTTCTGACCCACCCCCTGTAGTTCCAACCTCGGTTCAGTTGACAAAGTCTCTGTAGTGCTATTTAGATCTGTCCTGTGTATGTGCCATCTGCCAGCCAGTCTGGAATCCAGGTGATGGTCTACACTATGAATCAGTTCTCAAAGACTTTGGTTCAGGGTCAGATCCATGACCGTGTAACTTGGGGGTGAGTTCAGAAGTTCATACAAGTTCATCAAGTTACTTTTCCAAGGTCCCTCCTCTGTGTGTGCTCAGGGTCCCCTTTCCTGCCCTTCTGGCTAAAAGGTGGAAATTTAGCTTCCACACTCTGCTCTATACTTTCCACAACTGGTTCTGGGAGTCATTGGCCAGCAGAGGGTAGTGGGGGTAAGGACAGTCCACTGAGAGGACATTAGTGGGCTGGGAGTTGGGCTTCTTGTACTGCTCTCATCCTGGCCCATCTGAATTGAGCTTACTGTTGGTTTGATCTGCTCTTCTCCCAGGAGGACCTCGGCTCTTGGCTTCCTCTAATTCCCTTCCTCATTATAGAGACACAACAAACAACTCAATGACGCCCCTGAGGATAGTTTTCCCATTTGTCAGGGTCCTCATTGGTTGGCCCAGAGACACCTGGAATATCCAGCTCTGGGGAGAAGGGAAGACCCTTTTGCTTCTTCTCCGAGGGACCTTACTTTCCCATCCATCATAGGAAAGTTCTCTGAATTACATGATAACAACAGAGCCTGGATTCTCCAATCCTATGTCTGTGGTACCCAAGAAAGGACAGAACACACTGGACAACTTGCTCACACTTTAGAACTGATCACAGTGGCAGTAGTTGCATTATGTAGTTCCTTCCATTAGGCATTGTGTTGGCTTGTCTGTAAGACCCCACAGAAGGGCAGCTCCTTTCCCACCATGGCACCTGACCTATCACTGCCCACCTCGACAGGCTGTATCTCCCACCCAACCTCACAACAAAATTGCCCATAGTGTTTTCTTTGTTGAGAGATCAGACCCTCCGGTCACTTTCCTACGCATTGCCTGACTTCTTAGATTGGCTTCCCCATGATGGGTGACCTGGAGTGTCCAGTCCACAGATGCCTCTACTTTGGGGTATCTGCTAGTCATAACAGATGAGCATAGACTGTTTGATCTACAGCAAGCCACTCTACTGGAAGCTGTGGCATTATCCGACGTTAGGACAAAGAGTGACCTCAATGGTTTGCCCCCGTCCTTTTTAATCATGTCGTCTAGCTGCATCCTCAGAACGTCCACCAAAATGACTAAGGGTCTTTTCCCAGAACATGGAGCATTGAGGCATACAAATTTTCCCAATGAGAAGAGACTTGGAGTTTAGGACATCTCTATATATACCAGGTTTTTTACTTTTTACCTTTCCAACTTTGTGGGGAGGGGATAGTTATGTGTAGTGAATACTTACAGCAAAGGTAAGAGATGACTGCTCCCCCACCCCTATCGCTATCAGCACAGAGGACCATGGTCAAACTCCATGGCTCGTAAGACCAGCATCTATTTCCACTCCTTGGCAAACTGAATGTGATGTGCCTTCACAGTTATGTCCCTCTACTTTACCAACAGGATGCAAATACCTACATCACTATCTGGTCATGATATTAAGATCATTTATTCTAATCAAATTTTACATAATCGGCAAAGTGACTGTCATTATCTCTGTATTGGATGTGGGTCCAATGAGCCCATACCTAGAACATTTAAGGTGCACAAAGATCACTTCCCATTAATTCATTCACAATGTCAGGCACTGTGCTGGATGCTGGGTATACAATGGCAAAGAAGACAGGCAGAGAGTCAGAAATGGAGCCTACATTCCCTGGGGACCTCTCCTCTAAAGACAGATATTTAAATCTTAATAGAAATTTGCCTTCCAAATATATTTATAGGTAGCACATAGCTGTGCTCAATGATAGCATATGAGATTTAGCTGAGGAAAATGTTACCTATATTTCTGCCTTAGGAGTCAGCCTCATGGACCAGTAATTCCCAGTCTCTTTTCTGCCATACGACGATTAGTAGATTATGTTCACATTTGTACCACATTCCCATGGGTACTGTTAAATGAAATTTTCAGAACTTCTTTCTCTCCTTGTTTTAAAAAAAAAGGAATATGAAAATGTGTGATGGAAATTCTCCATCTGCCATCCCCCCAATCCATTTTCTGCACCTCCCTGTCCTAGGTCCTGGGAAGCTAATCCCTATGGGTTGCATCTCCTACACAACCTTGCTATTTGGCTTCTCATTGGGTTAGGCCAATGGTAGACAATGGCAGGAAATCTGAGGGAGAGGTTGGGGTATTTCTCTTCTATTCACTTCCTAGTAAGACTGTGCTACTCTGGCAGTGGCTATGTCCCTTGGTGACCCCAGTTCCCACTGGGTGGCCCTCTTCCAGTAACCCTTTCCCTTCAGCCCTTGGTGGGATGTGAACATCTTCCAGCTACATTAATCTCATAATACCTTGTTTCTTCCATTTACCTCCCTACGCTATGTAAACAGTCTCTGCATTAATGCCTCCTCATTTGTATCTGGGTGTATTCTGTTTCCTCATGAAATTCTGATATAAAATGCAAATAATGGAGAGGGAAATTATTATGGGAATAGCCTGAATCCACTCACATATGCACAAAAAACCGATACAAATTACTTGTATACATACAAGTATACATACAAAAACCGGAGCAAATTACTTGTAACAAACCTCACTACCAATACTGGCTCCATGTTGGGGAATGGCTGACCAAGACCCGGTTGTATTTGGTCCCTGTGTGCTTGCTACCAACGTTTGGATGGACATTCTGCACTATATAAAGAGTGACTATTTCCCCTCATTTTAACCCTTTACATTGGTGAGATTGGGGACGCAAAAGAGTGAGATTGACTAGGAAGATTTTAAATACCACTAGAAACTTTTCATTATCCAATGACCTTTTAAAATTCCATCTTGGCTGCCTTGAGGAAAAGACTTTTCTTCTACATCTTATCTACAAATGGCTGAAAATTTAAAACCAGTTTTATCTATATTAGGTCACAGCAATTGTGGGTCTCTTCCTTCCAATGCCTGACCTCTCAGGGATTGCCAGTGGTAGGAGGAAAAAGAAAAAAAAAGACAAACCCTGATGAGGTTAACAAAGTGACAAGGAAAAGTGAAATCAGAAGCCATCAGCAGAGATCTCATCAGTTCAACACTTACTCAAATGTCTAGCAACCTTTAAAGATTCCGGTACAATAAATTCTTCCATGAGGATCTAAGTTTGGCTTTCAAATACTACAATGAGGACAGATCTAGACATAGGTATCCAAGATTTGAACCTGGTATTGAAGTTTTAGAGTATCTTATACCAGGGAAACCTGGAAAGTTTACTCTTCCCAGTGTCGCCAGTTGAGGTCGCCTGCCCCAAACAGTAAGCTCTACGTAACTTTCTTTTCCCCTTTCTTATCTTCCCTCCTCCCCTCTTCAACTCCAAATCCCACTCCCTTTCCCTCACCCCTTGACCACACACTCTAATGTGTCTGATACGACTTTATTCATATTCCTTTGTAACAAAAGTTATAACAGATAACACCTGTGGGATACTTATGATGTGTTCTAAATGCTTCACATATATTAACTCATCTAATCTGGATAACAACACCATTAGGTACCACCATTTAGCAAATGAGGAAACCGAGGCACAAAGAAATTAAGTAACTCACCTAAGATAAGCCATAAGCGACAGAGATGGGATTTGGACCCCTGAAGTCTCGCTCCAGAATCCATGATCTCATATCCCCTCTGATACACCGCCTCAAAATACGTGTTGTGTTAAGTGCCTCTGTGCTTAGTGCTACATGAATGTATCATGCTATGAATCTCACTGTGTTTTGTACATGTTGACTAAATCTCCAGTCTTGTGATTCATCCACACGGCTATGTAAGTACATCTGGATTGTTGCAAAGTGTTTCATATTATATACATGGACTTAACCATTCTGCTAGGGACGGACACCTAGGCTACCTTCAACTCAGTATCTCAAACAGACCATGATGAGCATCCTTCGATATGCTCTGTGTGAGAATGTCTCTAGGAAGAATACCTAGCCTGGGATTTCTGGGCATACGCATACTTAATACCATTAAGTACTTACCGATTGCCCAGGCAATTTTTTAACTGGGTCTGGGAAACATACATTCGATCATCCATCTATTCATTCATTCATTCATTGTCTACTGTGTGACAGGCATTGAGCAAGGAATGGGGGATAAAAGCAAGAAAGGTGTGGATTCTAAGCACACTGAACTTAGAGTCTAGTCCTTAAGAACTTAAAAGTGTTTCCGTCAAAGAAAGGAAGACAAACACTGTGTGATCTCACAGATACATTGAATCTAAAAAAGAAAACCCAAACTCACAGATATAAAGATCAGACTGGTGGTTGCCAGAGGCAAGGGGTAAGGAGTGGGTGAAATGGGTGAAGATAGTCAAAAGGTACCCCAGAAAAGTGTTCCATCAACTTCGGGGGTGGCCCTATCTAGTTTTACCCAGTCACCATTAATATCATTTTCGAAAGGACAGTTCTTCAAAGTATACATGTACTCAACTGATTGAACATTTCATTGATGCATGTTTTCCTCTATATAAATCACAAGTCTAGGCTCCTCAAACAATATTCTAAATGAGGTGGACTTTAGGTATGGCTCCTCTAATACTGAGCGATGCAATATTCTATCACTCTAAGGAGAAACCTATAAGGAATAACATGGTTTTATGGACTTGGGTTGACCTCTGAATCAGCACCCTAAAAATGCTACTAGAGTCTACGTTGGTAGAAATCGTTTCTGAGCGTTCAGGGAAAAAGAGAAATGTCCTCTGGCTCACATTTCTCTAGAAGTGTGCTCTTAATTGCTCAGATACTACTTTTGGAAAAATCTCGATCCTTTGTGTGTGCCCTTTCCTCCCACCTTCTGGAAAGGAAAACTGAAAACCTCTTCCTGTTTGCAGAGAGCATGATTTTTACCATCATGAGTCAGGAGTAGCTTTAACAGACACTGAATTCATTTTACAAAGAAGGGCTTCCGACCTGCTATTAAAAAATGGTAACAACAAACAAGCATTAAATGCACTTCAATGGCTTATAGCTAACTTCCCATGAAGCAAGTCACCTCGCTCATTTCCTAGAGACACATTTCCAACCACAACCACAGCCAAAAGCCACGCTGCTCAAAGTTCAAAGCTGGGTGTACGGTAATGACCGTTCGTGGTGTTTCCCAATTGAAAATTATTGCACCACATTCTGAGACATAAAATGGAACACCAGGATTGCTCCATTGATCTGTACATAATTCTGCAAAGATAACTTGATATTTACAAGCCTAGAAGATCTTCTTTGCTCTTCTGGGGAAAGGAAGGTAGCTTTCTAGTCAAGGTGGTGGGCTTCTTAGAGCTTTCAATTGTTAAGATACGGAGTTCTGCGTATAGCCAGCAACAACATACATCTGCTCATACACCAGGGAGTGCAACCTTGAATTCAATATACACAATGGTCAATAGAAACCGAGTTGAGACAATTTCTATTTTTTCAGGTTATCCTGAAGGATATGCAATCCATCCCTTCCCCTGTAAAGGGTCACATGATAAATATTTTAGGTTTTGTGGGCCATATAGGGTCTGTCCTAACTACTTAACTCTACTGTTATAATGAGAAAGCATCCACAGACAATACAAACTAGTGTGGCTACGTTGCCCTAAAACTTTATTAACAAAACAGGGGGCAGGCTGGACTTGGCCGGTGGGCTATAGTTTGTGGACTCCTGCTTTAGGTCAATGGTTCTTAACAAGTGGGCAGTGGGGCAGGGTAAGTGGTGGTCACTGTCTCCTTTGAAAGTCGGATGAAAATTATACTTCTTCTCAAAACAATGCAACTGGATTAATTTTATGTGCAACATTATAAGTTTTAAAACCCCCAAGTCAAGAACCTTTCTCTAGAAACTGTAATCTGTCACTGAATTACGTCAGAACAACAGAACAGCAGAGAGCTATGTCCTTGGTTCATCTTCCCCAATAGAAGTTGTTTCTCAATTATTCTTTGACACAATGTCATTGGTTTTCACTAAGAACAGTTTAGGGAAAAATATCTTTGAAACTCATCCACATGCTTATTCCAATAATGTAACGAGAATCTATTAAAAAGTAACACAACCCAAATATTAAACCTAAAAGAATAAAATGCATAGAAGAAAACACAGGACGTCTTGAGTTAGGCATAGATTTCTTAGATAGAACACAAACAACATGAATCATAAAAGAAAATAAATGGCAAATTGGACTTCACAAAAATTGGAGACTTCTTCATTTAGAAAGTTAAGTTGTAGGGACTTCCCTGGTGGCAAAGTGGTTAAGAATCTGCCTGCCAATGCAGGGGACATGGGTTTTAGCTCTGGTCCGGGAAGATCCCACATGCCATGGAGCAACTAAACCTGTGCACCACAACTACTGAGCCTGTGCTCTAGAGCCCGTGAGCCACAACTACTGAGCCCGTGCACCACAACTACTGAAGCCTGCGTGCCTAGAGCCCGTGCTCCGCAACAAGAGAAGCCACCGCAATGAGAAGCCCGCACACCGCAATGAAGAGTAGACCCTGCTTGCCACAACTCGAGAAAGCCCATGTGCGGCAACGAAGACCCAACGCAGCCAAAAAATAAGTTAATTAATTTAAAAAAATAGAAAGCTAAGTTGTAAAAAATAGTCTTTCTTTCTCTTAGATTTGTAGTTAAAGAGGGAAAACAAAATTAAATATGCACAGGGAGCTGCAAAAAAAAAAACCTGGAGACTTATTTTTTAAAAGACACTGTTAAGGCAATGAAAACACAAGCCACAATCAGGCATAAAATATGTGCAAAATAAATGCTTGTTAAATAAAACCTCTGTGAAGAATATATAAAGAACTTCCCAAATTCAATCATGAGAAAATAGTCAATGCAGTAAAAAAATGGGTGAAAGATTTGAAGATAAATATCACTAAGAGGATTAAGCAAGTGAAAATCACAATCAGATAACACTATATACCTATATACTATTTACCTAAAATGTAAAAGAAAAATAAAAGCTGAGATATAAAGTGCTGGCAAGGATGTAAAGCAACCGAAACATTCAGACATTGCTGCTGGGGGTTTAAGATGGTCCAGCCACTTTGGAAAATATTTTGGTAATTTTTATGGAGTTAAATATACACTTGATATATGATCCAGCATTCTCACACCAAGGTATTTACTCAACAGAAATGAAAACATATATCCACATAAAGACTTGTACATGAAAATTTATAGAAACTTTATTCATAATCACTCTGCCATGGAATCAGTGTTTGTGTCCCCCCCCGCCAACAAAATCCATATATTGAAGCCTAACCCCCAAGATGATGGTCTTAGGAGGTGAGGGCTTTGAGAGGTGATTAGGTCATGAGGATGGAGCCCTCACAAATGGGATTAGTGTCCTCATAAAAGAGACCCCAGAGAGCTCCCTGTCTCCTCTGCCACGTGAGGATATATTGAAAAGATGACCATCTACGAGCCAGGTGTCTCACAGGTGTCCTCACCAGACCAAATCTGCTGGTGCCTTGATCTTTTCAGCCTCCAGAGTTGTGAGCAATATGTTCCTATTGTTTATAACCACCTGGTCTATGGTATTTTTGTTACAGCAGCCTGAATGGACTAGACACACTCTAAACTGGAAACAACCCAAACATCCACTAATTGGTGATGGGATAAACAAACTGGGTGCAAGTTACAATAGGACACTGGGGTCCTGCTAAGCAATCGTGGAGTGCACCACCGATACACACAACAACATGGATGAATCTCAAAAGCGTTATGCTAAATGAACGAAGCCAGATGAAAAGGTTACATATAGTATGATCCTAGTTATATGACATTATAGAAAGGGCAAAACTATAGAAGTGAGATCAGATCAGTAGTTGCAAGGGACCTGGGGGAACTGACACCAAAGGGGCATGAGGAATTTTGGGGGCGATGGGAGTATTTCATATCTTTATTATGGTGGTGGTAACGCGAGTATATAAGTTCATGAAAATTCATAGAACTGTACATCTTAAATGACATTTTGGAAATTATATCTCAAAATACTCCGTCCAGTATCCTTTTCACATAGAGCCATGGAAGAAATGTCTTGATACCAGAAGTGGTTACACCTCTCTTGAGTACTGAGGTTGTTTTTATTTTCTGAAGACTGTGACTCATATACCTGATTAGAATTACCTCTTTGCTTGTGCTTTGAAAGCAGAGAGTCAGGTGTCTGACATGGACTTTAGGTGTTAATCTTACCCTGGCCATCATCTTATTTTTCCTGTTTTCATTTGCCTTTTGACCTGAGTTCTCCCTGATAAAGGCTTTTATCTTAATGTGGTCTATGTACTTTTCAGAGACTAAGTATTTTTTAATTAAGGTACAGTACCCATAACAAAATTAATACATGCATACTGGAATATGTAATAAGTCATAGAAGTATCTCCTCCTGGCACACATTAATAAAAGTGCATGCCAAGAAATCTTAATTCCATACCATCATGCAGGACCTAACATGGTTTATTCGTTTCTGGATGCTTCTCTTTACAAGGACTGAGAATCAAAGATAGCATTATTGTGAAAAAGTAAACAGAATGGTACGTAGGAAACAGAGGACCAAGAAAGTTTATCTTGGAGAAGAGAAAAGACAGGGAAAATACAAAAGCTGTCTCCAAGTATTTTACAGGTTGTCAGGTAGAAGAGAGGTGAATCAATTCTGACTCGTCCTTTTGGATTAGAAATGAAACCAATGGGTATACACTATACCACGACCAACTGGGGCTTAATGTAAGAAATATATTTCTTCTTCTTCTCCAATTTTTATTGGATTATAGTTGATTTACAATGTTGTGTTAGTTTCAGGTGTACAGCAAAGTGAATCAGTCATACATATACATATATCCACTCTTTAAAATTCTTTTCCCATATAGGTCATTATTGAATATTGAGAAGAGTTCCCTATGCTATACAGCAGGTCCTTATTAGTTATCTATTTTATATATAGTATTGCGTATATGTCAATCCCAATCTCCCAATTTATCCTTCTTCCCCCTTTCCCCCCTGGTAACCATAAGTTTGTTTTCTACATCTGTGACTCTATTTCTGTTTTGTAAATGAGTTCATTTGTACCATTTTTTTAGATTCCATATATGAGCGATATACGATATTTGTTTTTCTCTGTCTTAACCTCACTCGGTATGACAATCTCTAGGTCCATCCATGTTAAGAAACATATTTCTAATGTAGCACAGCACAGATGCAAGGTATTGTCTGAGGAAAGAGTTTCTGGCAGTGGACATAACCAAACACAAGCTGGAAAATCAATTGGCTAGGATCTCGTATAAAGATTCATTTAGACACATGGTTGCTCCCTTGTAATCCCAAGATTCAATAGTTACTTAATCTTATGAGAAAACAGTACCCTTCCAATGTGAAACAAACTTACTTTGACTAAGCAAACACCATTATAGTCTTCCTCATCAATTTGTTTTGTTATATTAAGTTGTATCATAATCCCAATACGTCAGGACAAGTAAAAAGGTTGTAGCAAGCAGACATTCATACAGGCCCTTAAAAAATAAAATACAAAATTATATTTAGAGTTTTACGACTCATATTTGCAAAATACACCCTTTTCTTGGTCAGCCAGCTGCCCTTTTTTGCCCTCTGGAAACAGGCTGGCAATACAGCACTCTCTGAATGGAAGTTTAAGCGATTTCCCCCTTTGTCCTTGTGCTTTAACACTTAGGCAATAAAGCTCACGACATTTTCAATAAAAAGCCGAGAAAGAGAAGTGCTACTTTTTCATGAAAAAGCCCTAGCCAGCATCATCCTGGCATTTTCCCATTTGAGAAAGCCCAGTCTTTGCCAAGCAGTCAGACCTACGATTTAAAACTCACGTCCATCAGTACAAGGGACCGAGGATTATTGGTTCTGCAAAATTGAGAGCTAATTTCAGGTTGGCTTGAATGCCTAGGTTCCAAGGCAGCGTGGGTTTCCCTAGCAACCCCAAAAGACACAAGTAACTGGTGAGAAACATCCTGAAGACATTTTCGGTCTAACAACCAAACTAGGAACTGAGCAAAGGAAAGAGTAAAAGCAACTCTGTAGTATGAGCGGAAATTACAGGCACAGCTACAAAAGAAGACCCGTTAAGTGAGTGTGTTTACTGGAAGGCACAGTATAAAAGAGGCCAAAACCAAAGAACCTTGATAGACATGTTTCCAAAGAAGATGTACAAATGACCAAGGGGTATATGAAAAGGTGCTCAACATCACTAATCATCAGAGAAATGCAAATCAAAACCACCATGAGATACCACCTCACACCTGTTAGTGTGGCCATTATCAACAAGAGATAACAAGTGTTGGCGAGGGTGTGGAGAAAAGGGAACCCTTTCCTGTTGGTGGGATTGTAAATTGGTGTAGCCACTATGGAAGACGGTAGGGAGGTTCCTCCAAAAATTAAAAATAGAACTTTCTCCAAAAATTAAAAATAGAACTACCGTTAAAAATATCAGTCCCACTTGGGGGTGCATATTTCATATACACACACAATGGAATATTATTCAGCCATAAAGGAAGGAAATCCTGACATTTGGGACAACATGAACGGACCCTGAGGGTAAGTCAGATAGAAATAAGTCAGATTGAGAAGGACAAAGATGGCATGATCACTGACACAATATTGTAAATCAATAATACTCCAATAAAATTCTTTTAAAAAAGATGGTATGGTCTCACTTATATGTGGAATCTAAAAAAGCTGAACTCATAGAAACAGAGAGTAGATCGGTAGTTGCCAGGGGCAGAGAGAAATGGGGAGATGTTGGTCAAAGGGTACAAGCTTCCGCTTATAGGATGAATAAGTTCTGGAGTTCTAATGTATAGTATGACTAAGGTTAACAATACTGTATATTACACACTTGAAAATTGCTAAGAGAGTAGATCCTAAGTGTTATCACAACAACAACAATGTAAGAAAAGGTAACTATGTGAGGTGAAGGAGGTCTTAACTAATCTTAGTGTGGAATCATTTCCCAATACAGATGTGTTTCGAATTATCACATTGTGCACCTTAAATTTACATAGTGTGATATGTCAATTCCATCTCAATAAAGCTGGGGGCAAACAAAGAAGTGGGAAGGGCTCAAAACAATAAACAAATATTTATTGAGTACCTACTATGCGCTAAGTACCAAACTAGGTATTTTATGTACCTTATTCACTTGATCCTCACAACTGTAAGACAGTATTATACTATCCTCCCCATTGTACAAGTGAAGAAACAGAGGGTCAGAGTATTTCAGCTAACTGTCCAAGTTCAGCCCAACTCAAAAGAGCTGAATACAGGTCTAATACCCACAAATGAATCCAGCAAATGGACACACAATGGCCTTCATATATCTGGGCCCTAATATACTGGAATTTTCATATCCCTTTGAAACCTTCAGCCTTGCGGGGCTACACAGGCCCAAAGCTCAACGATGACATGCAGCTAACTCTGAACTCCCCATAGGATGTTTCAGTAGCAACCATTTGCATTTTTGTTGCATGTCTGGGGAAAAGAAAGTGTGCATCTGATGTCAAAGCTGCTTTGCCTAAAAGATACCAAGTTACGGGGGCCTTTCTGGGGAATCATGATACGGAAGTCTAATCCATTTTTTAAGACTTGTTTTAGTTTATATCTGAAAGGAGAACTTTTTTATCTCCTCTTCTATTTTTGTCTGCTAGGAGAGAGTTCAGTCACCTCCACGTAACACAGAAAAAAACACAACCAAAGTGTGATAATTGGACCAAAGGCGTGTCCACTTCTCCGTTCATACTTTTTTTCTTTATTTCTGTACGCGGGCCTCTCACCGTCATGGCCTCTCCCGTTGCGGAGCACAGGCTCCGGACGCGCAGGCTCAGCGGCCATGGCTCACAGGTCCAGCCGCTCCGCGGCATGTGGGATCTTCCCAGACCGGGGCACGAACCCGTGTCCCCTGCATCGGCAGGCAGACTCTCAACCACTGCGCCACCAGGGAAGCCCTCTCCGTTCATATTTTGTCACGAGTGATAAACGGTATCAGACAAAGCTCTCAGATGAGATTTAGAAGGTGTGCCGGGTGGGAGCAACCAATTTTCAATTTAGGGAAGTCAGTGGGTTTTAATGAGCTATTCACCGTTGATTACCGTAGAGCTTTTGACATCAAGCTTCGCTGGCACGTGTGCTTGGCAGTGATTGATAGGCATTTTAATGCCTTTAATTTGATTCCTGTAAAGCAGTCAAGCATCTGCTGTCTTAGCTGCAATCAGGAGAGGATGGTTTGGAGACCTGCAGCGGACGTGGCCAGAGTGTGATCTCCTGTGATCTCCCGTGTGTTCCCCAGATTTTGCAGCTCACAAGAAGGCCAGGTGCCCAGCACGGAGGACCAGGCGGCGCCCGGCAGGTCACAAACATGCTTACTCTTTGAACCCCTCCCATCATCCCCAAACTGGGTGGTGAGTTCCTTGAGGGTAGACACTGATATGGTTGGTGGTCTCATAGCACACAGAACAGGCAGGTACTCATCACGTTTCTGAAAAAATAATCCTGCGCTACTTGACACATTTCCTGAGAACTGAATTCTGCTCCAAGGGTTCTCTGTTTCTGATGTTCACACCACACACACAAAAAAAGAATAAGTTGGCAGATACGGGTCTGTGAGCCAACAGACAGTAGACTCGCTCTGTCATTAGAACAGAAATGCGTCTTCTCTTTGCTCAAGATGTAGGTTTTTTAAACCAACAATGCACTTATAAACTGTAAACCTCCATTAAGAATTTTTAACTGGGCAAATTTAGTACTTATGATAATTTGATGCAAGTAGGGCTTAAGTCTTCCTCTTCATTATCACTGATAAAAGAGCTGCCTGGGCAAACAAATTGGGTAAACACAATTACACAGCTATGTTTAAGTAACTTGAGAAACAAGAAAACTGCTAGGGACTTTGGCAGTTTAATTTAGGGTATATGATGTTAATTATCAATGTGTCTCAGAGCTTCCATTTAACAACACTTTTTAAAGGTAGCAGTTAATTCCAATTACCTTCGACATACAAAAATGTGGGGAAATGCTGTGATAAAACCCCATTTCTTGAAAATGGCTAAGTAATGAGATACCTCTAACGAATTCAGGCTGACCTTCCCTATGTGGTCTGAAACGATGCAGCGCAACCAAATATGTAGTCAACAAATGATCATCTCTATTAACTTGGATCGTCCTTGCAGTTAGGGTTAGGGTTAGGGTTAAGGCAGAGCTACCACGCTGCTCGCCTGTCTCCTGGGAAGGAAGGAATGGCCAGGTTCTCCCTGGCTTTCGGGCCCTTGCCCCACTGATCTCTTGGGTGTTTTCGTCTGCTACTATACGGACTGATCATTCGACCCCTAGAGGCTCTAGGACAGAATCTGTGGACAACAGTGACAGCTGTGAAACTCGGTGACCTGGATGAGCCAGCAAGAATAAGTTCTAAGGAATGAGCCGTCAGCAGACAGCTGTGACTCGGGAAATGTAGGAGCAGATGTTCTTTCCCTGACCCCACTGTTGGTTGGAAGGAACTTTCCCAGCACCGGAGGAGAAGAGCTGGTCACAACTGGTCCCGGCTCTGCTCACAGCCCTGCAGCCCCCGCCTGGACCCGGCAGTGATGCTCAGATTAGCAACTAGGTTGGGAGCCAGCACAGGCTCCAACTGGGCAGCAGCTCTGGCAGCTGGGACAAAGGCTCCTGAGACATTTTGCTCTGTGTTTTCATTAACCTCCTGTCTCAGGGAAGAAGGTCCTGTCCTCCATCCAGGAGCCCATAGCAGGGCTTCACATCTGCTGGGCCTTCCACCGAATCCAATTAGTCCCTGGCTCAACGACCTCTCATCAGAAAGGAGGGTGATGTACATTCATAAATGTGCTTCTCTGGGCAGACCTACCCCAGACAAGCAGGCCCAAGGAGAGATGCTGCAGCTGGGGTACACATTCAGGAGGGAATCTGAGCATGTTCTAGCCTCTTTCCCGCTTTGCTCCCCATGTGACATTTGTGCCTCTGGTCGGCCACACCTCTGTCCTCAGTCATTTGAAAGAATGAAGTTTAAGTGCTAACTCAAAAAGATATTTGCATCCCCACATCCCCTGCAGTATTAATTACAGTAGCCAAGACACGGAAGCAACCTAAGTGTCCATCGATGGATGAATGGATAAAGAAGATGTGGCACATATATACACATGTATATACAGACAGTACAGTGAAATACTATTCGGCCATAAAAAAAGACATCTTGCCATTTGCAACAATGTGGATGGATCTCGAGAGCATTATGCCGAGGGAAATAAGTCAGACAGAGAAAGACAAATACTGTACGATCTTGCTTATACGTGGGATCTAAAAACCAACAAAACCCCCAAACTCCTAGATACAGAGAACAGACTGGCGATTGCTAGAGGCAGGGGGTGGGGGTGGGTGAAATGGGTGAAGCGGGCCAAAAGGTACAAACTTCCAGTTATAAAATAAATAAGTCCTGGGGATGCAATGTACAGCAGGGTGACTATATTAATAATACACTATTATGTATTTGAAAGTTGCTAAGAGAGATCTTAAAAATTTTCATCACAAGAAAAAAAATTTGCAACTATGTGTGGTGATGGACGTTAACTAGACTTACTGTGGTGATCGTTTCACCATATATACAACTATCAAGTCATTATGTTGTTCACCATAACATTATGGTGTTATAATCTGTTACATCTCAATTTTAGAAATACAAAAAAAAGAATGACGTTTAAGTCCAATGTCAAAATCAGTACTTATGTTCCCTCTCCCATTCATCGCCCCTTGTTAATTTTCCTGACATGACCCACACCCAACATCTACCAGGTGCTTCATGGGAAACTCCTTTGCTCTTGAAAGCTCTGTGTCCTGTGGTCCCTCTTCTATGCCTTGACTTCCACACCCTCTTGCTCCTTCATCTTCTCTTCATATCAGTTCCAGTATGAAACACAGTATTATCAGCTATATTAAGGTGTTTCTGTTTGAGATCTCAAGTACACTCTATGCCAGACTTAGGGCTCCGTGAGAGACAATTTCCAACTATGCACAACTGATTTAGAGGGTTCTTGAGATAAATCCTTTTTTTTTTTTCTTTTTGGTACTTGGGCCTGGGTCAACACTTGACTTTGGACAATGACAGCAGTCAAGGACAAAAAAGTGTCATAGGATAGAGGGGTGTGAAACATCTGAGGGTAAAGAAAAAGCTGCTCAAGCGGGTCATACCCATGACTAAAGGGTCATGGACACTGTAGTGTCCCCGAGCAGGGTTGACAGAGAAACCAGAGGAAAAGGCAAATCTGGCAGCTGGATTGGACATCCTAGGCGGCCCTTCTTTCAGAGAGGTAAGTGATGGGGATGGTCTAGGGCCACACACTCCCAGTGCTGAGCTCTGCTCTTTCTCCCAGAGCTGACCCCTCTCCAAACACAGAAACATCAGGGGATGTTGTCCTCAAGCAACAGTAGCCTCTGCAGATTCGTACATGGAATCTTGCCCAGGTTCACATCAGCTGGGAAAAGAGGGCCAGGTGAGGAACGGCTGAGATGTCCCCAGAGGTGGGAGGGGAACTAGGTCCTGCCTTGGACACTTTATCGTATTTGAAAACGTGTGTTTGTTGAGGTTAGGTTACCTGCTTCCTCCCACCAGATTTTACAGTCAGAGGGGCTGGTGTATGATACTCAGCCTGACAGGCCTGTCCCATGGGTGATGGATACCTGCAGGGGCTTACCTGATACATGTATGTGCCATGGTGCTTACAAAAAGCAATGCAAAGAAAAACAAAATCACCTGTCTTCATGTCTACCAGCTCCTGAATCAAAGCCAAGCTGCTACTAAAGACGTGCGCTAAAGCAAAGAACAGGCTCAGGATCTGTATTCCCTTCTTAAGTCTGGAAACTTCCCGACCATAAGTGTCTTGGTGGGAATCTGAGCCTACTTCTCAGAATAAATCCTCATAAAGTCAGCTTCTATACCTAAGGTTTGTTCAACCAGATGCGTTCATGCAGGATCTTGAATCCTGAGCCCACGTTGCACAAAATCAGGGACTCTTGAGAGTTCTTTATGGAGCTGGCAGTGAAGCCGTGACCAACACTGCGGGTGGAGATAGCACGAGCTGTGGCTCCTGGGCTGGGCCGCAGGGGTTGTGGAGTCCTCACGGGACCCATTCTTGACGGGCCTTTGCCTCGTCCTACTGCCTATCTTGTTATTGCACATAAAAAGAAACCAGATTCTCCCTGCATTCACTGCCACAGAGCACGGGCAACACTGCAGACCCGCCCTCCATTTCTATGCCTGTTGCGCTTTTCCTACACAGCTATTACTATAATGCATTATGCACACAATGGAACCGCAGAGAAGACTTTAGCAAACAGCTACAATTCTGCCTGTGTCTCTCACATTTCTGTACATCTTATAGCACAGGCACTGCTCACCGTTGCTCAGGACTATCTTCCCAAGGATGTCTGTAGAGAGAACAGCCTTTGAAGATATAACGTCTCCCTCCAAAGGGCAAGTTTAATTATGGTCCAGTATGTTAAGACAGTGTGTCTCTCTAGGACAAAGGCAGGTCGGCTTACTGCCTGTTATAAAAGATTCAGTTTCCTTAAGCTCTGGGGTCCTCACCTATAATCTGATGCAGGTGACACCAGGCCCTCCTTAGCGGGAATTGGGGTTCAGAGAACCAGCTAAAAATGATGGTAACCTGCTATTGCTATTGCTGTCAGCAATGGTCCCTGTCTCTGACCAAGTCTCGTGTCTCCTGCCGGCATTCAGGAAACCATGGCAGGCTCACTTGATAGCCTGCAAGTGGTATGAAATCTCAGATCCATCAGAGTCCTTGACACGACTTTATAAACCTGGCACAGTGCTCTTCCTAATAGGAACACACAAATGAAAAAAAGTGCTTCTTACCCTCAGGAAACTCAAAATCCAACAAGAAGGCACCAGTCAACTTGGCATTAGAAGGACATGCTTTGAGCACCACTCCCCACCCCACTCCAATATGAGTAAGGAGAAGGAAAGACATAGTCCTACTCAAGAACAAAGGCATCTTTTCCATGGGCCAAACATGGAGAACAAATGTAATGTAGAAAATGGCAGTGACCCTGAGGGCTGCTGGCTTCAGGGGTAGAAACAGACAGAGGTGGGGAGCAACTGTCCCGCTGGGTAAAGAGGTAGAATTGCCCTACGTGAATCGAGGAACCTGAACTTGTCTCACTGCTGAGACCAGACACTGAGACAGGGCTCCCTACACAGGAGAGGAGACCACAAGATTCCAACCACGCCTGGGGCTGAAACAGTACCAATTCTAGGGAGGCCAGGGGATGCAGACAAACCTCACACCAGGGCGTGAGCCAAGCTGCCCTTGGTGATAATCAGCGCCACCCAAATTCTAGACAACAATTGTCAAGAGTAGGAAAAAGGTGGTCATGGTCTAACTTAGAATCCTACAGATGCTAAATAACTCTGAACTTTGTTTGAAATTCTTAAGCATATGTTTTGTATGTAAAATAACACAAATATAATTTATACAAGTATACAATGTATAGCTTCCAAGCAGGAAAGAAAAAAAGGGGGGAGTAATCTATTCAATAGGTAACAATATCATCCATCCAATGGGAAAGAGAAAACACAAAATAAGGATGGTACAAATGAGTCCAAAAGTGTCTACAGGTCTACAGTCTCAAACACACACACACACACACACACACACACACACACACACACACATACACACACAGAGAGAGAGAGAGAGAGAGAGAGAGAGAGAGAGGAAGTGGGCTAAACTTATGTATTTCACAAAGACTAACTTGCTGGATTTTTAAAAATCCAGCTATATGCTACTTACAAAAACGAACCTGAGGAAAAATACACAGCAGTGGTGAAAATACATAGACTGGAACTACATTAAAAGACCAGACATTAATACATTAGAATCTAAAAAGTAGGGGAGACAGTAAACCGAATCAAAAAAAATAGTAGCTAATCTTCTCAAAAATGTCTATAAATTATTAAGTATGTATGAAAAATTAATCAAAGGAACGATCTCTTGCAGTGAGGTCAAGAAAAGCATTGTGGCCACCCAGCCAGTGAAGTTACTAGATTCAGGTAAAACAGAACAGGTCCCCCAGGCCTTGTAGAAAGGTCAGAGCTCATTCGGGGGGTGGGGTGCAGGAAAGAGCAAGAACTAACGGGCAGAAGCGTGAAATGGTTGGGATCCTTTCGACCATACAAATAAGGAGGCTGAGCAAATAGTAGGAATACAACCAAGCAGGGTTAAATGTTCTATCAAAGCTGCAAGGTGTGTCATCCATGCTGGGCTACCATGGCGTAGGGAACACTCATCCCATGAAATAAGCAGTTATCTGAAGAGATTTAGTGAGTCCCCTTTAAGAATCACCACAGCAAAAGTAGCAAAAAATGGTGTTATAAAGGGGAACACCTTGAGTTGTATATAGAAGGGTTAACTGGCCCCCAAGACCTCAGAAGAGCATACAGGTAATGCAGACCAGTTCCAACATACAGCAGTTACCGAGCCATGCTATCTTGACTGTTTTATTCATTTCATCTAGATTCTTCTACTGGAGAAAAAATGAAAGTTCTCTCTGTCCTGGGGGAAGTGGTGATTTGGCTTGAGTTTGTAACAATCCAGGCTTAAATTATTCTCTCTACCTTTGCTAGTACCCAGGAGAACTGAGTCACCTAGAAGTAGAACAATGAGTCAAACAAATAAATAAGAAAAAAGACACACCACTAAATTGAAAATCTGGCAAAGAATATAAGTGGGCAAGTCACAAAAGAGAAAACCCAAATGGCCAATACGCATAGGGGGAAAATGGTCACCCTCTCCAGCGTTACAGGCAGAACAAACTAAAACAACCAAGAAATACCATTTCACATTCTGCATCTTGGCAAAGATTAAGTTGCCAAGGATGCGGGTAAGTGGGGCCACATGAAGTATGGGTAGAGTTGTAAATTGAAATGAGCTCTTGGAAAACAACTGGACAATTCTTAACAGAGCTGAAGACGTGTATCCCCAGAACACAGCGATTCTAATTCCAGGTATATGTCCTAGAGAAACTCATGCATAGGTACTTAAGGAGATTTTAATAGCAGCATTACTTTATAATAACAAAAACCTGGAAACAGTCTAAATAACCCAGGGTATGAGATTGACGACCTCACTGATGGTACAATGGACTGCTTCGCGGCATTTAAAATAATCTAGATCTACACATCAACATGGATAAATCTTAAAAAGCATCTTGCATAAAAACAAAAACCCAGCGAGTTACAATATTATACAACTTAGATGAAACGTCAGGATGAGACCTTGTTCTAGACACACAGAGTGCACGGAAATCTGGCTGAGTAGAGATGAAAGTCTTGATCTTTCTAGGCACCCCCTCCAATTGATACCTTTCATGTAAAGCAGTAAAAGAAATGATTGTTCACAGACCGTACGTACAAAGTAAAAGTCTAAAAATATGAATAGAAAAGATAAAAACCGACTTCAGCTTAATGGGCAAAAGGAAGGAACATGAGCCCGTGTCTATAATATTGAATTTCTTAAGAAATTCTGAAGCAAATATTACATCACGTTACCATTTGCTCAATATGGGTGATGCGTTATGTAACACCGTGTTTGTTCTATTTGCTCTGTGCTTTTCTGTATCAGCTATGTATCTCATTCTTAAGGGTCTTGTGAACAAAAGTCACAGGCTGCCAGGGTTTTCATCTAGGGGCAGAGTGACTGGGACCAGATGAGTTGTAAAAGGGCAACAGAGGACAGAAAGTTGTACTTTGGTGATGTCACAAATGGTGCTTACTCAGCATCCCGTTACCATAAGAAATCACTGGTTCAGACCAATGGTCCACGTGCTGTTACATAAGTGGAGGCTGTGGGGACTGGGGAGCAGGGCCCCAGGGATGGGCAGGCCAACTGTTTCCCCAGTGGGGGCTGAAGGACATGCAGGCTAGATCTCCTGGTGGGGATACCTAGGGTTTCCCCAGGTTTAGGGATGCAGGCAGGAAGGGAGGGGCTGTCTGGGCAAAGGTGAGCACCAGTGGGAAGGCTTGGAGGCACGAGGACGTGGGGTGTGGCCGGGACTCTGAGTAGTTTTGGAGTCTCCCTGGGGAGGCTTTTGAGGGCATTGCCTGGGGCCCTGGGCTCAAGAGGTGAGCAGGGCAGATGGGAAGGAGTTTGGGAACCCGGACTCTGTCCTGAGGGAGAAGTGGAGCCTTTGGAAGATTTTGAGCAGAGGCATGACCTTGAAGGAGCATCAGTTCAGTCTCTTGCTTGTAGGCAGATAAATGTCTCAATCTTTCCGGACGGCGGGCTTGTCTCTTTTGCAACATCTCCAAGGACAGAGACTCTGCAGTCTCCACCCTTCATCTTTCACAGTGTTGGTGCAAATATAGCTGGGAGTGGACAAGGTGACCGCTGTAGGGCAAGGAAGACCAGGAAGGGAATCAAGTGCAACTCAGGGGGCCGACAGGCACAGGGGTAGTGGGGCAAGGAGGGGTGATGCGGCGATGATGACTGCATCAGGCTCGCAGAAAGGGGTGTGTCCCGATGTGGCGGTCTGCGGCAGGAAGGTCTAATGACGATGATGCTGGTGGCCGCCATCAGCATCAACATCACGGCAGCAAACACTGATATCATACTTGCCACGTGCCGGGAAGTGATCTAAGGGCTTCACACGGCAGTTAACCCATGTATATCACTATCGCCGTTTTCAAGATGAGGAGAATGAAGCAGAGAGGAGGACACTGACTGTGGTCCCACAGCCCATCAGAGGCAGACCCAAAACTCACAAGCAGCCTGTGATCCTAACCATTAGGTTAATCTGACTCTCAAAAAGGAACATCGAGAGAGTCCTGCCTGGCAGAGAAAAGTCGGCAGAGGGGTATCTCAGGAAAGATACTCGGCACCCCAAGCCCACTGTCCATGTGGAAGGGGTCTCTCAATATGAAGAAGTCCCCACTAGGAGAATGGGGTCTAGGCACAGGACAGTGTCTGGGCCACGAGAGCAGCGCTATCTGCAAGAAGTCGGTCTGGATGCTTGCTGTTTCACTGTGGAGCATCGGGAACAGGAGGGAGGGGACAGAGCTTACAAGCTCCTCAGATGCGGTTTTCATTTGATTCTCAATATCACTGTCACCTGGATATTCCTATTACAGCTAAGGAAGCAGAGGCTCCAAGTGGTACAGTAACAAGCTTACAGTCACACAGCAAGCAAGAGGCAGATCTGGGAGGAAGACTGTCTGCCTCAGAAGCCCTGGGCTTTTTCCTATTACCGCATACTGCCTTCCTGGGAATTTCTCAAGTCTCCACCAACTGAATATGAGTGCTGGCCCAGTGTCAAACTAAATTCGCTTGCTAATTTCCCCAAAGAATATACACAGAAGTAAATAAAAAGGAAAGGCAGCCAGACCAACTGTGAACTGAAGATAAGAGAAGACCACAGGCCAAAATCTGGGAGGAATTTCCACTAATGGCCACGGTCCTGGGGATGAACGTGGAAAGAAACCACCAACTACACCATCTCAGCCGCGAGAGGAAAATCAGTCCTGAAAAAGCCGGGAAACCACGCTAAACAACTTCTGTGCTCTGTGACAAATCCCAGGACATTGGGGCAACGTGGATCAGAAAAAAATGTTAACATAGTACTTTTGAAAAGATAATGAAGAACAAGGGAAAATAAACATTACCCTGATTACAGGGGGAACAATAACTCTGAAAAAATCATTTTTTCTCAAAAAAATGATACTTTAAAATACCTTAGAGTCTTCAAAATATCCAAGAGGATGTGGTCACTATGGAACAGAAATAGGAAGCTATAGGAGAAAAATGCTGAAAGAAAGAAAGAAACAGAAATTTAAATGAGGAAGAAAAAAAAAAACAAAGAATGTTAAGAAACTCAAAAGCCAAGAGCAAAATTAAAATTCCATTGAAGGTGATACAGGATTAATACGCAAAGGACCAACTTTAGACCTTCTCAGAATTAGGGGGGGAAAGGAATGAAACAGAGAGAAACTGACAAATAAGAAAGAAGGGAACGGAAGTTCAACTTAAGAATTTTATCGGTCGCACAGGAGGAAAACAGAACAGTAAGAGAAGAAGCGATAATTTAATAGATAATAATAGAAAACTGTACTGGGTGGAAGGAAGGCCTGCGTTCACATATTAGAAGAGCAGTCTGAGATCCAGGCAAAGTAATAAAAAAGACTCATTCTACCTAATATGATTTTAAATAAATAAATAAGAAAAGTTATAAGCATCGGGCAAAACAAAACAGGTTCTCTATGAGGGATAGAATCAAGACATCCTCCAACTTCCTCCCTACAAAGTACAAAACACAGTGGACAGATACCTGAAAGTATTTCCAGTGATGCATTCTGCCCGCCATTTTACTTAGAGGAAGGTTGTGGCGGGCACCATTTGTGGTGTACCCTGCAACCAATTGCCTGCCATCTTGCTTTCTTAAAGAAACCTGATTTGATTCAGAACAATGAGTCGAACCCCAAGGGTGGATCATAACAGATCTAAGCTATCCCATTCTTCTCTGCCAGGTACCCATCTTCTCAGCCTCCCTTGCAGCTAGCAGTAGGCATGTGATTCTGTTTGGCTGATGAGATTTAAAGGGAAAACCTGCTGGGAGCCTCCTGAGAAAGCTTTCCCTTTGTTTTTAAGAAAGAACCATTTTCAGAAAAAGACCTTTTTCTACCACCTCCATCCCATTCCTACTACAGTTCTGGTGTCCAAAGCTTTAGCAGCTGTCTTGCATCCAGAAGGCAACATGAATGAAGATGAGCTTCCAACAGGCTGAGAGTGGGGAATGGAAGACTGAGGCTTAGAGGCCCGGGATGACATTACTGAGCCTGTGCTCCGTCCCGACAGCCCACTCCAGACTTCTTACTAAATTAGATCTATGTCTACCATTTAATCTAGGGTTAGGTTTCCTCTTACTTATAACTGAAAGTATCAAGCATATAAGTATTAATAGGAAAAGCACAAAAAAGGGAGTCCAGGGCTTCCCTGGTGGCACAGTGGCTGAGAATCCACCTGCTAATGCAGGGGACACGGGTTCGAGGCCTGGTCTGGGAGGATCCCACATGCCGCGGAGCAACTGGGCCCGTGAGCCACAACTACTGAGCCTGCTGCGCGTCTGGAGTCATGCTCCGCAACGAGAGGCCGTGACAGTGAGAGGCCCGCGCACCACGATGAAGAGTGGCCCCCGCTCGCCGCAACTGGAGAAAGCCCTCGTGCAGAAACGAAGACCCAACACGGCCATAAATAAATAAATAAATAAATATTTTTTTTAAAAAAGGGAGTCCACCGTCATCATTGCAGCAACAGGCTGAACAAAATTAAATCAGTTTCTCACATGAAGGCAGTATCAGAGCTTTCACTAAACTAATGGACATTATGAATCTCCAAGAGGTAAACTGCTTGAAATAGGAAGCATTTCTATAATTTGTTTGACCAAGGAACTTGCATTTTCCTTCTAGGAAGCTTCTGGAAAAGCAGAGTTCTATGTAAAATACTATGAAAAATGATTATAGGATATTGAGGTTAACATTTTATGACCCAAGGACTGTATATTCAACCATTTTTCCTTCATGAGCAAAGTTAACAGAAGGATATTTTTAAGTCTGCAAAGGGCTTGAAAAACACCTCTCTTAAGTAATCCTCTGATCCCCACTATGAAAAATTACAGACAAATAAAAGTTCTCCAGTCAACTGAGAAATGAATTATAATGAACAATTCAAATATAAGAGTTTTAAAGTATAAAGCAATGACAGTGTAAATAAAAACTGCTTAGAGATAAGCAAAATTAACTGTTGTAAACATGGTGACAAAACTAAACACCAAGACCAAAAATATTCTGGAAAAGGAGTATTTAATGATTAAAGGAGCTGATTAGTAACAATTGGACTTTTAGCCCAGGCAACATGGTATAGACCCATTTCTCCCTGCTTCTCCCTGCCAACTACAACTATAACCTGTGGAAATAATGTAAGAGATAACCAAAGGAGAACTCCCAAAGATGCTAAGAGGAAGCTGAACCAGTTTGGGGCCCAGCACTGGAGGAACAACATGGTGGCAGGACATTTTACGTTCTCCCACCCAAGAGAAGAAAGCAATCTATATCTGACATTTCCTGTCCCTGAACCTAGCAACAGAAGGTAGGCCCAGTCCTCCCCCAGACTGCCTGGGAGTCCCTTAGATCACATCAGGCAAGCCCACAAAGGGCCATGGGGATCTATTGGGAGCCTCACTAACAATAAACAGCCAAGGGAAGTGCTTTCCTTCCCTAGCAGGCTTGAAATTCCCGTCACCTATAGGGATTAACAAGGTAGCCACAGCAAAAAGGACCTTCACCCAAACAAATGGTCGGACCCAGGAAACCTCTCTCTCCATGGGATGGAAACTCCCCACCCCTGCCCAGAGACTGGGCGCAACAGCAAAATGGATCTCATTGTGGATCCATTGGATCAAATGGATCTCAACAAGCACATGGGATCTCAACAAGGCCTGGGAAGCACTGTTTGTTCCCCAGAGGCAGGGGAGAATCCCACCAAGAGACATGCTTGGCTAAGCAAACCACTCCTTTCTTGCCTGAGGGTCTTCTCCCCCAAGGAAAGACACCTGTCATCCTGGCCTAAGGAAATCCTTTCCACCCCTTGAGAAGCATGAGGAAGAACTAATGGGAGCCCTGGCAGCACCAGATAAACTAAGGAGACCAAAATATCACCACAAAGGCTCTGAAATGAAGCTGTCATTGGAACCATGGCACAACAAAAGTAAGACACGACCTGCATGTTAATCCTAAAGAGGGTGACTGCCTACTAAAATAAAAGATTTATATAGAATCCAGAATCCATTAATACATTAGGAAAAATGTCCAGGTTATAATAGAAGCCTCCCATCCCATCCAGGACCAAGAAAATCACAATTTGAATGAGAAAAGACATTCAATGCACGTGAACACTGAGATGAATCAGATGTTGAAATTACCTGACAAGGATTTTAAAGAAAGCACCATAAAAATCCAACAATCAATCACGAGCTCTCTTGAAACAAATGAAAAATGAGAAAATCTCAACAAGGAAATAGAAGTTATAGAAAAGAACCAAATGAAAATTCCAGAACTGAAAAATACAATTGCAGAAACAAAACAAGTTGCTGGACAGGACAGCAGAGTAGAGAGGACAGAGGTTAAAATCACTAAACTGAGGATAGATCAATAGAGTTCACTCAGTATGAACAAAAGAAAGAAAATAGACTACATGAAACAAATAACAACCGCAGGGACCTGTGGGACAATACAAAGTTCCAACACTCATCTGAGTCCAGGGAGAGGGATCATAGAGTGGTAGGCAAAGAGCGTTCAAAGAAGTGGCTAACATTTTCCAAATTTGGTGAAAAACGCACATCTACAAATTCAAGAAGTTGATCGTATCTCAAAATGGATGAACCCCAAATGAATCCATTCCAAGACATTTCATAATTAAACTTTGAAAAATCAAAAACTCAAAAAAATTTTGGAAAGCAGCCAGAGAGAAATGATGCATTACCTACAGCGGGAAAACAATTCAAACACAACAGATCGCTCCTCTGAAATCATGGCGACCAGAAGGAAGTGGCATAACGTTTTTCAAGTTCTGAGAGAGAAAAAACAAGAAACAAAAACCTATCATCTGCAGTATATAACTGGCAAAATTATCCTTTAGGAATGAGGGGAAATCAAAACATTCTCAGATGAAGAAAAGCTAAAAGAATTTGTTATTATCAAATTTATCTTTAAAAACTGCCTAAAGGAAGTTCTTCAGACTAAAAAAGAAATGATGAAATAAAGAATCTTGGAGAATCAAGAAGGAAGATGGAATAACAGAAAGAATAAAAATATTCTGGGTTCATACGATAGAATATTCTTTTCCTCATGAGTTTTATAAATAATATTTAATGATTGGGACAAAAATTATAATACCATCTGACACTCAAGGAAATGATATTTAAAAGTGGGAAGGCAAAAGAACCTAAATGCAAGTGCTGTTTTCACACTCCACTCAAAGAGGCAAAATGTTGATACAAGTAGATTGTGAGGACACACATGTACACTGTAATATCCAAAGCAACCACTACGAAAACTATACAAAGAGATACATTTAAAAATACTACAACTAGGGGCTTCCCTGGTGGCGCAGTGGTTGAGAGTCCGCCTGCCGATGCAGCGGACACGGGTTCGTGCCCCGGTCTGGGAGGATCCCACATGCCGCGGAGCGGCTGGGCCCGTGGGCCATGGCCACTGGGCCTGCGCGTCCGGGGCCTGTGCTCCGCAACGGGAGAGGCCACAACAGTGAGAGGCCCGTGTACCACAAAAAAAAAAAAAAAAAAAAAAAGACTATAACGAAATCAAGATGGGATTCTTAAAAATGTTCAAGTAACCTGCAGGAAGATAAGACAAGAAAAACAAGAACCAAGAGAAAAATAACAGAAGGGCAGACTTACACGCTTCAAAAATTAAATAGAAATAGTCAAATTACATCAATCAAAAAACAGGCTGACAGAACAGATAAAAAACACAGCTCAATTGTATGCTGTTTACAAGAGACTTACTACAAATTCAACAACATAGGTAGGATAGAAAAAGGTATACCATACAAATATTAATTTTAAGAAGCAGGAGTGGCTATGTTAATATCCATCCAGTAGAGTAGACTTAAGAGCAAGCAAAGTACTAGAGGCAAAGAGGACATTACATAATAGTAAAAGGATCAGCCCACCAAGAGGATCAGTGAGCGTACATATGATCTTAAATGTGGACCCACCAAAAAAACAGAGACCCAAAATACATGAAGCCTGTACCTGCCCCCTTCTCACTACCCAGCTGCTCCCACCCTGGTGTAAGCCTTCAGCATGTGTCTCCTACTTTTGAAATGACTTCCTGAGTCCCCAGCCCCATTCTTCCCCCCATACTCCTTCCACACAGCGGTAGCGATGTTTTCTGCATGTAAATTAAAATATACCAATCCATTGCTCAGCATACTCCAAGTAGTACTGCTTCTACATAAAATCACACCCAAACTCCTTGTCTTGATGGGACCTGAGACACAGCGTTCCCCCCTAAGGGTCACTTCACTATTAATAGCAACAAAACCCTCAAGTTAAGAATCTGGGAACATAGCTGTCCAAAAGAAAGACTACATTTCCCAACATGCCTTGCTGCTGGGTGTGGCAACATAACCAACTTCTGGTCAAACACGTGACTAACTTCTGGCCAAGGGGACACACGTAGAAGTGCTGGGTGCAACTTCTTCAAAGACTTGTGCTCCCTTTCCCTTCCTTGGCTTTCTGATGGGTGGAGCGCAGATGTGGACATAAACCACATGGATAGGGCAACACTCTAGGATTTCAGAACAATGAACCAGATGGCAGCAGAGAGCTTGGTGAGAGTGATTTATATCTGCTTCTATTCTGTTAGATTGCTCTCAATCACATTCTGCTGAACCTAGATCCCCACGCAGAGCCCATGGTGTCCCACAAGAGCTGATCTCTACCCCAGCATCTCCAACCTCATCTCCAACCACTTGCCCACCAAGCTGGAGTCAAGCTTCTCCCTCCTCAGGGCCCTAGAATTTGCTGTTGCCTCCCGGTGGTGAGCACTTCCCCCACAGCTTGCACAGCTGGACCTTCCTCACGATTTAGGGGTAAGTTCAAACATCACCTCCTCAGAGCAGTCTTCTCTTCACACTCTGTTTAAAGCTGTGTAGTACCTACCCTGACTGCCCTCGATTATGTCATCCTATTTTATGTACTTCAAAGAACTTAATATTATCTGAGTTTATCTTATTTATTATTATCCATTGCTTTAATGTCTATCTCTCCCCTACCCTCTACACTAGAATATAAATTCCATGAGAACAAGAGACTTGTCTCTCATTCACCACTATATCCACGCTGGCCCATAGAGGCTTTCAATAACACACACACACACACACACACACACACAGAGAGAAAATGACAGAAACAGAATTGAGATAGACCTTAATACTATCAATCTAAGACAGATTGAATAGATATAAAATAAACTAGGACATTCAAGATTTTAATTATTACTGGAAAGGGGGCATATATCAATAGTTCTACTTCCTACAAACTGTGAAAGCAGTGTATTCAGTTGTCATGTTTCATTTGCAGAAACTGAACACATACTGAGATGCAGTAAATGAACACAGTAGATAGCATGAAGAAGCGATGACATAAGTGATCTTCTATGACTACAGTGCAATAAAATGATAAATTAATAACAAATGTTTAAACATAGTATGAAGTAATATTATCCCAAATAAATACTGAGTGAAGAAAGATTAATTATAATTACAGACCACAGAGTAAATGGTAGACACTACACATCAAAATCTCAGGACGGTGATAAAGCTATACTAAGAGGAAAATTCACATCTAAATTCTTTCATGAATATAAAAAGATAAAACTAGGTGAAATAGTCATTTAATGCAGAAGTTTATAAATAATAACAAGAGAATAGGAAAAAGGAAGTGAAGATCAAAGTTGAAAATACCAGAATAGGAAACAGGAAAAGAAAAAAAAGAATTGTTAATTAAGTTGAAGAGTACATTTTTTCCAAAAAATCAATAAAATAGACAAATTTCTGGCAAATCAGATGAATAAAAAATGAGAAAAACAAAAATTACAATTAAGAGAGGCTATAACGATGGTAAAATAGTACTTGCAAAGAAGATTTTAAACAATACTATGGACAAGTAAATGCTAATAAATTAAGTAATTTTGAGAAATTGGAAACTTCCTGAAGATAATATAAAATTTCAAAGTAGAGTAACAAATAATTAAAACTTATCATTAAGAAATACCTCAAAAAAAAAAAAATCCCCAAACCAAAACCGAAAACCCTACCACTAGATCAAGGTAGTTTTATGAACTAACCTACTCAAATTTAAGGTCATAAATAAATTCCATACTGTAGAATTTGTTGTAGATTGGCAAAAAAGAAAGTCGACAAATTAATTTTATCATGCTAGAATAACTATGTTTCAAAACCTGACAATGACACTTATAGTTTTGTGCAAACTACAGGCTCCTTTTATTTATGAATACAGATGAAAAAACTCAAAATTGATGGCAAATCAAAGTTTTAAATTACACTAGAAATTTAAATTATATTAAGAAAATAACCTGCCATAACAGCAAATGTAAATCCTAGGAACGTACATTAGGGCATTTAGTAATCATTAAATCATATCGGTAAGTGAAAACAAGAATAATCACATGATCCTCTTATTGGAGATTAAAAGGACATTTGGTAAAAGCTATCATATATTCACAATTTAAAAAACTATTGGTAAGTAAGATGTCAATTTCCTAATATCACATTTCACCCTTCTTGTGTATTATTAATACACAGGTTTCAGTCAATACAAATGGAACCAAGACAGACACTGCCAGAAAGGAGGAAACAAAATCACTGCAGTTTGTGGACAAAGTCCCAGCAGACATAGAGAACCTGAGAAAATCTCTAATTCTGTAATGAGAATTTGCTAATTCTCTCATGAGTGAATTCAGTAAGGAAGCAAGATAAAAGCCAGAATCCCCAAAACTGCTTTCCACTATACTGGCAGAAAGTGGTTAGAAACATGCAATGAAAAAATCCTATTTGCAGTAGTAAAAATAGAAAAAAAAAAATAGACAGTGGTACGGCCACAAGCAAGCATGGGGTCTACAGCCCAGTGTGTAGCCGAGTGAGGGCCAGGAGCTTGGACCAGATGGAAGAGTTACTGTGGTCACTTCTCCCTGCCACCCTGGTGCATCTGTGAACCTCAGAAACTCGGTCCTGTGGCATCAAGATCATTGGAGCCATGGTCAGAAGGTGTGTCTAGCAAATACTGTATGATATCACTTATGTGTAGAATCTAAATTCGTCAAACTCACAGAAGCAGGCAGTGGTATGGTGGTTGCCAGGGGCTGGGAATAGAGGTGGAGAGGTGATGGTCAAAGGGTACAAAGTTTCAGTTGTAAAAAATAAACAGAAACCTCAATTAAATAGAGCTGGGAGACCAGAAGGGGGAGCTCTCATGCCCTGTGATGATAGCAGAGCCCAAGAAGACTCATTTCCTGGCAAGAAAAGCCCTGGACCCTTTATTTACTATAGACCTCCCAACTTCCTTTTCCTCTCTATAAAAGTGTCTCCTTCCCTGGACATGGGGGGGTTTGCACGTGGCTCACCATGGTTGCAGACCCTGAATTACAATTCTCTACTGATCCTCATCCCAAATAAACCCACCTTTGCTGGAGAAATATCTGGCAGTCTGTTTATTTCAGGTCAACATAAGAAAAGTTCTGGAGATCTATTATATGGCGTAGTGCCTACAGCTAACAATACTGTATACTTAAAATTTGCTGAGAGGGTAGATTTTATGTTAAGTGTTCTTACCACACACAAACAACAACAACAATAATAATAAGGTAAGAGAAATCTTCAGGGGGAGATGGATGCTTATGGCCTTGATGGTAGTGATGGCTTCACAGGTGTATAGTTATCCCCGAACTCTTTGAGTTGTGTACATTAAATATGTACAGCTTTTATATGTCAATAATAACTCAAGAAAATGGTTTTTTTTTAAAAAGTGCCACCAGGACACCACCCCTGAAGCACAGGAGACCCTTGTCCCCTTCAGAAGCCTGCCTTTGGGTGCCGCTTGTGGGTTTTAGAGGATTCATCTGCCTGACCGCAAGAGGTCCCCACCGGCTTCACCCTGTCTTGTTCCTTTCTCTGCTCCCCCTGAACTTGAATGCAAGTTTCTACCGTTGATAGAATCAGTCCCCATTTAGGTACCTTTTAATGAAAATTTATGCTTTTCTGAGGTCTACAGTATATACATATTACATATAAACCCTGTGTGTTAGCTCCTTAAGGGTAAGTAGATTGAATAAAAGAAAATAACTTCACATAAAACTTGGGAAGATTTCATTGGACCTAAGAATTAAGTTACTGGGGCCAGGACCTTCTTGATAATATGACCTTTTTCCTCTTTTTGGCTGAGATAACTTGTCAACTCAACCCAGCCACAGACTCATCATGAAATTATTTAGAAATAATATTTAAAATTACTTTCAATTTATTTTTCTGATTATGAAATCGATTCAGACATTCTTCTAAAGGGTAAGTTTTCGGCATACTAAATGGATATAAGGCAACTGATACAGTGGGGGGCTGCAGCCGGCCTCGGGCATCCTGTAGCTTCTACAACAAGGGGCCACCCAGCTGCTTTGGGTGGTGGCTGCCTCTCAGAGGCTTCAGCCTGAATTCCTTTCCTCCTGGCAGTGGCGGTTGCCATTTTGACTGGATGCTTGTGTACTCTCATGTAAAGTTTGTGCTTTACTTACCATAACAGTGGGCAAGTGTATTAGAAAATCCAATCACTTTTTTTGCCACTGAAAACAGCTGTTTTACAATGTGATTTTGTTAATTTGAGACTTCGTTAACTTTGCTGAATAATAACAGAATAGATCCTATGGCCAAATTGCAGAAATTTTGGAAAATACATACAAGGACAAAGAAAATTTACATTCACCTTTATTCCAATCCATAATAATTAGTAGCGTCAGAATTATTACATTTTCCCACTGGACAGCTACATGTAAAAGAATGAAATTAGAGCACTTCCTAACACCATACACAAAAATAAACTCAAAATGGACTAAAGACCTAAAAGGCCAAACACTGTAAAACTCTTAGAGGAAAACTAGGTAGAACACTCTATGACATAAATCACAGCAAGATCCTTTTTGATCCACCTCCTAGAGAAATAGAAACAAAAACAAAAATAAACAAATGGAACCTAATGAAACTTAAAAGCTTTTGCACAGCAAAGGAAACCATAAACAAGACCAAAAGACAACCCTCAGAATGGGAGAAAACATTTGCAAACAAAGCAACTGACAAAGGATTAATCTAGAAAATATACAAGCAGCTCATGCAGCTCAATATCAATAAAACAAACAACCCAATCCAAAAATGGGCAGAAGACCTAAATAGACATTTCTCCAAAGAAGATATACAGATTGCCAACAAACACATGAAAGGATGCTCAACATCACTAATCATTAGAGAAATGCAAATCAAAACTACAATGAGGTATCACCTCACACCAGTCAGAATGGCCATCATCAAAATATCTACAAACAACAAATGCTGGAGAGGGTGCGGAGAAAAGGGAACCCTCTTGCACTGTTGCTGGGAATGTAAATTGATACAGCCACTATGGAGAACAGTATGGAGGTTCCTTAAAAAACTAAAACTAGAACTACCATATGACCCAGCAATCCCACTACTGGGCATATACCCAGAGAAAACCATAATTCAAAAATAGTCATGTACCACAGTGTTCATTGCAGCCCTATTTACAGTAGCCAGGAGATGGAAGCAACCTAAGTGTCCATCGACAGATGAATGGATAAGAAGATGTGGCACATATATACAATGGAATATTACTCATCCATAAAAAGAAATGAAATTGAGTTATTTGTAGTGAGGTGGATGGACTTAGAGTCTGTCATACAGAGTGAAGTAAGTCAGAAAGAGAAAAACAAATACCATATGCTAACACATATATATGGAATCTAAAAAAAAAAAGAAAAAGTTATGAAAGACGTAGGGGCAGGACAGGAATAAAGACGCAGACGTAGAGAATGGAACTGAGGACATGGGGAGAGGGAAGGGTAAGCTGGGATAAAGTGAGAGAGTGGCTTTGAGGTATATACACTACCAAATGTAAAATAGATAGCTAGTGGGAAGCAGCTGCATAGCACAGGGAGATCAGCTCTGTGCTTTGTGTCCACCTAGAGAGGTGGGATAGGGAGGGTGGGAGGGAGACGTAAGAGGGAGGGGATATGGGGATATATGTATACGTATAGCTGATTCACTTTGTTATACAGCAGAAACTAATACAACAATGTAAAGCAATTATACTCCAATAAAGATGTTAAAAAGAAAAGAATTATTACATTTTCCCCAGTTTTTGTCTCTGTATGAATATACATGGATATATAATAGAGGTAGAACAGCAATGTAATTATACTATAAATTAAATCTCTAGACTGTAAAGTGAAAATATTATTTTAAATAATTGTACAATATTCCATCTTTTTAAGTGCATCTCTAATTTCATATGCAGAGTCTTAGATGTAGAATTATTTTTAATTATAGGGTTTAACATTGGAAAAGTTGTAGCTAAGTATCACCAAATAGTTTTCAGAATAGTTTTACCATGTACATTTCTACCATTAGTATATGAGTTTGCCCATTTTATCTTACTCTTGACAGTACTATTATCATATGTTTTATTCTTTTCCAACCGGATAGGTGAAAACTGTTCTCCGATTACTATTTTAGTTTATATTCCTTAGATTTCTAGTGAGGTTGAAAATTGTTTTAATATGTTTGTTTTAAGTATCAATTGTCTGTTATTCCTTATCCCATTTTTCTATTGTCATATCTAGACGTTTTCATATTTTTTAGAAATGCTCTTCACATATACCTTAGCCTATTAATTGCTGTATTTTTCCTATTACTTTTTGAAATATTCTTTCAACTTAATAGTTTAACAGTTTTTATTTATGATTCTTCCATTGCTTTAATGCTTAGAAAGGCATTTCCTGCTTAGAAAATTAGTTACATGTTGACATGTAATTCCTCCATCTTTTAAAAACAGTTGAAACATATACTGTTATATAGACTAAAGACCAATGACGTTTGTGAATATGGATAAATGAAAGAAAAACCCAAATTACCAAGGTCTGAGTAGTAAGCCTGACCAGATGCCTGCCCCGTATGCCAGGATCACTGAAATCTCAGCGGCTCTCAGACTCCAGGGAGCATCAGAGTCACCTGGAGGGCGTATTGAACTCCCGGAAGCCGGCCCCACCCTGGAGTTTCCGGTTCAGTGTTACTTAGGTGGGGTCCAGGAATTTGCATTTCTAACGAGTCCCAGGTGATGCTGATGCGGCTGGTTCAGGAACCACACTTTGAGACACTAATGTTTTCCACGCTCCATATTTCACAAGCAGTAAAATCGCTTTGGGGATTCAAATGTTCGCTGTCAGTCTAACAGGCCTTGTGATGCACATGGCTGCTGAAAGCTATTTAGCTCCTGTGAGATGATTAAGAACAGCAAACTCTGACAGAGTGGCACGTTGACAAAATACTGGGGGGAGGACCATCCCGTTGGTGCCAGATTGGATGTGAGGAGAGACTCAGCCTGCTAGAATGCAAGTTATCCTTCAAAGAACAAAAGTCAAAGTCCTGGAATTTTCTAGGTCTTGGCCCCGTGCAACAAATACCTTATATGAATGAATATGATTTCTTCCGTTTCATTTGCTTTCCCTGCAAATTTCATCCACAGTCGACCTCATGGGACAGGTGATCTACAGTTTCACAGATGAAAACACTGTAGGTATTTAATAAATATTTGACTAGCTGGGGACTATATCTTCTTCCCTTTAATTTTCTTTTTCTGATTATAGAAATAATGCATGCCTATTGTCAAGCTTTTGAAAAATACAGGATGTGATCACCCATCATCCTATCACATGAAACAACACTGTCAATATTTTGATATATTTCTTTCCAGTTCTTTTATGCGTAACAGATTTGGGATCATACTGTACCTGGAGCTTTGTGTAATGTTTCTTTCCTGTGTTGTGAACATGGAATGTCGAGTATTCTGAACCGAGTCAAGAATTTTACAGATTTTTTTCTGATATGGACCATTTTTTAAAAGTCTTTATTGAATCTGTTACAATATTGCTTCTGTTTTATGTTTTGGTTTTTTGGCCCTGAGGCATGTGGGATCTTAGCTCCCCAACCAGGGATCGAACCTGCACCCCCTGCATTGGAAGGTGAAATCTTAACTACCGGACTTCCCCGCCAGGGAAGTCCCGGGTCAAGAATTTTAAACTGAGCTCCCTGTCCATCTCAGCCATGGCCCTGGAACCAGCGCATGAAATGTCCCAAGCTAAAGCCTGGGACCTGGGCTGGGGAGGATGGGCCTCTGGATCAGAGCATGGAACAGAGAGAGATCAAGAGTCTAGGGCCAAACCAGAAGTGGAAACCCGAAAAGACATGAGGCCAGAGTAAGAATTTGGGATGGAGGGACAGCGGCCAAGCATGGAGAGGTACCTGGGGAGCAGCTGCAGGTATTGTATTTCCCCAGCTGTGTCTTCTCCCACCAGTGGGGGAGGAATGGACAGATGGAAAGGATGCTGAGCAGGCCTGTGGGTGAAGTCGGGGTGGCAAGCAGGCCTTGATCTAGACCAAGTCTGGGGACGGCTGCCCCAGGCACTTTTATGTTAGGATAACTTTCAGTGTCTTGGACGTTGCATATAGCTGTGAGATAAACTAGCTATGACAACGACCTGCTTGCATATGGACAAGCGAAGGGTACTCTGGAGCACAAAGACCAGGCAGCCCTGTGAGTTTCTTAGTTCTCCATCTCCAGCCCCAGATCCATTCCCACACATCTAGCACCATCCAGTGAACAGATCCATTTGCATAAATATTAATGCTTCATTTCTTAAGTCAGAAACTCTGAGTCAAGTCTTAATGAATGAAGTCGGATTGTGAATAAGATAAAAATGTGAGTCAAGAAGCCGACACCGGGCTTCCCTGGTGGCGCAGTGGTTGAGAGTCTGCCTGCCAAATGCAGCGGACACGGGTTCGAGCCCTGGTCCGGGAGGATCCCACGTGCCGCGCAGCAACTGGGCCCGTGAGCCACAACTACTGAGCCTGCGCGTCTGGAGCCTGTGCTCCGCAGCAAGAGAGGCCATGACAATGAGAGGCCCGCGCACTGCGATGAAGAGTGGCCCCCCCTTGCCACAACTAGAGAGAAAGCCCTCGCACAGAAACGAAGACCCAACACAGCCAAAAATAAACAAATATAAATAAATTTAAAAAAAAAAAAAAAAAGAAGAAGAAGCCGACACCACTGGCTCCTCTCCTAGCGAAGGGCAGGACTCATCTCTTCCTTCAGAGGGAGAAGAGTTTAATGGAAGTGTTGGCTGGACCTAGGATAGATCAGTAGTGCTACATGATCTCCCGTGATGCTTGTCATTTCCTTTGCCGTTGTGTGCTGTCTGCAAGCTCACGGCGGAACCCGGCTAGCACAGCGCTGGAGGTCAAGGAGGAGAAAAGATGAAGGGCTGCTGTGGGGACTCAGGTGAAGCTGAGACGCAGATGCCCCTTCCACCCGGGAGCATTTGTTGCGTTAAAGACACAGTCTTGGGCACAAGTGGCCTCATGGTGTGTGGTGCGAGTGACTGGCGGAACAAAGTGACTTTGAGGACCCTGCTCCTCTGCGATTGCGATGGACCTGAAGCCATGAGCATGAAAGCCCTCCCCGCCCATCCTGAGCCCGGCCCCCTCAGCCCCTCCCTCCCCTTCTCTCTACCATTAACATACACCAAGTCCTAAGGCTGATTCCAAAAATAATTTCACAAGCCCTGCTCAACTACATCACAGCAGTAACAGCCAACACACAGAACTCTGATGAGTGAAGGGAAAGAAGACGATAAGAATTTCACAAGTTATTATTTGCTACGTAAGAGAGAGGTTCTGAACTGGCTACCAAGAAATCTGTGAGCCTCACACCCAGCGGACCGAGTATCCTGGGAGGATGGAGACTCTGAGTCGTAGCCCTCAGACCAGCCTCTTTGGAAAGGAGGCTGCATAGCCAATTACACTCCGCCCTCGCTGACACCAATTTCTCACAAAGAGCCGGAGGCTCACAGCTTTCGGGATGAGCACCAACTGATAAATAGCTGCTTTTGCAGAATCCCGTTTGACTTTATTTTACCCTCGGCACCGTAGGCTAGAATGCCAGTAAGGAGCGAGCACCGAGAGCTAATTATTTAATTAGCAAGGTGAGCCTAGGACCTGGTGGGATCACTTCTCAGAACACAGAGAACAGCCATGGTCACAGTTTTCCTCTAAGGTAGGAAGAAACCAAAGCCTAGGGAAAATGAAAGGCTGTGGCAGCAATGTCGGGTCAGAAGTTGAAGTCCAATCATCCCCCTTTGTGGTAGCCAGTCTCCAAGGTGGTCCCCAATGACCCCTGCCTCCCGGTAATCACTGGGAGGTAGTCCCCTCCCCACCGAATGGGGATGACCTGTGTAACCAACAGGATATTGCAGAAATGATGGAGTTTGACTTCCAGTGCTAGGTCAGAAAAGACATGACAGCTTCTGCCTTGTACTCTCTTGGAGCATTTGTTTTTCTGGAAGCCAGCTGCCACGTCATGAGGACACTCAGGCAGCACCACGGAGAGGTCCGTGTGGCAAGGACCTGAGGCCTCCTGCCAACAGCCAGCATCACCTTGCCAGCCACGTGAGCAAGCACCTGAGAGCACATTCTCCAGCCCCAGTCAAGCCTTCAGAGGATCACAGCCCCAGCCAGCATTTTGACTGCAACCTCATCAGAGACCCTGAACGAGAACCACCCAGCTAAGCTGCTATTGAATTCCTGACCCACAGAAACAGTGAGATAGTAAATACTTCCTGCTTTGTGTCACTAGCTTTTGGTGTAATATATTATGGAGCAATAGATCACTAATACGGCCTTCCAAGTGTACCATCATGTCTGCTTCCACAGGAAACTGACTTTTGTCCCTCACAGGAAGCCTTGTCAGTGTCTCAAATGGACGGTCTTCTCCTTTCTAGAATATCAGTAACTCCTGATATCAAAATCTCCTGCCTGGAAATTCAGAGGCAGAAAGCTGCCTCTCTGCTGCTTCTCTTCTAGACCATCTTCAACCACAGCAGCAAAGTAAACACTCACGTGTACACAGACGCACGTGCACACATACACCTGTGCGCACACAGAGCTTTCTTTTAAACCTGAAAAATCACTCAAGTGCTGGGAATATGAGCTTTTTTTCCAGGAAGGACCAGATGCTCTGAGTACAGTTTTCTCACACTGTCACTGAATGGGCAGACGGGGGGCGGGCAGCAGAGAAGGCTGACTATCAAGAATGGGTTGACGGTCTTTCTCCTTTGCTAGTCGTCAAAGTCTGAGCTGGGGGAGCGCCGGCAGGAGAGGAAGTCACAGCCACCAGTCCACACGGTCCCACATTCGTTTAGATATTTCAGAATTGCATTTTCCCGTTTTATTCTCTTTTTCCCATCCCATTTATCACCCTGGGTGAGGGGGAGGGTCTTTGGTAAGGCAGAAACGCAGAGCCTTCATGAGCATAGTAGCATGTCCCAATTATGCAAGAGGCAATCAATATATTAGAAAGGAAATATTTCCTCGTGTAGATGCTCTACTGGGAAGAATCTGGCAGATGTGAGGCCTCCACTTAAGATATAATTAAGTACCTGCAGCTCCTTCCCCTTCAGGATCGGGGCCAGGAAGAATGCTTAGAGCCTGGAAGGGCTTGCAGCATCCTTCTAGGCTAGAGTGGGCCCTGAAGACAGAGGCCAAGGGTAGAAAGCATCCAAAGGGTAGAAAGCATTCAGAAAGCGCAGGGAAGAAGAGAAACCGAGAAGAGAAGTAACTCCCAGATGTCCAAACAGAGCACATCTGTATGGGCTGCAAGAGGCCAGGTGGGAAATAATGTTTCTCCATCTTGTTAACTATATGCTCACTTTTTTTTTTTTTTTGCTGCATGCGGGATTTTAGTTCCCTGACCAGGTATCGAACCCGTGCCCCCTGTATTGGAAGCACGTGGTCTTAACCACTGGATCCCCAGGGAAGTCCCACTATGTGCTCACTTTTGATTTTGGCCAGTGGAGTCCACCCGTCTATCTTTCCACATCGAAAGGTTACCTGAGCGCTGAAATATTCTGATCATGTGGCAAGTAGGGTCATGGAGGTCCTTCTCTAGGGAGAGTCACGGCTGATCATAACCACAGGGAGATGATGTTCTCCTGATGGGTATCAGCAGTGTGGCGGTCAGACGCCATGTCTCACTCTCCCCTGCCCTGGCTATCCTCCAGGACAAGGTCCTGTCTCTCTGGTCATCTTCAGGTATACGACTTTCCTTGTTGAGCTCATCCTTGACTATAGTTTCACCCACTAGCTCTGATGAATCCCAAATCTGGGTTCCCAGCCCTGGCCTCTCACCCACGATCCATCCTTGATTTCAGCCCTGCATAGACTTTCCTTGGTGACTGACCCTCAAAGTGTCCAATTTAGAATTCAACTCCACAAAGATGTCTTTTCTCTATGATCGTATTCCTGGCAGTAGTAGCCAGTTGGGAAACTTGGAGTCAGTCATCTCAAGCCTTCTCTCCTCAGGCTCTAAATCCACTCTGCCAGTGGATCCTGAGCTCTTTCGCTTTCAACCATATCTTCCTCATGGTCAGTGACTTTCCTGTGCTCATTGCCTCCACCTTTTTTCAAACTCTCATTGTGACAGGCTGGGGATGCTCTCTTTTCTTTCTTTTCTCACTTAATCCCCCACCTATTTCAAGGTTTGAAGCAAGTACCCCCATTTCCTGAAGCCTTATCTGACCTCTCAAGACCACATGTGTCTCCTTTCTTGAACTTCTATTCATTTTATTTAAAAAAAAGTTATTGAGTGTCTGCTGAGTACATGGGCTAACTGCTGAGGGCACCACAACAATGAAGTCCCTGGCTGCAAGGAGATTACAGTCTAGTAACCATCAAGCCAATTAATTACTCTTTGTTTTCTCTCTTAGTTGTGTTTCCCCAACCAAATTATTAAACAGCCAGGACTGTGTCTTAAGCATCTTTTGTAAAACCCATAATGACTGTTAGACTACAGGGCCAGTAACAAGTTCTTACTAAGTACTTGTTGGTTATATGCGAGATGGGTAGCAGAATAAGACTAGAGATATATGTCAACTGCAATCCTTATCTAGAGATACAGAGAAGTATCTTTGGTTAAGGAAAAGAACACATCAAGAAATTAAAGAAACCACACCGTGTTTGAATGGTATTTTACATGTTTAAACAGTAATTCAATTTAACTTGACAAATTAACTCAATTTTTTTTTCTTTTTTTTTGGCTATGCTGTGCAGCATGTGTGATCCCACTTCCCTGACCAGGGATTGAACCCGCGCCCCCTGCAGTGGAAGCATGGAGTCCCAACCACTGGACCGCCAGGGGAGTCCCTAATTTTTTAAAATAATTATTGATGAGTCATTCCCCAAATTCCATAGTCACAAAATAATAGTCACATTTTAAGACTAAAGAACTAATATAGAGAAATGATTTATAGCACAATTAATCATTTGAAGGTATTATTTGGAATTTCCTAAGAGATTTTACAAGAGAGAAATAGAAGCAAATTGAGAAGCATCAAATGCAAATTTTTAGATAAAACCATTCTGTCCTATTAAGAGTATTGCTAGGATCCAAACACACAAGGCAACCATGCCATCGTCCCAGCAAGGATCTGCTGGAACCAGGGACAGAGTGGGCTCAGGTAATACCAGTATGTCCTTTCTAAGTGTCCCCAGGAAAAAGTCTTTTGTGAATCAGAAGTGGAGGAATCTCATTTCTCCAAAATGTAAAACTATTTTTGATATAAGGGAAAATAGGGAGATATTTCACTCTTCCAAGCCTTAAATGAGTATAGTTTTGATTCTTTGTTCAGGGGGCCTAGTATGGATCTCAACTTAGATGTCCAGTTCAAGGAATGTATGTCACCCAAGCCCAGAAGGGAGCTTCACGTGCTGAACAGAAGCTCAAGAATTCACAGTCAATGTGAGTCCCAGACACATGTTTACTGTCAAACTTAATTTTTCAAAAAATTCTTACTCACCTGCCAGAATATGCTATCTATTGTGTTTCCAAGAAAACCATCGCGACCTTCTGAAGACACCAGTTTGGGGCCAAGGATTGTCATGAATTCATCAAAATCCACCTGACCATCCCCTGGAAGGAGAAGATATAAATACGAGTTGAAAAGTAGCTGAAATTGACCTACTGTACCCAATGAAATAAACATCTCCATGCTTTTCTCCATGGCATGACCTCAATCAATGAAGAGCTGAAACCATTTCTGAAAATTGGGCTTCATTCTTAAAATACCAAAAGAAATACAAGAAATTCGCAACCGTGAGTACCTCTGATACCTCATATTCCTAATCATTTGTCAGGATTTGTGTCTAAATGCCCAACCAACACCTCCCACTTAAATGGCCACAGCTTCACACCTGCTGTACCTGGACCCCAAATTGCCCAGCTGTACAGGAGAGAAATCACATCTTCATCCCTATCTCTTCCTTCATCCTTGCCAATCACACATAAATTCAGTCATCAAGTCTTACTGATTTCACTTCTTAAATACCTGTGGCTGCTCCACCTTTTTTGTTAATCCAATTGCTAGTCCATTTCCAAAAAGACTGTGGTGGGAAAATGCTTCCAAGAATGAATGTTCCTAGTTATAATTACAATGTTACTAGTAAAATGGCATTTGCCCTCATACTCTCACCTCCACACTCTCTTCCAGACAGTTGCGTTTACTTCCCCAAATCATATGTGACCGTGCTTTTTTCCCCAAAGCATATCTGTCCGTGCTTTATAAACTTCAAAGGCATCTTTGACCAAAAATAAGGAAACCACCTCGGGATGGTATTCAAGTCCCACTATTCCTTTTGACACGCTTTGCTTCCCACCTCTGCACAGAATGCCATGCTCTTTCAGAGCTCCATAACTCTGTACATGCTGTTCCCTCCATCCGGGATGCCCTTCCCCATTTGTCTACCTGGTGATCTCTAACTTGTTCTGTACAATGGAGCTTAAACATCATGTTCTCTTTTTGTATTTTTCCTGACCCTTCCTCATCTCACTAGACAGAGTTGGGCACTTTCTTCTGTCCCTTCTACTAATTTAGTGTGCATCTATTTAGAACAGATCACCCTATATCTCAGCCACTAATTTGCACACCTACCTCCCACCTGGATTGTGAGCTCTGCAAGGCCAGGGACCCAGTCTGAAACTTCTCTATATCTGACACCATGGTAGGCGCTCAATATGCACTTAGAGAATGAATGACATTTCCTGCTTGTTTGTTTTTCCTTTGCTCAGTTCAACATGCATTGGATCTTTCATACTAGAGCTGACACTGACCAAAGGTGAACTTGAGCCAAATTAGACAAAATTAGACCTTCAGGGTACTGTCTGAGCCTCAATGACTCATCAGTGTGGCATTCTGCACCCTTAGGACGGCTCAGGAGGGTGTCTCCACCAAGAGCTCACCACATCTTGGCCCCAGGCAGGGACAGTCCAGGTGTCTGCATACATGTTTGCCAAAGTGCAGACACATCAATCCACTCCTGGAGTGCAATCGCCTTCCAAGAATCTTCATTGGAAACCTATTTCCAAAAGTCAAGCAGACGTCATCATCAAGACGTCAATAATTCAGAACAGACAGTCCAGGAACAGATCCCAGTGTAGAGAAAACTTCCCAGAGGACAGGGGAAGCATGACACGTCAGTAGGATGGACTACTGAGAGGAAATGGATGTATCTCTCACCTGTCAGCAAGACGAAAGGATCCAAAATTTCACCTTGGCTGGTCATCATAAGATGGCTAATTCAAGCAACAATGAGTTAGCATCTTGCCTTTCAAATGAGCAAATACTTATAAGAAAGAATACTGCTCAGTGCTGGCAGAGATGCAGATGAGAGATGGACTCTCTGACGCGTCTCTGGGTATATTCACCCAGATATTGACTAGCAGTGTTCAAGATGCTGTAACATTCTGGTTCTTTTGTACCTAACAACTTCACCTTTAAAGAAAAAGACAAAGCAAGGAAATGATCTTAAATGCAGACCAAGCTGTTTGCCCAAAGATAAGTCATCCAGTATTTGTGAAAGTGGAAAGTTGGCAGCTGGAGGAATGAGAGTGGCCCAGTCTTGCTGGCGTTCATACTGAGCGAGAACCGTGAGGCTCGGACAACCGCGCTTGTTATATACATGCGCTAACCCCCAGCTCACCCCAAGCCACTCCCACTAGTCAAAGCTGGTTCTGGATGACCAAAAAGCCTCAGGCCAGAGGGTGCATTCTCAAGAGAGAGAGCATCACCTTCCGTGAGATGGAAAGTGATTCTTAGGGGACCAAAAATAACTTAGATATTATGGTTTGTGGTCCTCCTAACGTCACAGTGTATAAACATATATACATACAGTATATCTGTCCAATTATAATAAAATGCCATGGGGTAAGGGCAACTAGGGAAACAAGTTTCTTAAAAGGCACCTGAGTGGGGGAGTGGCAGAACAAGAAGGAGGAACAGGACAAGAGGAAGAGGAAGAGGAAGTAGTTCAAGAAACACTGGACTAGATAATGTCCCAGGTACTATGGCTCTCCTTCCGGGGCCCTCTCTCTGAGATGTTGGTCTATTAGCAGTGGGCATCATCCCAAGTGTCTGTCACCCAGGGCGAGGTCCAACAGTTCATAAAAGTTTAGAAGCTCGAGGGTGTGCGGAGATGGAAACAACCTAAGTGTCCATCATTGGATGAATGGATAAAGAAGATGTGGCACATATATACAATGGAATATTACTCAGCCATAAAAAGAAACGAAATTGAGCTATTTGTAAGGAGGTGGATAGACCTAGAGTCTGTCATACAGAGTGAAGTAAGTCAGAAAGAGAAAAACAAATACCGTATGCTAACACATATATATGGAATCTAAAAAAAAAAAAAAAGGTCATGAAGAACCTAGTACGGGTAAGACAGGAATAAAGACACAGACCTACTAGAGAATGGACTTGAGGACACGGGGAGGGGGAAGGGTAAGCTGGGACGAAGTGAGAGAGTGGCATGGACATATATACACGACCAAACGTAAAATAGCTAGCTAGTGGGAAGCAGCCGCATAGCACAGGGAGATCAGCTCGGTGCTTTGTGACCGCCTGGAGGGGTGGGATAGGGCAAGTGGGAGGGAGGGAGATGCAAGAGGGAAGAGATATGGGAACATATGTATATGTATAACTGATTCACTTTGTTATAAAGCAGAAACTAGCACACCACTGTAAAGCAATTATACTCCAATAAAGGTGTAAAAATAAATAAAGAGACCTCATGAGAACTTAACAAAAATATGTCCACCAGCTGGGCCACACCAGCTCCCGCCCATAGTGTCGTAGGCACCACTCTCCCCTGGGAGTCGAATGGGATGGGCTTGGGGGTCCACAGGACTTAGCAAAACACCTGCTTCTCAGCATGAGGCTGTCTTTAAACAATCTACCTTCCAGGTAGGAGGAGAGAGACCACCCACCTCTCCAAAGCCTCCCCCACCACTCCTGGTGATGGGAGAGCAGCATGTGGAACCGGCGCATTTCAAGGGTCCCCACGGAACTCTGGTCAAAGTCACCAGAGAGCACTCACGGACGGTGCCCTTGGCTGAGAACAGCAAACCCAAAGCTCACAAGCGGAGATGATGCTTCAAACTACATCCTGGCCGCAGTGAAGGGAGCAGCTTATTCACTACTCAGATCCTTGGCCAGAGGGGAAGTGCTTGGGTTGGGGGGCAGTGCTCAGGACCCCATGGCAGTGCCAGCTGTAGCGCTGGTGCACGGGTGGCTTGGTAGAGCCTTTCTGCTACTTGGAGGAGAGTCTGGCTCACAGGAGGATCTGCTTCCAGCTGATAAGCAGATGACATTTGGAACTTCAGGTCTGTTATTGGTCAGAATGTGATTCCCCCCCCCCCTTTTTTTTTAAACTATCATTGAGCCAAGGGAGATTCCTGCAGGCCCACAGTTGGAGAAATAATCAGGGTGGGGCCCCCTCAGCTATCTCTATCTCTCTTGGCATCTTCTCAGCTCTGGCTCCTGAGTATGTGTGTACGTTGCACATTTTCTGCAGACTGTCAGTACACAAAGACTCCTCCTTTCACATACACAGCTCGACATCAGACCTGCCCGCAGTACAAAGGTTCTATTCAGATTTAGACTGAGGAAAACCTGTCTTCAGCAGATCCTAGTTTGAAGGACAAATAGGACTGGGTACACCCCACAAGCTATCAGTGCTGTTCCCAGAAGTCTGGCCCCCATGTCCCCACCCTCTCCCTGCATCCATTCCAGGAGAACTGAGATGAATACAATCTCAGAGACCAGTTTCTCCCTAAGCCCCTTGAACAGAAACCAGCCCCAGGCCGAGGCAAGGTCTGGGAAGTCTGATGATGACCTTGACATCTAACATACTGAGCAGTCACCATGCCATGGCATCATTTAAAGAAATCGCCACACCCTAGTTCATTTAAGGCTGCCAGCGGCCCATTTTACAGATGAGAAAACTGAAGCACAGAGAGGTTCAGTAACTTGCAGAAGCTCACACAGGGGAGCAGAGCTGGGATTCCAAACCCAGCAGTCTGCCTATGCTTTTGCTGTCTCTCAGGAGGCCGGGCGATGTGTGGCTCTGTCAGAACACTATTCCCCCTGAACCCGGCGTTCCCTGGCTGGGGAGTGCTATGGCTGCCTGGCACACAGAGGCAAACTGAAATCTAAGTTGCTCTCTTGGGTCTCAGGTCAGCTGCTGGAGGTCTTTCTTAAGCATTCGAAAGAATGACAATAAGTAATAGGAAATACTGATTTGACATTTGCGATATGCCAGACGCTGAACTCAAGGCCTCACATATATTATTGTTTGATTCTATCCCAACACTATGAATAGGTTCCGCCCTTCCACATTTTGCCCTTGAGAAAATCTTGGCAAGAAGAGGTTAAAAGGAGCTAGGTCAAGGCTGGGAAGCTAGTAGGCACCAGCAAATGGATCAGCTTGGAACCCCTGATGCTAACCCCCGTGTTGCAAAGCCTCCCTCCGTGTCAGAGGCCCCAGCATAATTCCTAGCCCAGGTTCATATCGCTCTTCAAAGTTTGAGAGTTTAATATGTTTTCCTATCTGGGCCTTTGGGAAGAAATTTAGTAGGAATTTGGGAGGATGGCCTTTAGGGGCATTTAATGCAAATGACCACTGCCTGAAAGCTATTTGTTCCCCGAACTGCCATTCTGCCTGCAGCGAGGCTCTCAGTAATTCTCCTTGGATGGTCAATACTCTGAGGACCCAGGTATCTCACATACAACCCTCCAGGCATCCTCTTCCACCAAAAAGAATTGGTCTGACGAAGGAGGCCTGTGCAGGCCTAGCAGCATGACATGAGGCTGGCATTCCGGATTCGCAGTCCCCTAAAAACAAAGTGGGTATCTTCCCAGACTCCCCAACCTTTCACAGAATGCAGCGGATTCCGAATGCAAAAAACTTTACTTGGTTAAATTGTTTTACGAGTCTTGAACGGGCAAGTGAGTGCAGAGTGAAAGAATGAAATTCACGCCTACGGGGCCTCAGTCCCACTCCACAAGCTTCCAAATATCATGATCCACTTAGCAAGACGCGCGGGAAGCTAACCTGCCCGGGACTGCGTCTGATTGCTTCCCACTGCTATGGAAGTCAGAGTAATGAACTTGAACGAGGGCAGCAAGCTGAGGGAGGGCCAGGACTGCACAATATTCATTAAGACCAACCAGCTGAAACTTTCACCAAGAGCTAAACTAACAGTAAAAATCCCTGCAAAATAAAAGGAAGGAAAGAGGCGTATACAGAAAAAATGGTGCACTCGGAAGGGTAACGAGGAGACGGATTAGGAGCAGGAAGAAACGTCTGCCTGAGACTCCACTCAAATCAACTGACTCAATTCCAGAAGCATGCCTACCAAGGAGCAGAAGAGCGGGAGATGTACGGTGGGGCAAGAAAGAGACGAACAGACACAGGCTTGCTTCCGGGAGGTTGTAGTCCGAAACCTGGGACAGAATCAAGTGGGAGCTGGGACTTACCTAGAAGCACCGAGCTAGGGCAGCACCAAGCTGGGAGCAAAGGCTCCAATTAGGAAATTCTCAATGGCTCGGCAGTGTGCCCTCAATGGAGGGAAGGTTCTAATGAGCTGAAAGGGGAGATGAGGTGAGCACCCTGAACAACATGGGGCCCCCAGGAAGGATGGAGGGTGGCTGGAACAGCAACCGCCCTCCCTTCACGCTGGATCCAGTGTTCCTATGGGAAGAGAACAGGATGAGATAAGCACTGCTGGTCCTCGATGCAGAGTCAGTGGAAAGGGTCCAAGTGGGGAGTAAGAGCATCACCCACCACCAACACCATCCAGTGAAATTCTTTTGCCTAATGCTTCAACCCCTCATAAAGTGTTAGGGACTGAACTATGCCCAGATTCATCTGCTGAAGCCCTAACTCCCCCACCCCCCACCTCCAGTGTGACTGTATTTGTTGACAAAGACTTGAAGGAGGTAATTAAGGTTAAATGAGGTCATAAGGGTGGGGCCCTAAGCCAATAAGACTGGTGTCCTTATAAGGAGTGGACGAGACACCAGGAGTGCAAGCACAGAGGAAAGACCATGTGAGGACACAGCGAGAGGGTGGCCATCTGCAAGCCAAAGAGTGAGCTCCCACCAGAAACCAACCCTGTCAGGACCTTGATCTTGGATTCCCAGCCCCTGGAACTGAGAGGAATAAATTTCTGTTGTTTAAGCCACCCAGGCTGTGCCGTTTTATTACCGCAGCCCGAGCTAACTAACACATCAAGGTAGGGAAGAACAATGGGCTCTTGGGAGACTTGGCGCTTTTTGCACTGTTCCTGTGAGTTAGAACCTAAAATTGAGACTTACGGGACTTCCTTGGTGGTCCAGTGGTTAGGACTTCGCGCTCCCAATGCAGGGGGCATGGGTTGGATCTCTGGTCGGGGAACTAAGATACCGCATGCCACATGGTGCAGCCAAAAAAAAAATAATAAAAAAAATTTTTAATAAAAGAAAGTAAAATAGAGACTTAAGGGTGCCATTTTGATATCCTGTTACAGTCTAGGTAAGAGGCAGGAGAAAGGCACTGGAAAGGAAGAGTTTGAGAGGAGAACCAAGCATGAGAGGGGTGCCCTAGATAACAGGGGACACCAAGATTCAGTAAGGGGCTGACAGTTAGCCTCCAGTAGTGTTGACTGCCACAGGGAACCCAGTAGGATGAAGGCTGAGAAAGGGACATTGTAAGGATGATGACTGGACCTGGCGGTGGGGTGCCAAAACCAAGCCCTTGTCCCAACAGCAGCACCTGAATTTTTACAGAAAAGGGGCTCAGGAGCAGCGCCTTGGTTGGAAGGGGTCTACAGTTCTTCGGGTGGGATACATATTAGAGGGATCACACCCTGGATCACTGGGCTATGTATTGGAGGCATCTCAAGACCCACCCCCAAGTTCAACAGCTCACTAAGAGATTCCCAAGACTCAGAATATAGTCCTACTCACAGCTAGGATTTATTACCATGAAAGATTAGAAAGCACAATTATCAAAGAGAAAAGGTGACTGGGGTGAAGTCTGGAGGAAACCAGGCACAAGTTTCCAGAATCCTCTCCCAGTAGAGTCAAGAGGACATGCTTAATTCCGCCAGCAATGAGCAGTGGTAACATAGGCGAAATCCCGTCCACCAGGAGAGCTCACTAGAGTCCCGCTGTCCAAGGTATTTACTGGGGGCTGGTCAGGTAGGCAATCTGTCCCTGGCATGGACTAAAAGTCAAGACTCCCAGGAGGAAAGCAGGTGCTTAAACATAAACCATATTGTACGTACAGTTTAGGTGCAGTGAGCCACTTGTTTCTTTTAGGAATGATGGGGACGCTCCCCAAATCCAATCTCCCAGACACCAGCAGAGGGCTAACCTTGCAAACAGGACTTTCAAAGGATAGCCTGTTGTGTTAACTCTTTTCTGAACACACCTCTACCTTCATTCTAAGGTCTCGAGTCATCAAGCCAAGACCACAGATATCTGGGGAAATCAACATTTACACCTAGAACAGGAATAGATGCACGGCTTCTCATGGTTCAGAGTCCCTAATAATAGACCTCGCAGTGGCTGATGACACAAGGGACCGTCTTCCTAGATCCGAGAGGCTTGCCTCTGTGCAGCAACCCGGCTTGGCCATTCTTCTGAAAGGACTAGCACAGTCCCTCCAACCTCTGCTTCTGCTCACAGAAGTTTACATACATCAAGTCCTCCTAGTTCCTGAACTGCCCCATCCTCAACCTGTCGGTCAAAGCAACACCAAGGCCCAGACAACCCCAAGCAGTGCACCTGCCTTCAGCATCCCGGGAAGCCCGTTTCCCATGAGAGCTGAACATTAAGCAGAGTTTTTACATCTATTATATAACCCAGAGTAACAGAAAAGATGTTTTTACTTCCCCTACCTCTGAATGGGAAATAGCAATTGACCACAGTAGAACGAGAAAGTCGAGCGGTAGTGGTGGTGAAGGGGGGTTGGTGGAGGCTGGTGGCACCTCCTAGCACTGCCACTACCCACTCTCACTTCTCCTCCAAAGAGGAGCAGCAGCTAGTCAACAGAGCTGGCTCTCAGGAGGTGTGCAAAGATTGTGCTCACAGCTGGGGCTCACACCCTGGTAGTGTTTCTCATCAATGCTATAGGTTCATCCAAGCCTGGTCTGCTCTGAGTAAGTCCAGCTATCCTACCTCCTCTCTTATTTTCTACATGGGGATACAGGCCATGAAAAAGGGTGAATATAAAGGAGCACTTTATTTCTTATTCCTACTGCTCTTATGCACACATCTCCCTCAGGGATCCGTGTGGAAGAGAAACTGTCAAGACAAGACAGACCATGCATCTTACTAGCACCAAATCCGCCTTCTACTCCAACTGCTGCAAGGTCATTTCTAAACTTCAGAGAATAGTTTTGACTTAAAAGTTTCTGATCTGAAATACATTAGGGAATAAGTTATGAGAAAATGGATGCTGTGACTACAGAATAATCTTGACTTCAGGATTAAGAAGAACAGATACTGAGCACCTTTTCATGGACCCGTTGGCCATCTGGATGTCTTCTTTGGAAAAAAAAAATCTATTTTGTTCTGTCCATATTTAAATCAGATTGTTCGGGTCTTTTTGGTGAATCAGAGTTGGATGATGTTGTTTAAGGGTACAGACTTCCAACTAGTGGAGAAATAAGTCCTGGAGATCTAACACACACTAAGTGATGATAGCCAACAAAACTGTATTATAAACGTTAAACTTGCTAAGAGAATAGATCTTAATTGTTCCCAATATTAGAAGAAAATAATTATGTGACATGATAGAGGTGTTAGCTAACGCCACTCTGATAATCATACCGCAGTATAAATGTATCAAGTAGAAAAAAGAATGAAGATAATTTCTAATGTGTCTTCACTCAACTTTCCGTTAAAGAGTCCATGCAACTAGAAAAAGACCAAAGAATCACAGAAGTTCTAAAAGCTGAGGCCACCCATCAACCACTTGAAAAAAACCCTGGGGAAATGTTTATCAACCACAGCCTCGGCGAAGCAGATGGAGAAATAAAACTGGTGGTCTGTGCAGGCTGCACTCTTGCAAAGGAGCTGCCAAAAAGTGGTAGGAAGAGGCATGAGCCTCATACCCAGTCCCCCCCAAGCTCAGAGACCCAGACTCTGCAAACCTAGAAACCCAGGCAACCAGGTCCCAAGCGTGTGTGCCTGGGCTGCCAGGAAGTCTCGCACCTTGTCCTCGTCTCTTGTCATCCCTTTTCTCTCCTTCCCTGGTACCTCCCTTTCAACCTCCATTTGTAGCTACAACCCCAGCATATCACAAGAGTAGAAGTTCCAGCACTGGCCAGCATCACGCTGCAGGCTCCAGTCTCCATGCCCTAAGCAGGGCAGAGACAGTAGGAACCCAGAGTGTAGTAAGTGTTGGGAGTTATCATTTTTTAATATGATGCTTCTTTCTTCTTTTTTTTTTAGAAGTCACTACATCCTATTAATTCGACCTCCTAGTAATTCTTTTTTTTTTTTTATTAGATGTTGGGGGTAGGAGTTTATTAATTAATTAATTAAGTTTTGCTGTGTTGGGTCTTCGTTTCTGTGTGAGGGCTTTCTCCAGTTGTGGCAAGCGGGGGCCACTCTTCATCGCGGTGCGCGGGACTCTCACGATCACGGCCTCTCTTGTTGCGGAGCACAGGCTCCAGACGCGCAGGCTCAGTAGCTGTGGCTCACGGGTCTAGTTGCTCCGTGGCATGTGGGATCTTCCCAGACCAGGGCTCGAACCCGTGTCCCCTGCATTAGCAGGCAGATTCTCAACCACTGCGCCACCAGGGAAGCCCAATATGATGCTTCTTGATCATGATTCTTTCACCATAATTCTCAGATTTACACAAGTGGCAAGTGGAAGCAGAATAACAAACTCCGTCCAGTATTCTTTTACTGAATACTTACTAGCCACTAGAAACCGCACAAGGTACTGCACACTTCTACCCCATAACCGGATATTCTGAAACCCAAGTGGGAAAAGAACGTGGTCAGTGACACCCATACATGCTGATGGTTGGCCATTGCTGAGACCCAGGTCTCCACGTTAAGAATTGAAAACGAAGGGAAAAAATTGGGATTAGTCCAAAAGAGAAGAGAAACATTACCCTGAACACCCAAAGAAAGATTTACTCCCAAAAGTCACTCACTATTAGAAAGAGAAGAAAGCTTAAGGAACACCTGCTTGTATTCTCACTATGACAGATGAAAACAGCCCTATGCAAACCAGAGGTTGTACAGACATATGAGGATGAGGTGAAAGGCAAGAGGCCAAGACATGAATGGAAGGAGGAGGGACCCGGCTTCAGTGAGGAGAAAATGTGAGGACACCAACAATGCTCTAGCAGAGTCAAGGTCTACTTGGGATCCACTGGCAGAAAACCACAACTTCTAAGTCAAGCCAACAGATAGGTATCCAAACCCATTATGTGAGAGCCACTGTGCTAGGTGTGGGGATGCTGCATGAGGACGTCAGCACGGTCATCTAGGAAATTAGAGTTCAGCTGGGAAGAGAGAAAAACAAGACATCAAGGGTGTGTGTCGACTATAAAAGGGGAAGTGTTACAAAGGCCAAAAGCAGAGAAATTCGATATGGTCTAGGACAGGAGTCTCCGAGGTGGGGGCAAGGCAAGGGATGCTCAAGAACACTCACCGTGGTGCCAGAAAAAGTATCACAAGCTCCATACTTATCTTTTTACTTTTGGGTATGTGCTATGAGGTCCAAAATATATTAGTACAGAAGTGCCTGCACGTAATATGACAAATAAACAGGGAGGGGAGGGTGCACGAGCCGAGAAGGGCAGAAAAGAGGGGTCACTGGGAACTGGGAAAGCCGAAATCTGCACATTATGAACTTGCTACTTATACACTTCTACTTGGTCTACTCCTTTGTCTGTTACTTAAAAGTAGTGTATTAGTATATTAATTTTATGTAAGCAAACATAAGGGCTATTTGGAAAATATAATGTCATAGTATGTGGGGGGAGGGGAGCAATTGCAGTAGCAATAATAAAAGTAGCCATTGCAGCAGCAGCAGACACAATTATAGGAATAAGCTATAGCCCTAAGTTATTCTAAATAAAGACAGAGGGAAATAAGAGAGAAATGAAATGATGAAAGAGAAGATGATAGAGATGAAAGACAGAAATTGGAGACTTGAATTTCACAAGGGGGAAAAACATGAGAATCCTCAAACGTACAATAACAAGAGATTTTCCTGAGCAGAGAGAGAAAAGATTTTGATATACTATCCGTCAGTAGCAGATCAGGTGGGCAAAAATTAATAACGGTTGCCATTTATTAGGGCAAGCTGCAGGCCAAACACCCTGCTGAGATATTTTACCTAAGGGGCCACATTTACTTCTCAAGGCAACAGTGAAAGATAGAGATTGACCTCCCGATTTTACTAAGGCATAGAGGAGGTTCCCTTATTAGGTCACCTGTATAAGATTATGCCATTAATTGTAACAAAATCCAGATTTGAACCCTGGTTGATCTTGACTCTGCATTTGCCCTTTCCTTTTGGCTGTGTTGTCTTCAAAGATGATAATTTAAGTAATACAATTGCAATACTGAATGCTGTGGCAAACAAAGGCTACACCTCTCAAAACATGTGTGAAACATTTATAAATGTAGGATTACACGCAAGATAACAGAGAGAACATCAACTAATTCTCCAGAGCTGAAATGAGCAGGCTACATTCTCCTACTCAAACCCAAAGAAAGTGGGACTTCATAGTAAACACTTAAGCAGAAATCCCTAAACCGCTCTGGAACTGAAAAACACTCTCCTAAACAGTAAAGAATACAGCAAGTCCCCTACATACGAACCTTCAAGTTTCAAACTTTCAAAGATGCAAACGTGCATTCACATGTCCAATCACATAAGTTAGTTCGCATGTCTAGCATGCATCGTCACGTGCGTGCATCCTCTACAGGTGGTTGTGCTTTTGTGTACTTTACTGTACAGTACTGTATAGAGTACTGTAGTACAGTATCTTTATTTGAAGCTAGCTCTGCAAGAGGACGACTTCATTGAACTCCTTGCTATGCAACACAAGGAGCTTACTAATGGAGACCTGATGGAATTGGAGGCCCAGAGAAAGGACGAAGAGAGAGACAAGAGGAAGAAAAAGTAACTGAAGAACTGAAAAGATTCATGATGCAGGAAATGGCAGTGCAATTTTCTTTATTTGAGGAGGCACTGTTAGTTTTTGAGGCACAGGACCTGAACAAAGAACGGTACACGAAGGCTGCAGCAGCCTTTCAGAATGCAATCCAGTGCTACCATGTCATCATGATGAGAAAAAAAAAGAGCTACTACCCAGACATCACTGGACCGTTTTTCAAGATGGTAGATAGAATTGAATCCAGCAAGGAACCAGAACTGTGCCATTAGCGTCAGGTGTGAGAGAAATTGCAGCTTGTCCTCCGTCTCCTATTGCTGACGATCCTTCAGCTCTACCATCTCCCACCTCCTCTCCCTCCTCCAGTCAGTAACTCTTCTTGCCTGTTCACTTGATACCAGCCCCTGTATGCCAGCTGTTGTACTGCACTACCGTACCTTTCAAGGTGCTCTAAGATTAGAAATGTTTTCTCTATCTTCTGTGTTTGTTTTTTACATATTATTAGTGTGAAAATTATTATAAACCAATTACAGTATAGTACTATATAGCTGATTGTGTTAGTTGGGTACCTAGGCTAACTTTGTTGGACTTACGAACACACTCTTGGGATGGAACTCGTTCATATATAGGGAACTTACTGTACAATTTTGAGGTAATTTTTAAAGAAAATGGCAGTAAGAACATTACATATCTCAACTATGTAGGTATTAATCAAAGCTGTCCTCAGAGGTAAATTCAAAGCATTAAAAGTAATTTCATCATTTTAAAAGATGGCGGTGGGCGGGAAGGAAAGAAAACATTCACAGAAACATTTAGAAAAGAAGTCAGACATAAAGATAATAGGGGTAAGGATATAATAAAATTGGGGTAGGGGAAGAATTAATTAATTGGGGAATAAACAATAGGTATGGTAATTACTGTACTAAAAAGAAAAGAGCCAATTCTTCAAAAAAAAAACCTACAAAATATATAAATTACTGGCATATCAAATTTAGAAAGAATCAAAATTACAACTGAGAAAAGATATGTAGCAATGAATACAGAAGAAATAAAAATCATGAAACATTTTTTTGTATAACTTAAAGCTAATATTTTAAAAATTGTTTTGAAACTAGTGCTTTTATTGACAAAGAATAAGTTACCAGGCAGAAAAGCAATGGAATGAGATTTAATAACTAGAAAAGTAATTTTTAATAAAACCTGAAAAGCTACTCAAATAGGAAAAATCACATCTGAGTTTTTTCATATTTTTGAAAAAAAGATACTCCTCATGTCGTATAAACTATTCCAGGATGATGAGAAAGAGGAAGTGTCATTAAAACTGGTAGCAAAATACACAAAAGGAAAACAACTGGCAAACCTCACTTATGGATACAGGCAGAAATCCTAAAGCCTAAGCTGGAAAATCTCATTTAAAATAAACTAGGGCAGGGCTTCCCTGGTGGCGCAGTGGTTGAGAGTCCGCCTGCCGATGCAGGGGACGCAGGTTCGTGCCCCGGTCCGGAAAGATCCCACATGCCACAGAGTGGCCGGGCCCGTGAGCCATGGCCGCTGAGCCTGCGCGTCCGGAGCCTGTGCTCCGCAACGGGAGAGGCCACAACAGTGAGAGGCCCGCGTACCGCAAAAAATAAATAAATAAATAAATTAATTAATTAAATAAAATACACTACGGGACTTCCCTGGAGGTCCAGTGGTTAAGACTTCACCTTCCAATGCAGAGGGTGTGGGTTCGACCCCTGGTCGGGGAGCTAAGATCCCACATGCCTTGTGGCCAAAACATAAAGAAAACAAACCAACCCAGAAGCAATATTGTAACAAATTCAATAAAGACTTTAAAAATGGTCCACATCAAAAAAAAAACAATCTAAAAAAAAAATACACTAAAAGCATAGTGTACCATAGCCAAGTACAGGTTATTCCAGGAGTTGAGTACAACTTAATATTAGGAAAACTCAATTAATACATTAAATCAAATCAACAGATAGAATTAAAAAGTGGTGATCTCTATGGATATTGCAAAGAAGCTGAGTTAAATATAATATCCCTTCAGGACATTTTAGTACTGGGAAAAGAAAAATACTTCCTTAAAATTAAGAGTGACTGATCTTAAGACAAGAACAGATATCCTCATACAGGGAGCAATCCCCATTCAGATAAGCGAGACCCTGGGTGCTTGCTACCATTTTCATTCAATATTGTTCTCAACGTGCTGGCCAATATTACGATGCGAAATGAAAGTGAGACATACGACCTCAGAAATGAAGATAAGCTTATCACCATTCAGAGGGCAGTGTGATTGTCTGCCTAGGAAGAACAACAGTAATTCTGCAGAATTTAGTAACAGTGGCTAGGCACCAGACACACATTTAAAAATCAATAGTTTCCTTGTGTGACAGCAATAACCATTTAGAAAACTTAACAGAAAATAAGAGCCCAGGGACTTCTGAGCCTGCAGGCAGCAGCAGGATCCCAACCCGCTCTCCCTCCCAGCTTCCTGGCAAGTCCCCTCTGCTGTGGGCCTAGGCCCAGGCAGGCAGGGCTCCCGGAGAAGATGGAGCGAAGGTAGAGGGATGGTACAAAGAAGGTAGAGAGGGTCTGCACTGTCCAGGGGCTAGCAGAAAGGGGGCCTGCCTCACCTGGGAGGCTCCTGAAGAAAGGACCTCACCTGTGTACATGAGCAGGATGGAAGGCGGGGTGGTTCCTGACCCACTGACTCCAAGCACTTGGAGAAAAATCTGCTCTGTGGGCTGGGGTCTCCCTGCTTCTATGTAGGGAAGCTCCCTGCAGCCTCAGAGGACAGGCATTTGTTCTCTGCTCAGCCACAAGGTGTGAGCTGGGGCCTCCTTCTCCCTGTAGCTTTTTTTTTTGTAATTTAATTTTTATTTTATATTGGGGTATAGTTGATTCACAGTGCTGTGTTAGTTTCAGATGTACAGCAAAGAGATTCCTTTTTTATGTATACATATATCCATTCTTTTCCAGATTCTTTTCCTATCTAGGTTATTACAGAATATTGAGTAGATTTCCTTGTGTTATACACAGGTCCTTGTTGATTATCTATTTTACATATAGTAGTGTGTATAGGTTAATCCCAAACTCCTAATTTATCCCTTCCCCCCCGCACCACGTTTCCCCTTTGGTAACCATAAGTTTGTTTTCAAAGTCTGTGAGTCTGTTTCTGTTTTGTAATAAGTTCATTTGTATCATTTTTGTTAGATTCCACACATAAGTGATATTATAGGATATTTGTCTTTCTCAGTCTGACTTACTTCACTCGGTACGATTATCTCTAGGTCCATCCATGTTGCTGCAAATGGCATTATTTCCTTCTTTTATATGGCTGAGTAATATTCCATATATATGTACCACATCTTCTTTATCCATTCTTAGCTTTGCCACTGCCTGAGAGGCCCTGACTTGGCTGCCAAAGGAGGACAGAAAAGCATAGGCAGGCAAAGAAAAGGCAGCTCATTTCAGGGAGTATGGTGACAAAGAGGGGATGACCAAACTGAGCCTTTAGAGCACTAGGCTCCCACTGAATTACAGCTGGAGGAAGAAGAACTTGACCAGAACTTAGAGGAAAAAGAAAACAGAGAGGAAAGAAATACAAGATCTTTCCGTGCGGAATTAGAGCACAGCAAAGAGTCTCGGGAACTAAAACGCTTGATTTCCAATGATGCGAGTTCAAAGATGCACTGAAAAAGCAGGTGTTAAGTGCAGAGGGCTGAGGCAGCAGCCAGGCAGGAAAGGCTCATGGACGTGGAGCCTATATCCCTGAGACTTCAGGTGGGAAGGACAGGGAGTCCAGATAAAGAATAAAAGAACAGATGGGGGAGCAAAGCTCTTCATGATAGCTAGCTAACATCCATTGAGTTTTCTATCTGCCAGGCACTGCATTAATGCATCATGAATTAACTTGTTCACAGCACACCTATAAAGTAGGTCTTTTGATTATTACCTCATGTCCTAAATCAGCAAGCAGAAACCAGGGGAGGTTGTGCCTGATTCACACTGGCCGTACCCGGCTGGGTGGAGTCTGAATGTGGGGAGCCTGACTCCAGGGACCAGGATTTTAGCCATAAAGCCAGCAATGATTAGTCAGTATGTTAAGCAATGAGAAAATGATCCCCATCTAAAAAGGAAAATCTCTAATTTATAACCACAAGGAAGAGACAAAAAAGCAGGCTGAAATTGAAAATGGTATTTAGGACCCATATGAAGATGCAATTTTATTTATATATGTATAATATATATATGTATATACACACACACATCTATACAACTACCCAATTTTAGTGAAATATTTTAAAAGCATCTAAGGAAAATGGCAAATAATACCATGCTTCTTGATGGAAAGATTATTGTAAAGATGTTAATTCTTCCCAAATTAATTTATATGTTTAATGCAATTCCAATAAAAATCCTTATGGAATGTTTTTTGAAGATTTCCCAACGACTCTTAAGGTCATTTGGAAAATGAGCAGGCAAGAAAAGCTTTAAAAATGATTAAGAACGTAATGCTATAACAAATAATAAAATATATTACAAAACTACAATAATGAAAAAAGTACTGAATGGATAGGAAATAAATAAAACAGGACTATTCAGAAGTAAGATTCAGGAAATATAGATAATAAACAGAAACAGCTGAATAGAAAATAGGTTTACTTGACAAATGGTGTTGGGAAGATAAGTTAAGAATTTGGAAATAAAGATCAATTTTGCTCCTCACTTCCTATTTTACTCTAAAACCCTAAAGAAATGTAGAGGAAATATACAGGTAAGATGGGGGAAAACTTTTCTAAGCTTCAAATCAATGCAAGAAAAGCAGAAAAGTAAAGATTCACATCCTTGATAACATACTCCTCATGTTAAAAACATCAGCGACGAAATTAAATATTTAGCAATAAACTAGGAAAACTGTACACAATGAATTTGACAAAGGCGTAATACTGCTCAAATACAAAGGAATTCATTAAAAGACATAAATGCTAAAGGATGCAAATAGATAATTCACAAAGGACAAATACGATTGTTGAACATGTGGGAATGTTCAACTTCAATAGTATGAAAATAAATGCAAATTAAAGCAATAATAAGATGGCATTTCCCACATCCCCAGGACGCGAAGATTTTATTTCTAAGTGAGAAGACAGTGTGCGGTCTGTTGAGACTCCTCATCCCCATTGATGGCAGCAGGCCCTTGGCACTGCCTTTCTGGATATTAACTTGGCAATGCCATTTAGATCAAATGTTCCTCTTTAATGTTCTTTTCCTTTGATTCCATAATTTCTTTTCTGGAGTCTGTCCTAAGGAATTAATCAGAAATTTGGATAAATATCTCTGCACCATGTTGCTGACCATGGCATTATTTATACTAATGAAAAATGGAAAAGAATAAAGAATACAAATAGGAAATTAAAAATCAATACCTTACCCAGACATAACATATGAGTCTTCTCTTCTAAGCAAGTAAATAAAATAATTGAAATAATATTTTCCTGTCCTTTCTATGTGACATCCTATTGTGAACATTTCACATGTTATTAAAGATCTTTAAAATGTGATTGGTCATATAACACCTTACAGGGACCCATAGTTTTCTCAATCAATCCCCTATTTTCAGAAAGTCTGAATGTTTCTGTAAGAGCGTGTAATATGGCTGTAAAAAAAAGAGTAAGCTATTTCTCTTGTTTAAGGCTTTTAAGGGTCCATATAAAATAGTCCTTTTTTTAAATTTAATTTTCACTTTGTATAGTTGATTTACAATGTTGTATTAGTTTCAGGTGTACAGCAAAGTGGTTCAGTTATACATATACATATATCCATTTTTTTTCAGATTCTTTTCCCACATAGGGTTATTACAGAATATTGAGTAGAGCTCCCTATGCTCTACAGTAGGTCCTTGTTGATTACCTATTTTATATATAGTAGTGTGTATATGTTAATCCCTAACTCCTAATTTAAGAACTATTTTATGTATCTGCCATATAAAATAGCTCTTAAGGGTTAACGGTTCTGCTGGACCAAGCATGCAGCTGAATCTGGAGGACTTCCTCTGTGGAACATGTACCACAGCTTTCCAAGCTATACAGAAGTATACAGATGTCCCTTGGTACCAACCCATCTTATACAGAATGTTATACAACCGCCACCCAGATCATTTCATGCAAAATTAGAATTGTATAGAAAATTGCTGTTCTGGGGCTCCATTGCTATGTGACATATAAAAAAAAAAAAGCACAGCACGTTAAATCTCTCTATATGCTGCATATCTCGCTCCAACAAGTCCTTGGATGATAATACGTTTGACTGTTCTACTTCTAGAAATTATTAGCTTGATTATAATATATAAAGTTTATATATTAAAAGATTATAAATATAAAGTAGGAGTAAATATTGTGGGGTGGCTGCTGGGCTGACGAAGGCTGAAACCACCTGGACTCTTTAGAGCATGCCCACGGGTGTTTCCATACCATGTGTCCACACACTGGGCAGAAGGCCAAGGGTCCAGGGCTTTGGAAGATAGTGACTTCTAAACTGAAATAGTGGCGGAAGTAACTTTACCTAACTCCTTATGGAAATTATGCCTTTGCCCCATGTGGATCACCAGCATTGGTCACCCGGAGAGATGATGCAAGGGACAGTAATGTGCGAAAGAATCTATGACATTCTGCATTAAATAAACAGGAGTTAAAAATAAACAACTTCTAGAACCATCTGGCTTTAAAACATGGCTGTCAACAGGGGGAAGTATAAGCATTTTGACATGTTTCCATTTCACTGAAGATTCAAGGTTTTAAATTTGGACGTAAACCTAGATGTTATGCTTCCTGGATTGTGACTATCCAATTTCATATATATATATATTTTTTTTTTTTTTTTTTTTTTTTTTGCAGTATGCAGGCCTCTCACTGTTGTGGCTTCTCCCGTTGTGGAGCACAGGCTCCGGACGCGCAGGCTCAGCAGCCATGGCTCACGGGCCCAGTCGCTCCGTGGCATGTGGGATCTTCCCGGACTGGGGCACGAACCCGTGTCCCCTGCATTGGCAGGCGGACTCTCAACCACTGCGCCACCAGGGAAGCCCAATTTCATATACATTTTTAAACTGAAACTTTAGAAGTGTATGAAACAGTTCAAAGAATTCCAGGATATACAAGAAACATGCAGAATTTACTTCTTTTAAGTGATCTCTTAAAAAAATATTTATCAAGGAAAATGAACAAACCACTCTTAGGAATGTCACCCAATGTATGGATTTCAGAATCTTTCTCCACTTATGTATTTCCAAGTATGACCTCCTAACCTAGGTCAGCAGGGATTACTTCCTCCCAACACCAACCCTGTCTCTTCCTTAGCAACACTACTACAGGAATGGTGTATAAGAGCAACACTCAAGTGAGAATATTAGAGGTGAAGGTTTCTTTAATAACACATGCCAAGGAAATATGGACAGATTGAGCCAAAAATCCTGACATTCCTCATACTTAGGGAGCTCTCTAAGTATTCTGCTTTGACAGAAACTTCCTAAAAGAAAAATCCAGTAAGTCAGCACTTCAGACTAAACTTAATAGAAACTACATATTTGGAAATTAGTTTGCTTTGAAATCTTATTATAGGCACAATATTTCAAAAAAAAATTGAATTATAATAGATTTCAGACAAGAGCTGTCAGTCACAGACCCAGATGTTCACAGTGTACCAACAGTGAAAGACTCATGAAAGCTGATATCCCTATTTCTGGTGAGTCCTAGGGCATTCACTCAGTATTTTACAGACCATGACTCTCCATAGCTCAGATTTAGTGACTTCATTTGTGATAGAACACTCAATTAACCACACAGGCTGAAGAAAACTTTTGTGTAAATTTTCCAAGGGTTTCTGGTTATGGGTAGATAGAATGACACATCACCCCATGTCTTACACTGAATGCAGCTAAGAAACTTGGACAGAATGCCTACAGCAGTGACTTGAAGATTCTGACAAGTACACAGAGCAGGGGAATTGGGGAAGAAGACCTGAATTTGAAGTACCACCAAACCAGCAAAGAGTTTACTGTACTTTTACTGTGATATTCCCAGGCTAGATGCACTAAGTATGGTGTAAAGTCTGGAAATGGACACTGGTGTGGACAGTGAGAGCCCCAGGAGGCCCTCCAGTGTTGGCTTCAGGGGTGGGAAAGAGGTCTGTCAATACTCAGAAAGGTGGGGGAAATACTTAGGTTTTTTCATTTCTCCATTTCCTCATGTCCCAAACCACAGTAACCTGTAGGTGCCTAAAAGCTCTGAGGGAAAAGAAACTTCACCTCTGATTAGTTTGTTTTCTCTTTGTGTTCTTCCACTGTTTGGACCAAGAGGCTGTGCATGGAAAGTGCACAACAGAATGGGACAAATAAAGACCCAGATTTCTGGCTGTAGGAATAAAAAAAGAAAAGAATTGGAAAGTGTCAGGGAGATCTGGGAGAGTGAAGAGCTTGGCAAAGCTACTCCATAATATTGTTCATGAAATCCTGGGCTCACCCACACGTTGCTTATGCAGCAGACCCTAAACAGCTTACCAGCTTAGACTTTGAGCTGAAAAATGGACTGACCACTACTCAGATCCCAGAATGGCCAGTGGGAGGTGCACAAGCAGAACAGATCTGAATAGCCTTGCAAAGTCTCTGAAAACTGAACAGACATTGGAACCACAACCTGAAGAAAGCTGGTCAGAACTAATGGCTTAAACCCAACCAAAGCAATTGCCTGCTTAAACAAAAATATCAACATTCTCCACAGGGTTTAAAGAAGGCCCAGAGTCTCATAAGATAATATTCAAAATTTCTAAGCATAATGCAAAATTACTCAGTATATGAAGAACAAGGAAAGTTTCTACCTGCATAAGAAAATACAAACAACAGATGCCAATGACACATGTATTGGAATTATCTGAAAAAAGCTTGAACAAAACCATTATAGAAATACTGCAACAACTGAGAGCAAATATTCTTGACAGAAATTTTCAACAAAGAAATAGATGATATAAATAAGAACCTAAAGGATATTTTAGAACTGAAAACAACAAAACACCTCTATAGATAAGTTCAATAACAAAATGGAAAAGATAGAAGAAAGAGTTAATGAACTTGAAGATAGATCAATAAAAATTATGGGTCCTTCTCCTCTCCTGTGATTACTGTCCATTCTATCAGGATCACAAAAGGAGATGAGAAAAGCTACAGAGAAGAAATAACATTTAAGGAAGTAATGACTGAGCACTTCCCAAATTTGTTAATCGAAATAAACCACCAGATTCAAGAAACTCAGTGAATCTCAAACAGGGTAAACTTAAAGAAATATTGGGGTGGCCAAAAAGCTCTTTTGGGTTTTTCCGTGTACATGCCCAGATACATCATAATCAAATTGCTGATGAGTAAAGACAGAGAAAAAAGTCTAGAAAGCAGCCAGAGAAAAAGGATGCATTACCAACAGGGAAGCAACAATTCAAATGACTCTTGACTTCTCATGATGTAACATGGAGGTCTGCGGAAGCAGAACAGCATATTTAAAACGCTAAGAGAAAAGAACCATCAACTCGGATTTCTACATCCAGTGAAAATATCCTCAGGGATGGAGAGAAAACAAAGAAATTTTCAGATGAAAAAAAAGCAGAGAAATTCCTTGTCAGCAGACAAAGGAAATTCCTCAAAAAGAAAGAAAATTACATCAGAGGGAAACTTAGAACATTAGGCGTGAAGGAAAGGTAAATCTCTTGGGTAAATGAGATAGACTATCCTTCCCCCATTTTGTTCCTTACAAAACGTTTGAGGATTGAAAACAAAAATTACAACATGTCTGATGGAGTTTTCAATGTAGTTAGATACAATATAAAAACTTCGAGCAAGAAAGACAAAGGAAATGGACTGATTTCTCAGATAATACAAAACTCACCAAAAATGAATATAATGATGTAACCTGAATAGTCCCATTGAAGTAATTGTGTTCATAATTTAAAACTTTCTGAAAAAGAAATCTTGAGGCCCAGATGGCTGCACTGGCAAATTCTACCAAGCATTTAAGGAGAAATAATATCAACTCTATACAATCTCTTCCAGAAGAATAAAACAGGGAGGAACACCTCTCAGCTTATTTTATGAGGCTAACATTACCCTGAAACCAAAAACCAGCCAAGGACATTACAAGGAAAAAACAAACAAAAAACCTAGGTCTAATATCTCTCAGGAACGTAGACACAAAGGATTTAGGGGGCATGGTCAAGCAGTTCTGTATGATGAATGTGTTAATGGTTATGTAAACCTACATGCGTTAAAATTCATAGAACTGTACACCCAAAAGAGGTCAATTGTACTGTATGTTAATTTAAATATCTTTTTAAAATTAAAAAGAGGAAATCTTTTAAGGCTGTAACTCTCAGACTGCATGAATTGGCAGGCTTTGACATCTGCAAAGCCCTGTAGTAATCTTTCAAAATGGTATGACGTGATGCAATGTAAGAAAAGGGAGTTGGTGGTCTCTTGGGAAAGGTTTCCTCTCTTTTAAAAGGGAACATGCCTTGCTTTGGACGCTGCCCTATGAAGATAAGCTATGTGGCAGCCCATGAGAGGAAGCCAAGAAAACTGGAGAGTTGCTGACTTAAAACTCTGACACCTTGAGTGGCTAAATTAAACAGCCAGAAACTCATCTTACCTCCAGACTCATCGTGAAGGTTAATAAAGCCATATCATTTCACATTCTGGCAGCTGAAAAAGTCTAACTCGTAGAGTAAACCTGAATGTATATTTGAACTACTCTGAACAGCTTTTATTGATGAGCTGGATACATGTTAATAGAAAATAAGGGAAAACCATGTTTTTCTCTATAAAGATTCTATGAACCGTCAAGGTGCATTTGAACCTTTTACTGAGAAAATTATTCAAAGCCAATTAAGGTAACAAAACAAATCACTTTTGGCAGACACTTTTGCTGGACAGACAAGTCCAAACACCCCAATTAGATTGGGTAACTCATTGAGTTAGGTGGGGAAGGGTTTGGGAGCCAGCTCATTTGGATAATCTTTGATGGTGTAATCCCGTTGAAAACTATATTTTGTAATGATTATGTTATTTTAAAGTAGGAAGAGGTGTTTGTAAATCCTGGCATCAAATCTTCTGACTCAAGGTCATTTCCTTCACGCTCCTTGATGCAGGACCCCTAGCTGTCCAGTGAGTTACTTGCTCAGGCATTTACCTGATTCCAAACTCACCTCTGAAAAAAAAAATCCTGACCTTGCTTTTATGAGGTTCTGGGGCTACTACATGTGGGCACGAACAGACATCAGGCTATTACATTTTAATGACCTTTGTCACGTATACATCTGGAATCTAAAAAAAAAGCATGAGCTACCTTTAAATCAGCCACACAACCTATCCTTAAATCTTGGCCAGCGATCTCAACTCTTAACTCCCTAGTTCTAAGATGTGTCCCCACTATAATCCAATCATCTGTGGACTGCTGGAACTGTTAGTAGGGATGGCATTCCTTCCTCTACATCAAACTCTGCCTTCCCAGCAGGGGTTTTCACTCATTGACCTTTGTTCTAGTCCTGAGGGACAACCCCAGAAACTGCTTAATCCTTCAGCATGACAGCCCTTCAACTATCACCTAAAGTATTTGAAGACAATGCTCATTACCTCCTGGAATCTTCTCTACAAAGCAAGCATGCCCAATTCCATACGATTCATCAGAGAATATGATCTGGAGTCCAGTTGCTATCCTGGTCCTCTCCTCCCATGTGCTACATGGGACCTTAAGGTCAGGAGGCCAGAACTGAACCCCATACTTGTCTTGTTGTGGTACAGTACCTCTAATTGCACAGCCCGGAAGTACGGTTCCACGGTACTGTTGATCCACGTCCAACACAGTGCCAAGCATCTGCACCTGTGCTGAGAGTTGCCCCTCTCTGGTCACGCTTTTCGCCTCCTATGCCTCTATCGCTGGTAGCTTGGAGGCAAGGCGAGACCTTACAATTGTTTCTGCTCAATCTCAGCTTGCTGGATTCAGCCTAATCATTCCAGCCTGTCAAGACCTTTTTGGATCCTAATTCCATCAGGCACTGGCTTCAGCAAATCACTGCTAAAATTTTTGAACAAAATAAAGTTGGTGGCAAAGCCCCGTGGCGTGTGGCTGGGAACCTTCCCTTGAGCCTAGTTATTCATCCAGTTACAAATCTACCTAATTATAATTTAGCATCCAGCCCATCCTCTTCCGGCTTATCCATTAGTCCTTTTCCATAAAAAAATTCTTTTCAATAAAAGCAAATGCTTCCAGGACCAAGCATCCTTTTCTGCTTATGGCTGTATGAACAAATCCAACCATGCATGAATTGATTGCAGGTGGTGACAATCAGTCTGTGAATTTTAAAAAGGATCCAAACCTTCAACAGAAACAATACTAAAATTATGATGGAATTCTGTGTGTTCTGGCTTCTGCAAAGGCCAGTGGAAGTGTCAGAAGTCAGTAAGGACCAACCTTTGAGAACTCCCTGCTCTAGGACAATGGTTTGTCCTGGGCCAGGGTGGGGAAGGGGGTGAGGGGAGGAGTCTGACCATATTGTTTGGCCAAAAGTTTTGTCTGGGTTTTCCGTAAGATCATACAGAAAAACCCAAACGAACTTTTCGGCCAACCCAATACATTGAAACTTTATAAGGTCTCCTGAGGATCTTTATGGACGTTGCATACCAGTAGTGGAAAGAGACTGGAGCTCTCAGTGTCTGAGGAGCTCAGGTTCAGAGTGATCCACGCACCTGTTCTAGAAGAGGGTACCCCACCAGACAGAAAGAGTTAGGAAGCATTAGATCCACACCTTTACTGGCCACTTTCACAACAGTAACGATAACATGAGCTTACACCTTTGACCACTTATTATGTGGCAGACACTATTCTAAGAAATTTAAACATCCAAGTCACTTAATCCACACAACAACGAGGTAGGTACTATTTTTATCTCCCATCTTATAGATAAGAGAGTAAGGCACAGAGCAGTTAAGAGCCCCTGAAGAGGAAACTCCATAAGTACTTACTCCCCCAGTAGGCTGGTCTGAAATAGAAGGTGAGGCTACTTTTATGTTTTGGTTTAGTGATGGGGAGATGAGAAAATAGAGGCAGAAATTCAAGCTGAGTCTGACGTCTGCAGAACCAAAATGGGTCCCTCACACCTTCTGCATGGCTCTCCTGCATTTCCAGAACACTCTGGAGAGCAATATTTTGTAGGGAGAAAAGTTTAAACTGCATCAGGTATCTCTTTTAAAAAGTATAGGGGAATTGGTCAATAACCCACTTTGCTAAGGAGGAGTGGGCATGGGCTGCCCAGTGATGTACTAAATGGCCTACCTCTGTCACGTGTCCATGTATCACACTGTGTGGGCCCTGGTCCAGCAAGGGCCGACCTCAGGCCACCTCTGCTGCCTTCCTCATCTGCACAAAGTGGCCGATACAAACCAGAGGCCGAGGGCCAGGGAAGTCAGCTGATTCCATCACACCTCACAAACTTTGCAGAGTATCTTAATTTTTCAAAAGTCAATCCCTCCATCTCTCTCTGCGTCTCTGTGCATTGTATATTAGCCATTGTTTATATGTCTGGCTCCCCTAGTAGATGACGAGTTAAACTAGACTAATTCAGTAATCTCATTATCACCTACCAATTTGTGTCCACACGTTCATGCATAAATATCACCCTGAATCGAACCTCAAATCATCCGTTTTGTCTAAAAAGGGACAGGATGGGGAAGAACAGCAACCTCCCTACTTTTAAAAAAGTATACACTTCCATCAGTGGAAGATTTGAAAACATATGTGACATTCATTTATTCATAAATCAGCTGCATGTACTACTGTCAAATATTAGCAAAGTTCAATTTTCTTCTTAATTTTAGATTAAAACTAGATATGAGGAATTTCTAGTACTTTCTTCCTACACCTCTGTGGATTCTTCCCATACCCCCTAGACTGCATTCACACCACTTTGGATCCCAGTGGTGTAGACCGTGATGAACTTGAAGGGATCCTGGATGCAATCATGGCTTTACATTAATTACTTACTGACCTGGGCTATGTCATTCCTCCTCTTTGCACATCATTTTCCACATTTTTCTATTGGACTAATTTAGCTCACTAAGCTACCTTACTCAAGATGTAAAAAAAAAAAAAAAAAAATCTCCAAAAACGTTAAACCATAGTGACAATGCAAAACGATACTATTTTTATTATCGCGATTTTCATGCTGATGATTGCGGGAAAACTGGAGGGAAAAGACGCATTGAGAACGCTCAGAAGTAGAAGGAGATTGATTCTAAGCTGCAGTAGAGTTAAGAACCATTTTTGAGTACAATGAAAATCACTTCCCCATCAAGGACAGTTTGACTAGTCAACAAGAACAGCAGATGTCAAAGCACGTGGGGAACACAGGTGACCCTGAGGAGTGGCTGAACACCCATGGGTTGAGTTACAGACTTCATGAGAACCACGCTGACTGTCAGAACTCTCTGACTGTGGAATGCGTGGCTGTAGAAGGTACTAGGTTCAAGCAGGGGCTACTTGGGAAGACATCCATCAAGGATGGGTGGGACATTGGCCTGCAGTAAGTGGCATCTTGTATTAGCTTCCTGTGGCTGCTATAACAAATCATCACACACTTGGTGGCTTAGAACAAGAAAAACGTATTCTCTCACAGTTCTGGAGGCCAGGAACCTGAAATCAGCATTACTGGGTCAAAATCAAGATCGTTTCCGCCAGAACCTCTAAGGGAGACCTTGCCTCTTCCAGCTTCTGGTGTCTGCTGGTGTTCCTTGGTTTTGTGGCTACATCACTCCCATCTCTGCCTCTGTTTTCACATGGCTTTCTCCTCTGTGTGTGCCAAATCTGTCCTCTGCTTCCCTCTTATAACAATAGATGTGATGGCATTTAGGGTCCACCCTGATCATATAGGATAATCTCCCCAGCTCAAGATTCTTCGCTTAAATCACATCTGCGGAGACCCTTTTGTTCTAAATAAGGTAACATTTATAAGTTTCAAGGCTTAGAACCTGCCATCTTTGGGGGTCCAAGTTTCAGCCTACCATACTGCTCTCCAGTTCCCCTTACCCTGAGATCCTATGATCGTAGAGTTAATGCATATGCAACAGCACAGATAAAGTAAGGTGCTATATGATTGGCATAATGAATGCAAAAGCAGTCAGGGGTGGAGACATAGCCTGACCTTGGCCTCCTGGTGATGTACAGAGACCCCCATAGGGAGCATCCATCCCGTGAACACAGCATCTGCCCCCAAATCTCATGGGGCACAGAGGAGAGTCCCAGTGCCTGTCAGTCCCTAGGCAACGCCCCCTGGCCCTGGGCTGTCCTAACCTCTTCTCCCTTCCACCTGATGTTTTCTAATTGCTTGAGGAAAAACTCTTGTCACTACAAAGCAAACGGCCTCTCTGTCAAGACTAGTTTGGTCAGCAGACCACAGTGACACATATGAAGGGAGAGGGCAGATGAAGGTGAAATGCTTTCAGAAATGCAGAACAGTTACTACATTCTCATCTTTCTTTTTCCCCAGAAAGTTAGAGGACAACCTGCACTAGGTCATCATTTTCACATTGCTTCTTCAGGACGCTAGGCCAGGATAAGGGAGGTCTGCTCTGGGCTGGAGAATTTGTCCGACTGTCTCAGGTCTCTGAGGCTCCCCCTGGCCCAGCATTCTGCTCTTCATGGAGGGCTCTGGGACTCAGCCAGGTTCCTCATCATTATGGCGACCTCAGACATGGAATATATTCCACCTGCTCCCGATAGATATGTGTGATTCACAAATCTCCTTTACTGCTTTGGAATCCATTTATATCCCCCGCTTCTCTCCTCTTCAAGAGAGAAGAGTTTCCTGAATGTATCATGGGTCTATGAAGTAGGACTTACTTTTTTGTATACAAAACCTCTCATTCAAGATCAAAGGGACCCCAAAGCACCAGTTTCAAAATCTGATGTATCATCCTGGGTTAACTGTCTGCAATGACAATATTATAGATTTTAGCACTTGGTGCAATCACTCATCGTGAACACTTGATGCCATTTCTTTCCATATCTATTTCAAGATTTCAGAGCAACAGAAATGCCTTCAGAGCAGCAGAAGCAAGAAGAACTACAATCCTGCAGCCTGTGGAACGAAAACCACAATCACAGAAAGTTAGACAAAATGAAAAGGCAGAGGGCTGTGTCGCAGCTGAAGCAACAAGATAAAACCCCAGAGAAACTACTAAGTGAAGGGAGATAGGCAACCTTCTGGAAAAAGAATTCAGAATAACGACAGTGAAGATGATCCATCAACTCGGAAAAAGAATGGAGGCAAAGATCAAGAAGATGCAAGAAATGTTTAACAAAGACCTAGATGAGCTAAAGAATATTCTAGATTTTAATTGCATCCCCTCTTACCCTTTGCATCTTCATTCTGAGGGGACTAGACTTTATCATGTATTTTTGTAAACTACACCCTCACCCCACCCTGATGACTGTTTCTTAAGTCCTGTTGGAGGTTTGATTCAATACGTCTTGTTGTGGAATTAAGCAGAGGTGCCTCCAATCCCAAGGCCCGATTGAACTCACTTGGAAGGTCAAAACAGAAGCAGGTGGAGAGTCTCCCATCAGTCCTGATTTCTTCCTAGTTCCCTATGACTTCAAGAACCTACAATTCCTTGCTATAAGTGCGGACATTAAAACTTAGCCTGGGGCGGGGGGGGGGGTGTATCATAAGAGTGTTTCTCTGGGAACATAAGAGGTGGGATTAGGGTTGCATTTAGTCCCTCTTCCAAAAATTTTTGTGGAGCATCTACTATGTACAAAGGGTCAGATAACTGAGGGAATCAAATGTCAATATGCCAAGCCCCTGAACTTAAGAAGTTGGCCTACTGAATGGATAAAGAAAATCTGGTGTGTACATATAGATACAGGAGTATGATTCAGCCATAAAAAAGGGAAATTTTGCCATTTGCGACCACACAGATGGTATTATGCTAAGTGAAATAATAGGTCAGACATGTCAAATACTGTATGATCTCACTTATATTTGGAACATAAAAAAAACAAACTCACAGGTACAGAGAAGAGATTGGTGGCTCTCAGAAGTGGGCTGGGGAGGTGGGGATATGGGCAAAATGGGGAGAGGTGGGCAAAAGGTACAAACTTTTTTAAAGACAAATATGTCCTGGGGATGTAAGGTACAGCATGGTAACTATAGTTAACAATACTGTACTGCATATTTGAAAGCTGCTAAAAGAGTAGATCTTAAAAGTTCTCATCACAAGAAAAAAAATGTAACTACATATGGTAATGGATGGTAGCTAAACTAATTGTGGTGATCATGTCACAGTATATATATATATATATATATATATATATGTATATATATATATATATATATGTATATATATATATATATGTATATATATATGTGTATATATATATATTTATCTCAAATCATTATGTTGTACACTGAAAACTAATACAATGTTATGTGTCAATTATAGCTTAATAAAAGATTAATATATAAGAAAAGAAGCTGACCATCCCACGGGGGCATTAAACATGAGTTCAACTTCCACATCAGTCTTTCTCGATGAGACAGGCAAGACCAGACTTTGGTCAGTTAATTGAGAAGGTAAACCAGAAAGATCACATAAAAAATCATGCTATGAGTTCAGGGGAGGAAAATATTACATTTGGACTCATGACAAAAAACATTTCCAGAGAGAAGATGTGGTCCAAACTGGGTCTCAGAGGCGAGGCAGTCCCCTAGTCATATGGGCAGGACCCCTCAGGGCCCACCTCGATGACCCTGTGTGACCAGCTCCTCACCTTAGAATGAATTAGCACAGCTGCCCATTTTATGGGAAACCTGGCATCGATATGGTTCCCTGACAACCTGCTTGCCAAGTCCACAGACATTCATTTATTCTACTAATCAACAAATATTTACAGAATATCTACCATGTGACAGGCACTGTACTAGGAGCCACTGTACTAGGAGCCACTGTGCTAGGAGTCAAATGTAAATTTGAGTAGATCATGCCTGGGAGAAGGTTAAAGTCTCATGAGATAAGATCGATTAAAAAAAAAAAGAAAGATGTAAGGGTTATCAGTTAAATGCTATAAAAATTGAAGGAAGGAGACATTACTTCTAGATAGGCAGGAAGGAATTAGAGAAGACTTTGTGGAAAAGAAAGTACATGAAGACATGAACTCACAGAGATGAGAAAAAAAGATGCTTCATCCCCTTCCCCAGAAGAAGACGTAAGTCCTTGAATGATATTTTATCTTCTCCTTGATATCCAATAACTTAAATACTATACCAGAAAATTAACAATACTTAAATACTATGATATTAAATCAATACATCTTATGTTACATGATAAGGAAAGAAGAGAAGAAAGCAAAGGAATTCGTCGCATATTTTATACACATACAAATATATTCACAACAAAATAAGGAGAAAATATTTATGAGCATTACAGCCCTCATTTCTGTAACTGGTCACATGTTTCATAGCTGGGAGCCTCCTACTACCCATTCTGTATTCTCTTCGCCTTCAGCAAACACTTCAGCTGATTCGGTCCTCTACATGGTGGGGTGACCTAAACCTTCATTCCTGAAGGATATGGGCCACTAGTAGCCCTGCCTGGATTGGGTTGTTACAGTTTTCCATTGACCTTAATCATAGGGCATGGTAATACTACAAGACCTTCTGGGATCGCCTGTATCCCAGACATACTCTTCCTTACCTCCACTGTGAAGAAGTAATCCAATTTTCCGGTGGGTATTCAGGGTTAAACACCCGAGTCAGCACAGTAACTCTCTCCTTTGCTGTCGATTCAGAGGCAGGAGGAACCCAAAGTGGCTAGGTGGCCGTCTTAACTTCCAGTTCAGTAGAATCATGGTTGTATCTCCTGGTGGGAGCACTCTTCCCTTGGCAGCTAAGACCTCCAGGCCAGGAGAGCACACCTCCTCGTGGGTCACACTTCGTACCTTTCCTTTAGGGGCCTGCTGGGCCTTGAGTCTTGAGTTACAGGTCTAGAAGCAAAGAGGGCAGGTGGCGGTAGTTCCTGAGGAGACTCAGCGCTGTCTTACATGACAACTGCCTCAGGGGAGGCCACTGCAGTCTCCTCAGACAAAGCAGGGTGAATCCCCTCAGAGGTGGAGAGGCTGCCCCCACTGTCCCCAGCTTCATCAGGGTCTTCCTAGACATGCCCATTCCAATTTTCAGGATCCCATTCCTTCCCAATCAATGCCTTTACTTCAAAAGTAAGTACTCCAGGAAGCTAGAAGTTCAATCTGAATTATAATTCAGCCAATGGCAGTTTAAGATTCCGGGGTCTGATTTCCAGCACTCTGAGCCCTGCAGCTCTTAGAGGTGAGGCTCTCCTTCAGGGCACACATAGAATCTTCCAGATCAGGTATGTGGTACCTGAGATGAGAATTTGAATCCCTGACCCTTTTCTTTCCCTACATTGTCCAGCAATATTAGGAACAACCAGCCAGTCTCGTCATATTTACTAGTTTTCCAAAAATGTTCAAAAGTTTCATATATGCAATCACCCAGATCCTTGCTTCTTAGAAATGATGGATTAGGAGTATCCAATGATGGTATTTTGCATAATTTGATTGTCAGATCACACCACGGACTATCAGTGCTCTCTTTACCACTGGAATTAGCGTCTTTAAATCTAATCAGGGGGCTTCCCTGGTGGCGCAGTGGTTGAGAGTCCGCCTGCTGATGCAGGGGACGCGGGTTCGTGCCCCGGTCTGGGAGGATCCCACATGCCGTGGAGCGGCTGGGCCCGTGAGCCATGGCCGCTGAGCCTGCGCGTCCGGAGCCTGTGCTCCGCAACGGAAGAGGCCACAACAGTGAGAGGCCCGTGTAACCGCAAAAAAAAAAAAAAAAAAAATTCTAATCAGATTAGAGGGACAGTTCCAGAAACCCCAGAACCAATTCAGAAGATTTATCTGTAGAATTCTGTTTCTCTAGAACCACTCTCAGTATCTGTATAGTCAGGGTTCTCCAGAGAAAGAGAAGCAATAGGATAGCTATATAGATACTCTATATATAAAAGAGATTATCGTAAGGAACTGGCTCATGAGATTATGAAGGCTGGGAAGCCCCAATATCTGTAGTTGACCAACCGGAGACCCAAGAGAAGGGATGGTGTAATTCCTGTCTGAGTCCAAAGGCCTGACAACCAGGAGAACCAATGGTGTAGTTTCTGACCAAAAGCCAGCAGGCTCAGGACCCAAGAGGAGCCGACATTTCAGTTCAAGTCTGAAGGCAGGAAACGACCGATGTTCCAGCTCAAAGAGTCAGGCAGAAGGAGTTCCCTCTTACTAGTGAGAGGATCAGCTTTTTTATTCTATTCAGGTCTTTACCTGATTGGATGAGGCCCACCCACACTAGGGAGAGGCATATGCATAACTCAGCCTATTGATTCAAACGTTAATCTCATCCCCAAACAGCCTCACACGTACACACCCAGAATAATGTTTGACGAAATATCTGGGCAGCCTGTGGCCCAGTCAAGTTGCCATATAAAAGCTACTGTCATAAGTGGGAATAAAAGGCAAGCGGGCTGGAAGGGAAAAAATATGCACTGGAAATACACCACATTTTGGCTCAGTTAAAGCAGTTTCCTTATCTTTAGAGAATTTTGGAGCTTTATTATTTTATTACAGTTTTCAGTCTACCTGTTGAGCCTGTGTGTTATCAATCTATGGTCCACCTTGAAGGGTGACGGCTGCAGAGAAAGAGCTTAGTAAACCCCAGGGAGGGGGGGAATTAGTGCACCTCGCCCTGATAGAGGCAGCATCACCCCTGCCTCTCCTGGGTGACCCTGCCCAGGCCCAGCCCCATCCCCTGACCAGCTCCATCTCTGCATTAATTCATTCAGATCCCCTGGGACACTGGGGAGTCTCACTGCCAAGTATGCTCCCCCATCAGAGAGTTTCATCCAGCCCTACGTCCTGAGCTCACCTGCCATGTCCCTGAAGACCCCTGAGCCAGCACAGATGCTTCAAGCCATACGATTTCAATACGATTTCAACAGAGAAATCTCAGTGCAGGGGAAGTTAAGCTCAGCAGAGAAAACAAATGTGAAGATGTAGAGGCGGAAGCGCTCAAGGGTCAGAGGGCAGATGTCTCTCCAGGGCACACGGCACAAGACTTATGGCCAAAAGAGGTTAGCAAGGGCTGGGGTGTCAACAAGGGAGAAAAAAGCCTGGCGTGGACAAGGCCAATTCACTCATTCCATTAATACTTCTTGAGTACCTACGAGATGCCAGGCTCTGTTCTAGGCTAGTTAATATATAGTCAAGCTCAGTGAAAATCTTCAGGGATGGGAAGCTTAAGGGGGTTGATGACCTCACTTCTCAATGCATAAGTGCAGCAGCATCGGTGCCCACCTTAGCGAAGATGTCGGTTGTGAGCTGTGTCTGTCCATCTGTCACCTGCTTCTCCAGGGTCCCCAGGAAGGGAGCTTCAGGCAGCCACCCCTTGGAGCCTATTCACTATCCCTTGCAAACCTGGAACTGTCTCCAAATTGGGTGAAAGAAGCTTCAAGGCCACCAGATTGGGCTATAATCCTGGACCAGCCAGAGGCAAGGAAAAGTTTACAGCCCACCCCGAAAAGTCTCCAGCCCTCTCTCTCTCTCTTTCTCACACTCCCCCAATTCCCAAACCCCTCTCTCTCTCTCTTTCTCACACTCCCCCAATTCCCAAACCCCTTTTCCCCAAAAGAGGTCTTGCCTTTCCTGGAAAAAAGTCTATAGGGATGTGTATGTGTGTGTGTTTGTATCCCAGGATCTCACATAGACAGGCATGTGTCCAAGGGTACAAATGACAGGGATGAAGTAAGAGCTCACCCATCATGCTTGCATTTGACTGTCTTACACCCAGGGACAGGCAGGGAACAGCCATAGCGTTGCAGACTGTTTTCCACCAAAATGCAGCTATTCCTATGTCCACTACCTGGTAACTGTCACCTACAGACGCTGGAAACCTCTAGGCCCCTACCCACCTAAAATCACCCTCACCTGTCAGGTGCTAAGAGGATAGTACAGGCTTCCAGACAGTTTCCAAAATGAAGTTGTGCTGGGCCCACAGGTCTGTGTCTGGAAGGTACCGTTGCCATGGCGATCCTAGCTAATGAATAGGTATGTAAATGAGGGGAGAATTTATTCATCATTTACCAGCTGCGCTAAGTGCTTGCCCTTTCTGAGGCTTGGGAGAGTGAGGGGTGGGATGTTAGAAAAGCATACGTTTCATAAAATTCTGGTGAAATGTTCAGAGCTCCCCATGAGAAATGATTATTTTGGGTAGTACCCTCATAAAATGATTTATCTGCAGCTACCTACTCTAGGAAGAGAAATGGAATCAAACAGAAACACATGGAATAGGCCACCTGTACTCAGTGCCCCTCAGAGAAAACAGCAGCAAACATTTAAATCACAAGCAGTGAGCCCAAATTTTGGTCCACGTAGGTAATTTGTGTCATAAGTAAGGCTTAAGAGACTCCCAAGGTGTCCCCTCAAAAGACTAACAGTGTCTGCCTTCCCTCCCCTGATTCCTAACGAAAATGCCCTGAAAATCCACAAACACACAAAAACTGGCAACAGCAACTTATACAAGCGAAATCCAGAGCCCAGATCTGCAGACTGTCAAGTAACCATGCTGTTCGGAAGTGGATCCTCTGGGTAGGAATACTTCAATCCTCGCGACAACGACTGGGAAGGAAGCAGCCCCTCCTGCCCTGCAAATTAATTCTGTTCCTGTAGGAATCATCATCCATATAATTTTGGGAGACCTTGGGCAATTTACTTAATTCCTCTGTGCTTCTGTTTTCTCATATGGAAAATGAGATCAATAAAAGAAACTACTTCATAAGGTTCTTGCCAGGATTAAAGGAATTCAGACGCATAAACTGAGTTATTTCCCCACTGGATGGAAGCTCCATGCAGGCGGGGCCGTGGCTTGCTTGTGTCACCCACACATCAGTGCCAAGTGCCTAGAACGCCGTGTGGCACATAGAGGGGGTACGGACAAAGAATGTCACCTGCCACATAAGTAAACAAAGGATGTTGCGGCCATCAAGCCATCAGCTACTGTAGCCGCCCTGAGAGTGTACCCTGAGGGGATTCAGGATGGAGAAAAAACAAGATACTGGCCCTAGATAGTTAAGGGGCATATCAAAGGCATGATTTCAACGAGCCCAGACTCTGGCAACCTCCCAAACATAGAAAAGCACTGAATTCATTAACTTGAGATGTCTGGTTCTCTTTTTTTTTTTTTTTTTGTGGTACGCGGGCCTTTCACCGCTGTGGCCTCTCCCATTGCGGAGCACAGGCTCCGGATGCGCAGGCTCAGCGGCCATGGCTCACGGGCCCAGCCGCTCCGCGGCATGTGGGATCCTCCCGGCTCTTTAACAGTAATCTTCTGATGTTCTGACTACCTGGGGTTTTTTCGTTTGTTTGTTTTTGCTTTTGCAAAAATTCCTATATAACCTGGCTCCTCCCTTACCTCTTCGGAAAAGTCACTCAGAGCTTTCCGAGAGGCTACCTCCCAGGCTAAGTTCCTCAGCAAGTCCACCGAATAAAACATAATCCTCAACTTTTAGGTTGTGCATGTCTTTTTTCGGTCAACTGGGGCTTCGTAAGTGTCTAGGGAATGAATGAGTTGACGATTAACTCTGAATGCGAGGGGGAGAGGGTGTGAGCAGGGTACCAGGGGAGTCCCGGGGGTACTGGGCCCTGGGGCCTTTGGCACAGGAGGAGAGATGTCTGCACAGGGCTGAGGAAGTGCCCACAGAACAGGGCACACTGGCAGATGTGCTGAAACAGGGAGGCCATTGGCATGGTGTCTGCTCTGATAGAGAAACAGGACAGAGAACAGGGCAGGGGTACCTGTGTGACACTCTGGATGAGCTCTGGCTAGTCCAGGGATGGGAGGAGGGCTGTGCTCGGCAAATCTGAGACACCATCAGTGTGGGCCGAGGGCAATCCACGTGCCCTCTCTTTCGGCCAACGTGCACCTCAGGCCTCCTTATCTGTTTCTCATTCGGAGACCAGTGTATGGCAGCGGTAGTGTTCTACTTGTAGGGTGTCTGAAAAGATTTCGCTTTAGGGAAAAAAAAATTTACTGCAGAAACCACAAGAAATGTTTAAAAGAGAATCTACTTGTTCTCAGAAACTCCTAGAAAACATGGGCTCTGAAAGACAAGGCAAAAGAAACTAGAAGGATCGCACTTATGGTTGGAATATGGAAAGTCACAGAGACCACCCTCCTCACCTATGATAAGAACAAGCAGGATAAATCACAAATTCAAAGTTTCTTTCTTTCTTTTTTAAGCTCTCAGAGAGCTGAGGAATCAAAGAAACTTAAAGGAACTAAATTCCAGGAAGTGATGAACCCTTGCAAGGAAGGAAGCACCCCTGGCTGCTTTCATTCATGGTTCATGTTGGGTTAAGGAGGAATCAGCCTAACTTTTAACAGACTTGCAGGAGCTGCATGTGGGCTGTTGTGACAGATTTGAATCCTGAGAAGCCTGGCTGCAGGGCACTCGGTCCCCACCACTACTCCATCTCCATCCCCTGGACCTCTGCTGAGTGGCCGCAGCAAGTAGGGTGAAGGCTGGGGAGAGAGGGCAGGTGAGCTAAGAGGAATCCTTCTGAGGCCCCCAGGCTTCATGGAGCATCTGCATCTGCTCTCCAACGACCAGGAACAGGTAGCAGAACAAAGACAGAGCTCCTGAGAACCCAGAAAACCAGGAGAGCAAAGATAACTCCCCTGTCATGCTACAGAAAACCTGGCAGCTCAGCTCTGCAGCAAAAAAGAGATCTGCAGGACCTCATCAGTGCTCAGATTGCAGGCCTTGGCAATTACAAAGTCCTGACAGCTCCCTCAAAGCCCTTGAAAGCTCCAGGAACCAAATCTATTAACTAAAGTTGTAACTAAGCCCCTGTCCAGATCAATTAGGTTAGATGGACCGTGACCCTGACACAGGTGTCTGGCAGAAGGAAGGTCCTGCCATCCTTTGGGGGTACATTTTTTGTTTATTTCAGTCTTACAGGTTTTTTTTTTTTTTTTTACACACAATATCTGGCATTCAGTAAAAATTATGAGAAAAAGCAAGAAAGTGTGACTGATAGTCTAGAGAGGAGAATTCAGACGCAGACCTAACAGATGGCCTAGGTGTTTTAATGATCAGACTTTATAACGACTATGGTAAGTATGTTAGAGAAAATAAGTGAACAAATGGGGAATTTCAGCAGAGACATGGGAATTATATAAAAGAAACAAATGAAAATGCTAGGAATTAAAAGATAAAACATGGAAATGAAGAACTCACTTTGTAAGGACTTAAAAGCAGACTGGACACAGCAAATAAAAGGCTCAGTCAATAAAACGTATCTATTGAAACACAGAAAAGAAAAGGGGAATGAAAAACATCAGAACATAGCACTGAAGGTCTGGGGAACACTATCAAATGGCCTAACAAGTATGTAATTGGAGTACCAGAAAAAGAAAAGATAGGGAATAAGGAAGAAGAAATATTCCAAAATATAATAGCTGTGGATTTACCAAAATGAATGAAAAAAATCAACCCATAGATCCAAGAAGCTTGACACACATCAAGCATCATGAACGCGATGGAAACCATACATAAGCATAGCACAAGCTGCCAAAAACTCAGAAGAAATCTTAAGAACAGTCAAGGAAGGAGACACACTGGATAATAAAAAGTATCTACATCAAAAATAATTGTGGCGGTCTCATCAGAAACAATGGAAAATAATAGAATGATATGTTCAAAATACCCAAAGGAAAAAAACTGTTAACCTAGAATTTTCCATGTTCTACATATCCTTCAGAAAAGAAGACAAAATAAAGATATTTTCTTCAATCAGATACTTGGATACCAATGCTTATGCCAGCATTATTCACAAGAGCAAAATGGTAGAAACAACCCGAGTGTCCATCAACAGATGAATGGATCAACAAAATGTGCTAGAGACAAATAGTGGAATATTATTCAGCCATGAAAAGGAATGAAGCTCTGATACATGCCATGCCATGGACGAACCTTAAAAACATTATGCTAAGTCAAATAAGCCAACCACAAGAAGAGAAGTATTGTATGGTTCCACATATATGAAATAACTAAAATAGGTAAATTCATAGAGACAGTACATCAGAGATTCCCTGGGGTGGGGTTAATGGAATAATGGTGGGTTATTGCTTAATAGTTATAGAGGTTCTGTTTGGGGTGATGGAAGAGTTTTGGAAATAGTGGTGATGGCTGCATAACAGCATGAATGTACTTAAGGCTGCTGAATTGTACACTTAAAAACGCTTAAAATGGCAAACCTCATGTTATATATGCTTAATCACAATAAAACATTCAAAAATAAAAAGGACATTTCCTGTCAGTCAAAACCTAAGATTATTCTTCTCTAGTAGGAGTGCAGTGAAAGAAATGCTAAAGGACTTTTAGGTTGAAAGGAAATGAAACAAGATGAAAGCTCAGATACACGAGAAGGAATAAAGAATCCCAGAAAAGGTGAAATGGTGATAAATACAATATAAAATATGGAGATGTAAAATACGTGACAACGTTTATATGTTGTAAGATTCTTAGATTGTTCATGAAGTAGCATAAGATTATTCAAAGAAAAATGTGATTAGTTAAAGATGCATTTGTAATCTCTAGAGCAACCACTAAATACATATGTACAAAGTAATATAGCTAATAAGGCAATAAGAGGGACGAAATGGAATACTGAAACACTCTCATTTCACTCGAAAGATGGCAGGAAAGGAGAAAGAGAAGAACACAGAATACATGGTTCTAACAGAAAATATATAACAACATGACGGACAAATCCAATCTTATCAATAATGACATAAATTAGACACTAATTATTAAAAACTTGGCTGACTGGATTAAAAGGAAACCCAATTATTTGAAGCTTCTAATAAACAGGCTTTAAATATAAAGATGGTAATAACTTAGAAGTAAAACAGTTGAAAAAGTAAGCCATACACACCTTAAGCAATATAGCTGGTGTGGCTATATTTATATCACACAAAGTTGACTTCAAGACAAAGAGTATTATCAGACATTTCATAACAACAAAAGTATCCGTTAATAAAGAAAACATAATTTTAAATGCGTGTGCATCTAATAATAGAGCATCAAAATACACATACAAAAAAATTACAGACCTAAAGGGAGAAACACACAAGCCCACACAGCTGGAGAATCTAACACCTCTTGACAGTAGTGGTAGAAGAAAAAAAAGTTTCAAGGAAGATACAGAAGATCTGAACAGCACTACCAAGGAGTTTGACCTAACTGACATTTATAGAACACGACACCCAATAGTGCAAAATACACATTCTTTTTAAGTGCATAAGGAAACACGTGCTGGGGTACAAAACAAGACGTGGTAAATTTCAAAGGGTCAAATTCACGCAAGGTATGCTTTCTGATGACAATGATAATCAAACGATAACAGTAAAGATACCTTGATGATATTTAATGATGACAGGAAGATATCTATAAAATCTCCTATTAGTTAGAAACTAAGCATGATATCTCTAACCAGCTCAGGAGTCAGAGGGAAAAAACACACACATGAGAGAAATTAGAAAAAACTGAAAATGAAAAAAAATTATGCATTTATGGAATGAGAAACAGGTTGAATGCCTGGAAAAGAGAATGCAGCATTCTTCATGCAGCCTGGAAGAGCAGGCATGGTCTCCTCTGTCTCCATTTCCCCTTTTCTCCCAAGATACATCCCACCTGTGCAGCTACACACACACCTGCACTGATCACCACGGGAATGATGGAAAAACAGGTGAGAGGAAAGAGGTGAGGACACTTTCCAAACATTCCAGGATCTGTCTTTTCTGGGTGGCAGCAGAGTGGAGTGGGAAGCCAGAAAGGCTAGAGGTGAAACCCCAGCCCCATTATTTTCCAGGTCTGCGGCGTCTTGGCTGAGGCATGAACTGACCTGTATCTTGGTTTCCTCATCTGTAAAATGGGTTTGTGCTTCCCTCCTTACCATATGAAGTCCTCAATCAATGTTAGTCTACCTGACTTCTTCTCTCTATTCAAACCAGGCCCAATTCTCTGAATATGTAATAAAATTTACTATAATTTTCAAAAAAGGATTTGTAGAATATGGCTGAAACTTTAAAGCTTTAAATACTTGTATTAGAAAAGACAGGTCTAAAATCAATGATCTAAGCTTCCACTTTAACAAGTGAGAGAAAGAAGAGGAAATTAAGCCTTAGTAACTTGAAGAAAAGAAATAATTAAAAAATAAAAGCAGAAATCAATGAAATAAAAACAGTAGAGAAAACTGTCAAAGATAGTTTTTTTAAGTGATCAAGAAAATTGAAAATCCTTTAACAAGCTTGATGAAGACAAAACACAGTAAAAACAATTAATAATATTAGGAATGAAAGATCCTATGGGATCTTTCTTAATTAGAAAATATTAAGAAAAATTTACATCAATAAAGTTGACAATTTACTAAAATGAAAAGATGCCTTGAAATACAAAAGTGACAAAAATTAATACAAGAAGAAAGAGAAAATCTAAACAGCTCCATGATTTTAAAGGAAGTGTTTTATAATCAAAAAGCTACTCCTATAGAGAGATGAAGAGATAAATGCTAAAGCAAATATAGCATTGTAAAATCAATGTGATGAGTATGTAGGTGCTCACTGCACAAATTCATTCAACATTTCTGCATGATTGAAAATTTTCATAATATAATAGTAAAAAATCCTTTTAACAAAGAAAATTCCAGGTCTAGATAGCTTCAAATAAACATTTAAGGAAGAAAAATGCCAATCTTATACAAACTCTTTCAGAACATAAAAGAGAAAACAAAAAGAAAAAAGCTTTCTAACTCATTTTATGGGACAAGCTTAAACCTGACACCTTAACTTGACAGGGAAATTACAAGAAAATTACAGACCAATATGCCTCATACACATAGATGCAAATATCCTTAACAAAATTTCAGCAAATCAAGTCCAGCAATATCTGAAAAGGAAAATATATCATGTCCTGATCTGGTGTATTCTAGGAATATAAAGTTGGTTTAACATGAAAATATATCAACATAATTCAGTACATTAACAGAATATAAGAAAAAAAATATGATCACTTTGATAGATGCAGTAAAAGTAGCTGAAAAAATTCAACACTTGTTCCAGATAAAAATTCTCAGCAATCTAGAATCTGAAAAAAATCTGAAAAAAGCATCAACAAAAAGCTTAATGGTGAAAGATTTTCCCTAAGATCAAGAAAGAAATAAAAATGTCTCCTCTTATCACTTTAATCAATCCTAGCTGGTATGACAAGGCAAGAAAAGAAATATAAAAGACATAAAACTTAGAAGGGAAGAAGTAAAACTATTTGTCACAAACAATACCTTTGAGTATGTAGAAAATCTCATGGAAGTATTAAAAACTACTAGAACTAGCAAGATATCAGAATAGAAATTCAATTTTAAAAGCAACTGTATTACCAAAAAAAAAAAGCAACTGTGTTTCTACATACCAGTAGCAAACAATCTGAAAGCAAAATTTTAAAACAATATAATTTACAATGGTGTCAATATCGAGGGGGGGAAGGGGGAGTGGGATGAATTAGGAGATTGGGATGGACATATATACACTACTATGTACAACATAGATAGCTAATGAGAACCTACTGTATAGCACAGGGAACTCTACTCAGTGCTCTGTGGTGACCTAAATGGGAAGGAAATCTAAAAAAGAGGGGCCATATGTATACATAAAACTGATTCACTTTGCTGTACAGCAGAAACTAATACAACATTGTAAAGCAACCATACTCCAATAAAAATTAAAAAAAAAAAAGCATCAGTACCTAGGAATAAATCTAACAAAAGATGTGCAAGTCATCCAAAATAAAACATAAAATATGGTTGAGAAAAGTTCAATATGATCTAAAGAAATGGAGAGACATACCCTTTTTATAGACTTACTGTTGTTAATATGTCCATTCTATTAAAATTCATCTACAGATTTAATGCAATCGCTATCCAAATCCCAGGTAGTTTTGTTGACAAAACTTACAAGCTGATTTTAAAATCTATGTGGAAATGCAAAGGATCTAGAATAACCATAATAATTTTGGAAAAGATGAACAGTTTCAGGACATACACATCCTGATTTCAAGAGTTGACATAAAACTATAGGAATCAAGACAGTATGTGTTAGTGTACAAAATAAATAGTCAAATAGGTCAATAGAATAGAAGACAGAATCCAGAAACAGGCTGTCACACTTATGGTCGATCGATACCCAATCAAGGTTCCAAGTCAATTCAATGACTTGGATAGAAAAGTCTTTTTAACAAATTGTGCTTAAAATAACCAAAAACTTGTAGTGGGCAAACTGAACCTCAACTTCTACCACACTCCATACACAAAAATGAATTTCATATGGATCACAAACCTAAATTTAAAAGCTAGAATCATAAATTTTCTAGAAGAAAATGTAGTAAAATATTTTTATAACATTATTGATGTAAGCAAAAATTTTTAGACAAGAATCACTGAACATGAAAAAAAGTGATAAATTGGATTTAATCAAAACTTAAAGTATCTGCTAATCAAAAGACTCTATTAAGAAATGAATATATAAGCCACAGAATAGGAAAATTTATTTGTCAAGGAACTAAAGAAAGTTTCTATATTTTATATTAGGGTATGAATTACACTGCCATATATAATTGTCAAAACCCCTCAAACTGCACTCAAGAATTATGCATTTTAGGTTATTTGAATTATGAATCAATTAAAAATTAGAAATCAGTTGGTAAAGGCTGAGATGAGCAAGAAGCTGGGGAAAATAAGGAAAGAATACAACAAAACTAAAAAACTACTAGCAGAAGTAAAGTTCACAATGTAAACCCTCCCTCCAAAAACTGAACTAATATCACTGATAATCAAGATGGTGATATAATTCTCTGAGAAAATATATATATAAGGAAAATCATCTGAAAATCAAAGTAAGAATAAAGAGATAAAATAAGTATATATATTAGAAATCACAAAGATGATATATTTACAGAATTAAAGGATATCAACATATAAAGAATGACAAACAAGTATACATTTAGGTTAACACATTTGAAAACCAAAAGAAATGGGTAATTTCCGGGAACAAATAGATAATCAAATTCACTAAAGAAAATGACCATTTGAACAGATTAGTAAACACAATATAAACTAAATACTGTTAAAGAATACTCCCAAACTTTTATGTTTACATGATTTCACAGGAATATGTGTGAATATTAAGAAATAATTATTTTATAATCTCTTCTGGTGCATAAAAAGATGGAAAAGTCTCCAATACCTTTATAAGTTCAGCAAACCCTGATACAAAAACCTGCCAAATGGAAAGAAAAAGCAATGGATCAATTATTTTTCACCGATATAAATGCAAAAACCTAAATAAAAACCCCAGACAATAGCTAGTCAAACACAACAGGATATTGTAAGAGAAACTCATCCTGAAGAATCATCCCTGAACTGCAGGAGTTTTTTAATTTTAGTAAATTCAATTAAATAATACATATGATCAACGGGTAAAATAATAAACACTATATAATTATCTCAATAGATGTCAAAAAGTTACCTAATAGCCATGATTGCTTTAAAAGAAGAAAAGGTAAATCAAGAATACGATATATTAGCTTAACATTGTAACTAATATTCATATCAAACAGCAATCAATACCATTTGCAAGCTTAAGTTCAAAATCTGGGGACTTTTCCATTAAAATCAAAACCAAGAAAAAAACTGTCTGCAATTACCATTACTATTTGATCTAAAAATTTCTACTCACGGAAATAAGGCAAAAAGGCAAAAAGGAAAAATGAGATGGACCCACATAACACAGACACAGAAACTTCAGGGATCATTTTTTACAGGGATTCCAGGTATACTGGGATCCCTCTTATAAGAGACACCTACTTGGCTTCCTCTTCGATTTCCTAGGTTGTTGAGTAAGTACCGCCTATAATTCCTTCACACCACCCCTTCTTTGCATGGCGCTAGAAGCAGATTTGCCTACTGTCCTGCATCCATCTCTGCTGGAGCCTAGTCTGACCTGACCCTGAGTCGGCCTCTACTGGAAAATCAAGAGACCTATGAAGAGATGCTGTGGTTCAAAAGTGACAACCAGTTGCTCAGAACTTGGCAACTACCTCACTCTCAAACAGATATACCAAAGAATGTTCAAAAAGTATCCAATGTATTCCTCAACAACACCGAGAAGATGCTGTATCAACCAAGTTAGAAAAGTGACAAGAAAAAGATTACGGAGATGAGAAGGCAGTGTCACAGAAATAAAATCCAGTGATCAGTAGACTTTTCACTGGAAAACCTCAAAGTAGAGAAGAACAAAATATATGTGAGAAATGCAGAAGACTGAAGACAAAGAAGGAGAAAGGACAGCTGAGGGGGAGATGCAGAAACCACAGCCCAGGATCTAATCTGCATATAAGGCTAGAAAGAGAGAGTGAAATCTGTGGAGCAAAGAGGGTGGAAAACAAAAAGGGTGGAAAAAAGATTTCCTAGGGAAAAAACTCTGGAAAATTGAGAGTGACTCATACTGCAAAGAACCCCAACATCTTCGATAACCAAGCACCAACCACCGTTAGCAACTACAGAAAAGTAAACAGGCGGGTGAGATGTTCACACTTCACAGATAATAATCACATCCTGAAAACATAAGGTTATTCACAAGGAATAAGAAGTAGGTTGGTCATGAGCTTCCTCACAACATGAAAAACCAAAAATCATGGAGTAGCAATCACAGAACTTTAAAAACAAAAGGCTGAAACGCAAGAATTCTATACCTAAACCAAGTTGTCATCTGTTTATCAAGAGAAGGACATTCTCAGATTTCAAATACTCAGAAGATTTAGGATTGAAGTAAACTTCTGGAAAAAAAAACCAAAACAATAACAATGACATTTTAGAAAGTTTATGCAGAAACAAATGCATACTAATTAAAATAAGAAGCAGAAAATGAGTTAAATAAGCACTCAAACCAGTTAAATGTTCAGGCAAAATAAGTGTTTCAAATATGGTGATAAAACTGATCATATTCTTTAAAATTGAAAAGAATAAAAATTGTTTTTAAAAAGGGGGAGGCATATTTATAACAGCCATATATTGAAATTAACAAAGAATAGAAAAGAGAAAAGGGGGAGACAGTTAACTTCTCATCTTCCACAAAAGCAAGTATTATTAATTTGTAGCTGATGTTAGGAGTTAAACTCGCAAAAACTTTGTGGCCATTACTAGAAAAATTGAAAGTAAGATATCTAACTTCCAAACAACTGAGAGGGTAATACTAAAAAAACAAAACAAAACAAAAGCACGCTTTCCGTACAGCAAAGGAAATCATCAACAAAATGAAAAGGCAACCTACTGAATGGGAAATTTTATTTTCAAATCATATATCTAATAAGGGGTTAATTTCCAAAATATATAAAGAACTGATAGAAGTCAATAGCGAAAAAAAATTCGATTTAAAAATGGACAAAAGATCTGCATAGACGTCTTTCCAAAGAAGACATGCAGACGGCCAACAGGCACGTGAAAATGCAATCATCAGGGAAATGCAAACTGAAACCATAATGAGATACTACTTCATGCCTGCTAAATGGCCATTATCAAAAAGACAAGAAGGGCTTCCCTGGTGGCGCAGTGGTTGAGAGTCCGCCTGCCGATGCAGGGGACACGGGTTCGTGCCCCGGTCCGGGAGGATCCCACGTGCCGCGGAGCAGCTGGGCCCGTGAGCCATGGCCGCCGAGCCTGCGCGTCCGGAGCCTGTGCTCTGCAATGGGGGAGGCCACAACATTGAGAGGCCCGTGTACCGCAAAAAAAAAAAAAAAAAAAAAAAAAAAAAGACAAGAAATAACAAGTGTGAATGAGGATGTGGAGGAAAGAGAACCCTTGTGCACTGCTGGTGGTAATGCAAACTGGTGCAGCCACTCTGGAAAACAGTATAGAAGTTCCTCAAAAAATTAAAAACAGAAATTCCATATGATCCAGCAATTCCACTTCTGAGTACTTATCTGAAGAAAATGAAAACACTAACTCAAAGAGATACCTGCATCCCCTTGTTCACTGCAGCACTGCTTACAATAGGCAAGATATAGAAACAAATTAAGTGTCCACTGATGGATGAATGGATCAAGAGGATACAGCACACACACGTACACACACAAACACACACACACACACACACACAGCAATATTATTTAGCCATAAAAAAAGAGGAAAGGTATTTGCCATTTGTGACAACATGGATGGAACTTGAGGGTATCAGTGAAATAAGTCAGAGAAAGACAAATACCACATGATCTCATTTGTATACGGAATCTTAAAAAAAAAAAAGCCAAGCTCATTAATTTGGAGAACAGATGGGTGGTTGCCAGAGGTAGCGGGTGGAGGGTGGGTGAAATGGGTGAAGGTGGACAAAAGGTACAAACTTCCAATTATAAAATAAATAAGTCATGGGAATGTAATGTACAGCATGGTGACTATTGTTAACAATAATTCTGTATTGCATAATTGAAAGTTGCTACGAGAATAGATCTTAAAAGTTCTTATCAAGAGAAAAAATTATGTAACTATGTACGGTGATGGACGTTAACTAGGCTTATTGTGTTGATCATTTTGCAACATAAATAAATATCAAATCATTATGTTGTACACCTGAAACTCATATAAAGTTATATGTCAATTATATTTCAATTAAAAAAACCCACTGTGGGAGTTCCCTGGTGGCCTAGTGGTTAGGATTCCAGGCTTTCACTGCCATGGCCCAGGTCGGATCCCTGGTTGGGGAACTGAGATCCTGCAAGCCACATGACATGGCCAAAAAAAAAAAATCCGTTGTATTAAAAAAAAACAAAACAACCCACTGTAGTCAAGAAAGAAGACAAATTAAATACCTTAGGTACACATGGAAACCAGCATAAAACAAAAGAATTAAGACCCAACTGAAAAATTCTGAAACAAACGATAGGCTAAGCTTGCCCATAAAAAGGCTCTCAGAATAATTAAAAATTAAAACATAGTGGCACAAATTGCTTTATACACCTAACAAAATCACACAGAAAGGGCAGGAGTGCAGTGCACTGTGTTCCTGGAAGAAGCTGAATAATTGTGAATGTTCCCCAATGACCACACATAACAATAAATGTTATGCAAACACAGGCAAAAAGGTTATGTGGTAAAAATCAACAGAAAGCAAAAGCATAACTCAAAAGCATTTCAAGAACATTTACATTGATAAAAGGTAAAATCCACTATGAGGGCAGACAGTGCATTAAAAATTAAAATAAAAACAGTTGGAAGTACACCGAGGAAGTAAGGTAACAGCAGTGGGAGACTTTGACACATCACAGTAATTTATCTCAGATAAAATAACCAAAAATACAGGTGGAAGGGATATACGTAATATGAAGATAACTTCTATGCATATGTAAAAGCCTATACCATAGAGGAAATACCTTCATAAAAGTTCATCTTATTCTTGCTTGCAAAGAAAATCCTAGCAAATAGCAGGTCATATTTATTTTCCAATGGGCAATGAAAATAGAAAATTTAAATGTAAACTAGAAATTTAGAATCCCAGTCACTTGGAAACTACAAAACACTTCCCTAAAAAGATTGTAGGGGAGCAGAGGGAATTAAAAACTATAATAAAATATTATATAGAGAAGAATGAAACAAAACTATCTATCAGAATTTTGGAGAGATTACTAAAGTCTTCTCAGTGGCAAATTTATTGTCCTAGTTGCCTTAATTATTAAATAACGAGGAATTAAATTAAAATAAGTAATCTACTGAAGTTGCTAGAAATGACAAAAAATAAGCAATACATAAACCAAAACAGAAAATCAAAACAAAAACACCTTACAATTAAAACTAAAGGAAATGAGAAATTGATTGCCTCAGCAGTGAAAGAGGCCCTCATCACTCACTGGTCGATTAAGGCAGAGTCACAAACTCCCATGTCCATAGGGCCTAAGCTAGTCCATCAAAAGAAAACAGGCAGATGTAAGACAATAGGGACTGGTGGAGACTGTGGCATTTGCCCTGCCTAGAGAGGATAGCTACTCAACTCCACCAAATTATTGCAGTGAAGGAATGCAGGTCCAGACTTGTCAAATTCTCCCATATTTTAAGAGGGAAAAATGCAGATTTTTAATATGAGATTTTCTGCTTTATAAAATGATGTGTGAGACAAAACATGGCTAAGAGCTGAATTTGGCTGGTAGGCTGCAAGTATGCAACTTCTGATTTAGACTACTTATTTCAGCTTGAATCAGTTTCAATTACTTATCTTTTTCCAGAAATCTCCATTTCATGTAGCTGTTCAAATGTATTCACATAAAATTGTATCAAGTATTCTTTTTAAAACTCTTCCATATTTTTTCATTTCTAGTTTAGTTTAGTGATAACTCTCTTTAATTCTTAAATAAATATGCTTTATTTGTCAATTTATTGCATTTTTTCCCCCAAAGAATCAGCTCTTGGATCTGTTAATTAAATTGAAAGATTTTTGGTTTTTCATTTTCACATTTCCAAGTGGGTGGGATTCTTATTCAAAAGTTTGTTATTAATTTCTGGTTTACTGCATTGTAGTCAAAGAATGTGCCTGTAATATTTGTCCTTTGGAATTTAATTAGGTTGTCTTTGTGGCCTAATACACAGTTATGTTTGCTAACATTCCAGAATCACTTCGAAAGAAGAGTATTCTCTTTTCAAAGGAACAAAATTTATATTACACACACACACACACACACACACACTCACACACACTCATATACATGCACATTCAATGTCATTCAAATTCTGTTACTTAGTTTTACGTACTTGATCAAGTCTAAAGGAATGTGTAAAATCTCCCATAATAATCATTTTTGCCCCTATTCATAGTATTTCTAAAAATTTTTCCTGAAATAAAATTTTGCAATGAATGTAACATTCTAATGAAAAAAGAAAAAGCCTAAAATCCATAAGTCATCATTAGTGTTGTTCAAACATTTCTAGTTCATGCCCTTGTGGTCACGGAGTCAGATTCAACTTCCCAACAGCCCTTGATATGAGGCACAGCCACATGACTTGCTCTATCCAATGAGATGAGAAGAGAAGCGACAAAAACTTTAAGAATCACTAAGTGCTTCACTCAGTCTCTTTCCCTTGCCACAGCTATCATGGAAGTACAGACAGAAGTCTCCCTCTGCCAGGATTCCTGAGTGAGGATGACTAAGAGGAAACTCCCAACCAGCCCCCAATGGACATATAGCCTGGGTGAGACGTTTTACTTTGTAGTATTAAGCCACTGATATTTGGGGGGATTATTTATCACTACAGCATAATTTAGCCTGTCCTTACTGAAACAGACCAAAAAAAAAAAAAAAAAGACAATCTGCAAAAAGGAAAAAAAATAGATAACCAATCAACATATGAAAAATATATCATCTCACTTATGAGTAAAAACTAAGTCCCCGTTTTTCACCAATCCTATTAGTAATGATTTGTTAAATAATACTCGATACTGGTCTGGGTGTTCTGAGATGGGCATTTTCATATATTCCTTTTGGTAAATCCTGCCTAAGAGAAACATTATTTATGTATGAAGAATTTCAGCAGGTTCTTACATTTCACATAATACTCTCCCTCCTAGGAATCCAGGATGACTTCTGTTTTCTCGATGACACAGTATGTGGTACCAGGAGAAAACACACTACTCAAGTGGGATTCTGAGATTGGCTTGCTTATCTGTGATCTTAAATGAAGTGCTGACCTCCTTGCTAATGAAAAATGGCATACTGTTATCTACGGCATGACTGGCATCATAATTAACTAAATGTCATCTGTGGTTTCTTGGGATAAAATAATTATTGAAGCAAGGTTTTTGAAGACTCATGTAGCTACTATGTTTGACTTTTACAACAGCAATTATGACAACAAGGCTGCTTCTAACAAGCTCAGGCCTTGAAACTCTCAGCTCAGGTTACAGTCAGACAACCAGAGTGCTTCTAGGGTAGCCCCAGATAATCACTTATTTCTTACAACTGAAGGGAAGACCCCAAATTTAATTGGGTGGTCAAAAGAAGTATTAAGTTGAAGTCACAGACTCATCAAGTCTCTTATGTGAAATTTAGGGCACTGGTTGGAAAGAAGTGGGACCTGGGACTTAGAGTGGGGACCTCTGCGTGGGTTCAGAAAACTGAATGGCCAAGTCTCCTTGGTGTCCTCTCTGATACGTCCCTTAGGTCAGACAAGATCAGCTCGCAGAGCCTGGTGACCCTGAAGACTGGAAATAAACAAAGATGAGGCAGTTGCCTTGAACAGAGATGCCCATTTTCAAGATCTACTTCTACCAAGTTTCACTGCCTCTAAACCCATGACTAGAATCAGATCAGCACATCCCAGGAGAAGTTCCAAGTCTGCTAATGGGAGAAGAACACAGTCACAAGATGTTGCTAATTTATCTCATTGTAAACGGGGGGGAGAGGTGTAGCGATGGGTTCCAGGGTGTTAAAACAAGGGAGACAGAATATAATATTGGCTGAGGAGGCTCTTAATGAAATGAGCCTAAGGACCAGAAATTCTGTTTTTAGTATGCTGGACTGAGTAGCTGGAAGTGGCTTGAACAGTTTGGTCTTTAGTGGAAACTTGGGTCCAATGTGAGCAACAGTCAATACAATTGAGATGGCAGACCCTTCCTGTCAGGAGCTGCCTAGGGTAATAGGAAAGTCGGAGTGGAGTTTTCGCAAACATCCACTATCACTATATATCCCACAAGGCCCTAAAGGACACCCCTCGCTAAAGCAACAAGAAATCCAATAGCTCACACATCTTCATTTCACAAATTCTGCTTTAGGGTCGGGCTTGACTCATTCAAGGATAACCTGGAGAGTAGCTGGAGTTTATCATCCAACCAAAGTTGACAGCAGGAGACTACCTGGAATGGTAATTGATAACCAAAACACTCACATATAGGTTTGAAATATCTGCGTGACATCATGACTCTGGTATGTGTATGCATGTGTGCCTGTGTCCTGTTAAGTCACTGCTTCAATGTCCCATTGTCACCCTGAGTGATCTACGTCCATTAAATCACAAAAAGAATAACAACATATCTACAAGATATGTGGTTAAGATCTTAAATGCGTAGGGCTCTTACTAGTAGCATGACACGGGCAAGTAACTTGAAACTCTGGTCTTTCATTATTCTCATGTAATAAATGAGGATCATATTAGTACCTATGGCTGTTATGAGGACTAAATAAGTTAATAAGTAAAGTGCTAGAACAGCAGCTCATGGTGAAGACTCTGATGTGTTAGACAGTACTATCATACTCAAAGTTATTATTGGGAGCATGGCAAGCATTACGTAAGTATTAGTTATTATTATCATTACCCAGCGAAGACTTACCGTAATAAGGTCGAAATACATTCAACAATAACTCCCTAACATAGAATGAAATATGAAATAGTTTGATGCCAATCATGCTTATTCACAGATGCAAACAGATGGAGAGAGATTTTCCTGATTGACCTTCACCAAAACTTTGGCTTTGTGAATTACTTGCAGCTTTTAGTTACAAATCTTTGCCTTGAGTTACTGGCAGATTAGGGAAGGGCTGCAACTGCATGGGAGAGATCCTCAAAGAAGGAAGCACACTTGGGTTTGCTTCCTGTTTCTGATGGTGTGCCCTAGACTAATACCTCTCAAACTTGGCTGTGCACATGAGTCTTGGTAAAATGCAGGCTCTGAATCAGCAGGTCTGGGGTGGGCCTGAGAGTCAGCATTTTAAGCAAGCTCCCAGGTGATGGCGATTCTGCAAGCCCCTGGGCCACAGCTGGAGGAGGGAGGAAGCCAAGGCCCCAGCATGTGCAAGCACTGGGAGAGCCTCCAGCTTTTAGGCAGGACTGACTGACCACAGACTGTTCTTTCTTCATCAAATCCCCAGCAGAAAAAAAATCCTTATTTGCTTTTTAGGCATTTATTCCTCCTCAGACCTTCTTGCTCAGCCTTGTTAAAGGACGCAGGTTCCTGTGCCCCACCCTGGGGTTTTTGACTCCACTGGTCTGTTTGTTTAGCACGTTTCCTTTTTTTTTTTTTTTTTTGATGTGCACTCAAGTTCAGGAACCTGTGCTCAATGCTAAAAAGCCCCAGCTGCTTCCATCAGATGGTCCCACTTCACGGAGTCTGTGGGTGAGCATCTTCCCTCACATACAGGAAAAAAGTGTATAGAGACAATGGAATACTACTCAGCCATAAAAAAGAATGGAGTAATGCCATTTGCAGCAACATGGATGGACCTAGAGATTATCATACTAAGCGAAGTAAGTCAGAGAAAGACAAATACCATGTGATATCACTTACAGGAAGAATCTAAAAAAATGATACAAATGAAATTATTTACAAAACAGAAATAGACTCACAGACTTAGAAAGCTAACTTATGGTTACCAAAGGGGAAAGGAAGGGTAGAGATAAATTAGGAGTTTGGGATTAACATATACATAGTACTGTATACAAAATAGATAAGCAACAAGGACCTACTGCATAGCACAGGGAACTATACTCAATATCTGTTATAACCTATAATGGAAAAGAATCCTGAAAAGTGTGTGTGTGTGTGTGTGTGTGTGTGTGTGTGTATGTATAACTAAATCACATTGCTGTACACCTGAAAATAACATGACCTTGTAAATCAACTGTACTTCTAAATAAATAAATAAATAAAAGAAGTGTGTATTTGAGCTCACACAATAGACCTAGGCCAGTTTCAGAGCACCCAAATTAGTGTTTGAATGTGAAGTGGAGGTGAGCTATACTTGGAATAAAGCTTATACTTTTCTGTCTTCTAGACGATCACAAATGAAAGCAGCAAAGTCATAATTATATGACTAATCATCAAAGGATCAATACACAGGCTAAAAATGGGGACACTGCTAACTTTTTCATGTGACTCTGGCCATAATTTCGTTCTTTGCAGCTAGTGGTTTGCCTCAGAATGAACCGAAAGAGCATCTTGCCAACCATAAAATTAAGCAAATTCACACATAATGGACACCAGATAAATCCTTTTTAAATGGAACTAAGCTGAATCATACTCGCCATCCAGACAGTGGTGAACCTTAAAAAAAGAACAAAAAAAAGCCCTACAAACCTGTTGAGAGATAAGAATTCATTTCAAAACCCCAAATTCATTGGAATTTCACGAGATTCTGCATCTCTGAGGGGTAGAAGGAAAATCAAGGATGCAGAGGGCAAGGGCTGCATTTGTTTTGTTCCTTGAGTGAACGAGAGGTGAGGGCAGCTTGGAACAGGAGAGGGTTGCGTTAAGAAATGTGAGTGGGACCCATGCAGAGGCCATTGGCTGCTGAAAGCATCTCCTGGTTTGATGGTTTGATGGTTTCAGGAAATTACTTGCAAAGCTGGCTGGATTCACTCCAGATGGCCACAGTGGTGTGGTTTGTGAAACCATTAAAACGTAGAAAAGAGTCAAAAATATCCCTTTGGTCTTGAAGATACCAAGCCCTTATCCCCCAGTGAACAGTACAGGAAGCTCTGAGGGGCCCCAGGAGCTATCATGGGAGCCACAGAGCTGATGGGAGCAGATGGGGGCATGGCAGAGCCCACAGTCTCTTTCTCAACCTGTTTCTAATATAAAAGATTTAAGCTTTGTAGATACTTTCGGTGGTGGTGGGGTGACTATTTGATCAATTCCTCCAAGGATGGTACATAACTGGTACTGCGATGCATTGGAGAGAAATTGATTTCCCAATGCCAGGAGTGCCTTAGGGCACTGGGCTTAAATGCCTCCAGGAGCCTGACGGAGAGGACTGCAGGCTTCCAGAAACTGGGCTGAAGGTGAGATCCTGGCATAAAGCATCCAGGAAAGGTGAATCTTGGTCCCAAACTGGTGTCAGGACAAAAGGCATATCAGCTGCAGAGGCTGAAAGAACATTTGCAGTCATGGGCCATAAAGCAAGCACTGGGCATTGGGCAGAAGTTTGGGTTTTCTGTTTATCTAACTTGGAGTAGTTTGGCCTAGGCGGTGCACACACACAGCTCATTCTCAGCACTGAAGGCAAATGGGCCACGGCCAGGTGAGCAATTCCAGACCCTACTGCCTGTCTTCCATTCCACCCTCTGGAAAACCAGCTCCACACACACTGGTACCGTCAGGCTCCTGCTGGCTCTGTGTCCAGGAAACCCCACTGAGCTCCCTAATCCAGGGAGGTTACTGTTACACGCAGAGCCGGCAAGGCACCCCACTCCCAAGGAACCACCTAATGAAAGCCTCATGGAGAGACTAAGGTTGCACAGACTCAGGCTAATTCCATCTGGGCCTCGTGCCGAAGCTATGACCTCACCGTTGGGCAAACCAACAGGGACCCCAGAAAGAAAAGATCAGTATGTGGGCCAGACCTGCTGCTAATCACAGCCAGCTGGGATGCAGGGAGGCACCGCCATCTTCCTGCCGCCCCTGGATACCAGGACCAGGATCTGCGGGCCAGGAGGCGCGGTCATCTTACAGCAAAGAATGCTAAGTTCTGGCCCAAACACTTGTGTGTGTGTGTGTGTGTGGCATTTCGCCATAAAAACCTCTGCCATTCTACAAGTTTCACGCCAAAGAGAAGCTTAATTAGGTAGGGCCAAATCTCTGCAGAGAATCCCCAGTTACAGAAGCTGGGGAGGAAGGATATAATTAGAACCTGATTTTTTTTTTTTTTTTTAACAGAACAGCTCAAAAGGCCCCATTAAGAGAAGGACACTGACAGACCATCCATATCCAGAACTCAGGACCCCAGAAATTTTACTTACCAGCATCATTTGCAAAACATGTAAAAACACACACTTCAGCCTCAGCTTGGGCATTTTTCTTCCCTTAGCTCTTTTCACACTTAAGCATTTGATATGTTGCAAAAGCAATTCCTTTTGCCTACTCTGCTACATTGTTTGTACATTTGTTGTACGCTGAATCTTTTGGAGGCAACAAAAGTTTGAGGAAGCTGTGGGTTCGAACCCTGGTCCGGGAAGACCCCACATGCCGCAGAGCAGCTAAGCCCGTGCGCCACAACTACTGAGCCTGAGCTCTAGAGCCCGCCCGCCGCTAAACTGGTGAAACCTGAAGTCTCTTAAACTGTAACCCCTATATGGATATGGATGCCTGAGTCCTGACGGGCCCACTGAACAGCACCATCAACACGAGATCCCCTGGGGACTCCCGAGTCCTGGTGGAATCAGGGAGGATTTGAAAAAAAATATAAAAATTCCCCGTGAGCCAGGGTCTGATGAATGGATATACACAGAACAAGGATGGACCTGGACGAAGACCCTTAAATCTCAGAGGAGTGACTCTCCCACGATAGCCCCAGATCATCTGGACTAAACGTTGCTAATTCCATTTGCTCTTAGTCCAGTGGACCATGTTTTATTTTACAAGTTGTGGGAGAGTTTCTTTTAAGGAAGAAACTCTTTTTTTTCTTTTTTCTGGAAATGTATCTCTGAAGTGATGATGGGAATTCATGGACATATACAACATGTGCTTTGCTCCAGGTTGTCAGAAATACCTCTACATACAAAGCAAGGTCGATTCAGGCCTGCAAAGACCCAGTGAGTCACAATCCATCAAGGCTGTGAGGACAGGGTTGGCACTCCACATACAACTGAACATCGCTGATAAAATATCTCTTTCCTGAACCAGCAAATAAATGCCCACAGCTGCACTTGGTGGTTGGCACTGGGGTCCATTCACCATACGGTCACACTTATTATCATCCTTCCAACAAATCCAGCAGGATAACAGGACACAGCCATGTTCTTGCAATTAGTCTGCAGGCCAAGCAAACACCTCCCTACCAGGGTCTTCATCTGTCTCTCCCAAAGACATCCTGCCCCCCTCCTATATTTCCTTCTACTTGGTCTCTACTTCATGAGTATACCCAAGAGTCCCCAGAGCCCACCACTTTGAACCCTTTACACCTGGAATCAAGCTGCTTTTCAGAGGGGGAGAGTGTGTGTTGAAAACAACAAAATAAGAAGGCTCCTTCCTGGACCTTCAGCCAAGGCAGGAAGGTCACAGCCAGTTTTAGAGCAGGAAAGAATCTTAAGGATCATCAAATGCCGTCATTTTTCAGAACTGTTTAGATACAGTGAACCCCTTTTCCTCAATGTGATTGTATGTAGAAACCCAGTATGTAAGACAGAGAAAAGAAGCTGTTATAGCCAAATGATGGAATGTGATTTGGCCATAAAAAGCAACGAAGTAGTGATACATGCCACAATATGAATGAACCCTACAAATATTACCCTAAGTGAAAGAAGCCCATCACAAAGGACTGTTATTACATGATCCCATTTATATGAAACAGCCAGAAGAGGTCAGTCCATAGAGACAGAAAGTAGATGAGTGGTTGCCTAGGACTTGGTGGGGGATAGAGGGATTGGGAGGTGATGAATAAGAGGTACAGGGTTTCTCTTTGGATGGTGAAAATGTTCTAAAATTGATTATGCCATTGGTTGCACAAATCTGTGAATACACTCAAAGCCATTGAATTGTATAAGTTACATGGGTGAATTTCATGGTGTGTGAATTCTGTCTCAACAAAGCTGTTCTGAAAGCAAAACAAAACCCTTCTCAGTGCTCCACCAGCCAGGCCCCCTTCCTCACCCTGCTCCCTCTAGAGGCCCCAGAACCACTTCTGCAGACCCCTAGAGGTCTACGGAGTGTGGTTTGAAAAACCCTGATCTAGTTCAAGTTTCCACTCCTCAAAGGTAAACCAAGACATGAATCAAAGTCTTTCGACTCCAAGTGCAAGGGCCCTTAAACCCAAGATCTCCCTGATGAGTCCAGGCTCATTCCAGTGGGGGGACGCTGCAGGCCCGGGTCTCACCGTCCATGTCCAGGCGCTGCATTATGATGGCCAGTTCCACCTCACTCGGCATGTACCCCAACGAGCGCATGGCCATTCCCAGCTCCTGCTTGGAGATGAAGCCATTGCCGTCTCGGTCCAGAACCCGAAAGGCCTCTCGGATCTCTACAAGGGGAAAGCAAAGAAAGTCCAATGTCACAAGGTGTGGTCTACTGCATTGAAATGGTTGGCGATTGTTGGAAACTTCTAGCTGCTTTACAAATAGTGATGTGTCAAAACCCTTTAATCTGATAAAAAGGGTGGCCAAAAGAGGAACAAAAGAAAGGAAGAAAAAAAAGAGGGAGAGAAAAGGAGATGGGAGTAAAGGAAAGGGAGAGAAGAGGGATAAAAACAGAAGAACAGCTTTGGAAGGAGGAGATAACTGGCCCTGAGCATCTAACACACAGTAGCCGGTAAACAATTAAACGGTGGTCCCAGCTGGGAATTGTGTTAGCCGACACTTTCCCAACAAGGATGACGATTAGGTTTCAGCGGTGAGAAGACAGTTACTAGCTTGGACCGTCAGGAGGAAAGAGAATGAGATTCCCCTTTGCAGACTTACATTTCAGCTCCCTGCTGCCGCAGGAGCTGTGCCGAAAGCTTTCTCAACCTCCTAGGAGGACAGGAGTTAAGTACCCTGCTGGTTTTATTTCATTCCTCTAATTTACAGCTGTTTTACGGCCATAAACGACCTCAGATCAATAAGAGTGTCATTAAGAGCCCCAGAGCCACCTTTAATCACATTCTCTGGGGCTGGCAGAGAATTTGACTCTGCCATCAAGAAGGCCATTTCACCCAGCAGGGAAACTCCCATCCTCTTACCCCAACCAGAGCTGCTCTGCTTTCCACCCAGAGTGCCTCCCTCCGGAGCCCCACCTCTGCCGCCGCCTGTTCGTCCTGGGTCGGCTGAGCATTTCCTAACACATCACACCCCTGCGAGGTAGGTCATGGGAATTCGATTGGAGATCACAGTCTGCGGATGAGAGGTACATCAATTGTCTCTGAGCTCCAGACAGCTTTGATTTGTCATCAATAAACCCAGTGTGAGCCCAGCTACAGCAGCTGCCAGTATTCATCAGGCCAATCAACAAGCAGCGGCTGCCTATACCTAAGGAACACGGGAGTTAGGACTGCAGAGAAATCTGCCGGACATCGTGGTTCCCCTCCAGAGCCCCTCACTCCAGGTGGGAAGATAAGATCCAGGCAGAAATTTGAAAGAACTCTTCAAACTAATGCAAGATGCTGGCCCTAACCATTTACAGTCATCCCTTGGTATCGGCAGGGCAGCTGGCCCTCGAATCCATGGGTTCAGCATCCATGAAGGGTCAACTGTAATTACCACTTCTCTCAATATCTGACTATCCTCCCAGCAAACACACTGAACCCTTACCCGAGCAGGCTTTCCCTTTCCTATTTGTATTAATTCCCTGGGGCTGCTCTAATCAATCACACAAACGTGGTGGCTTAAATAACAGAAAGTTATTGTCTCACAGTCTGGAGGCCAAAACTCTCAAATCAGTATCACTGGGCCAAAATCAAGGTGGGGACAGACCCGTACTCCTCCAGAGGATCCAAGGAAGATTCTTTTCCTGCCTCTTCCTACAAGCTTACTTCCTTGGCGTGTGGCCGCATCACTCCAATAGCTAGCTGCTCTGTGATCACATCACCTTCTCGTCTTCCGTCTGTGATGTCCCTCTGCCTCCCACTTACAAGGACACTTGCGATTGCATTTAGGGACCACCGTATAATCCAGGATAATCTCCCCATCCCAGGATCCTTAATTTAAAGACATCTGCAAAGACCCTTTTTCCAAGGTGACATTTACAAGTTCCAGGGATGGGCATCTGATACCTTTGGGGGTTGTTTTTCAGCCCTCTACACTCTACCATCAAGTGCTTCCACCTGAAATACCTTGCAATCCTCTTTACCTGCCCAAATCATATCGGTCCTCCAAGACCAAGATGAGGGCAGCATATTTCACAAAAACACCTTCGCTCACCACAGCCAAGTTCCCTCACTGCCGACTGTCCAGCAGGTCATTTACTCCTCCCACGTGACACCTCGCACGTGCCAACTAGAAATAGGATGAAATCATGGTGCAGAAATCACGGCTTCTCGGAGCTGCAAGCTCCTCGTACATTTCATTCACAGCGGTATGTTCCCACCTACGCTCTGAAGGAGGCGCTAGACGGACAGCTGTTCAATGCACGATGGGTCTGAACAAATAAGCATCAGATATTAGCAGCAGATTCATTATCATCGGTGCTAATTCAGCGCTCTGAATGCGCTACGTGAATAAATGTGTGCTCCGGCAGAGGGAAGCAGCCTGGGAGCCAAGACCCTGGGCTCCCAGCCAGGCATGTTAGCTAATTAGGTCTGCGGCCAAATACTGAGGCCTCGGTTTGTTCACGTGTAAATGAGCTGGGTTGGCCAAGAGAATCCTTAAGGTCCTTTGAGCCCCTTTCTAAGGATCTGTGCACATCGTTAAAGTGTTAAGAGAAGAACAGGAAGCCTGTGTTCTCTTTCACACCCTATTGATCTGCTGTTCAAACACCCCTCTTTTTTCCATTGATGATATAGAAAACATTTTAGCCCTTTCCAAATTCTGAATTAAGAGGTTTGTCTGCATTTTGAGAATTTTCTCATCAATGCAACATGCCCAAGATTACCTAAAGCGGCCATATGTTTTCCTACCAGGTGCCAGGTGGCCCTAAAAGAGCTTAGAGCCACGGCTCAGCTTGAGATCACGTCACACAGTGCTCAAGGACACTGGGGCAGAGACCACGCCTCACTCAGCCGACGTCTCGACGCCAAGGGCAGGAGGATACAGAGGGAGGTCTCCTGAGACGGGAGTCAGCCTACAAGGAAGTCCATCTAGCTCTGCCCTGCGACCAGGGCAGGCCTCTCCCTCAGCCCTGTGCTCAAGGCTGGTGGGACAGTGATTCAAGGTTCATACTGTGGATCTCTGGTGTCACCACGCTCCTGGCCTTTTTCCTTACCTATTGCCTCAAATGATACCTTGAATTCAAAAATAACGCCAACTCCTTCCCTAGCTAGCATTCAGAAAGAAAAGCATGTCAGTAACTTATTAGGTAGAGAAATTACACGGACGAAGTAGCCCAGGTCATGAAAAATAATCATTCTCTCCTAATGTAGGGTGGCACCAGGTGGTCAGAAAGCCAGGGGCATTTCTCAGGGTTTAGGAGCTAAAACAGAGTTTATCTGTCCCCAAAGTTTACACCTCCACAGATGAAGCTGAATTGATTTTAGCATACCAGGTCCGTTAAAGCTATTGGAAAATTCCCCAACAGCAAAAGAACAAAGCAAATGAGAACTGAAACTCACAATGAAAGCCCATCTGGGCCACGGGCACCCAGTGATGGACTGAACGCTCCATAGGGCTGAAAGGAGAACCATTAAAATGATTTGAATATGGATGAGAGTGATCATCGCTGGAGGGTCTCTCTACTGAAAAACAGGGTGATGGGCAAAGAGAAAGGAAGAGCACATCTATCAAGACTGCAGTTTTCTTTGTCTTGAGAGGTTCTGGACTTGACCTCTGGGAATGGGGACAACCCCCTCAAAAGACCAGAGCTAGACCTACAGGGGAATGCTACATTTTTCAGTTTATACATTAGTTGATGCTTCTAATGAAAAATGCCCCCAAAATGTATAAAGAAAAAAATTATCTATAATTCACTGGTCAGCAATAACCACTGTTAACATATTAGGGCATTTTATTCCAAACTTTTTTTAAGTACAGATATTCCTCAACTGGGCTCATGCTCTCTCTATAGCTTTATATCATTGTTTTTTTCATTTAACACACTATCATTTCAATCTTCCATATTGTTAGCTAGGCTTTAAAACATCATTTTCGATGGTTACGTAGTATCTCATTAAATCACGACAGCCAAATTGATGTCACCAAACTCCTAGTGTGGGACATTTAGATCAGTTCTGATTTTAAATAATACCACAATGTAAATCTTTGTACATAAATTTTCATGTCTTTTGATGATCACCTCCTTAAGATGATATCTTAGGAACACAAGTATTGGGTCGAAGGGCAGTTTCTTAACATATATTGCCAAGTTGTCCTCTATGACCCGTTTCTACTCACATCACTTCTGAGACCAAATGTATGGGGTTTTTATCCCACACCAACTAATTCTCCAGCTCTCTGGATGCCAATAAGATGGTGTCCAGTGATTTAACCCAGTTCTGACACTAACTACTCAGAGTGAGTGCAGACCCTAAAGGGGAAGTCCCACAAAACTGTCCTCACTTCAGACGCCAGCCACCAGTCTAGGCCACGTGGACTTGTGACCAACCAGCTATGAAGTCAAGGGTTCCCACAACTCCTCTTCAGATTCGATAATTTGCTAGAATAGCTCACAGAATTCAGGAAAGCTCTTTACTTACATTGACTGGTTCATTATAAAGGGTAGAACTCAGGAACAGCCAAATGGAGGAAATGCATAGGGCCAGGTATGGGGGCGGGGTATGGTTTGCACAGAGCTTCCATATTCTTTCTGGACACCACCCTCCCAGCACCTCCATGTAGTCACCAATCTGGAAGCTCTCCAAACCCCATCATTTAGGGGTTTTAATGAAGGTTCCATTATGTAAGCCTGGCTGTTTGAATCATTGGCTATTGACAACAGAACTCAATCTCCAGCCCCTCTCCTCTCCCTGGAAGTCACTGGATGGGGCTAAAAGTTCCAACCTTCTAATCATGCTTTGGTCTTTCTGGCCACCAGCCCCCATCCTAAAGCTATCTAAGGACACCAGCCACCAGTCATCTCATTAGCATACAAAAGACACTCTCATCACTCCAGAGGTTCCTAGGGTTTCAGAAGTTTGGGGCAGGAGCCAGGGAAGAAGACCAACCATATATATTTCTTTTTTTTGCGGTACGTGGGCCTCTCACTGTTGTGGCCTCTCCCGTTGTGGAGCACAGGCTCCGGACGCGCAGGCTCAGCGGCCATGGCTCACGGGCCCAGCCACTCCGTGGCATGTGGGATCTTCCTGGACCGGGGCACGAACCCCTGTCCCCCGCATCGGCAGGCGGACTCTCAACCACTGCGCCACCAGGGAAGCCCCATATATATTTCTTATACAATATCACACTCTCCAAAAAGGCAGTATCAGTTATCAGGGTCCTCCATTTTGCATCATTTTTATGCACAGAAACCCAGTCTCCTCTGAGATGTACCTTTCATCTAGCTATGCCGAAGTTCAAGATCCAGGTGATTACAAAGGGAGGCTTCAAGGAAGAGGAGGCGATTCAGATATTGCCTGAAAAAGACCTGCAGGGTAAGCGCAGGACCCTGGGTGGATCTCACACTCAGCACGGGACCAGGCCCAAAGGAGGTGCCCAGGAAACACCCACACTCATGGCTGAGATGAGGAAACCGAGGCTCAGAGAGGGGAAAGGGGCTCCCCTAACATGGGAGGAGGAGGGATGAGAGGGGAGAGACCCACCCTCCTGAGTCCAGACCAGGACTGCTTCCAGGGCAGGATGCTGGGTAGTTCTTCCTAAGAGGAGATGGACCATCTCCCACAGTCCAGCTGACTAGCCAGCATCCTGGGGACAAACCTGGTGCTTCTCCCCAGAAGGAGTCATTTGTCACATGGCAACAAGCACCTTCTCAGGGAAATAGCCCAAGGCAGAAAACAGGCATCGCACCATCTGGCACGTGAGGCAATACTGCATGGATCTGCAAGCAGCAAACTGAGTGGAATTTATCTGTGAGCCTGGTAATAATCAATACAATTAATTTTTCATAAAGTCACACTGCTCTTAAGCTGAATATCCTGAGATAGAGAAAAATCAGGTTCTGAGCAAACAAGATCATTTTGTGGATTTAACACTGATGTGGAGGCCAGAAGAGCAAGTTCCAGAAATAAACCAGAAGCAAACTGAATGGCGAGGAGAGCGCCTCTCGGGCATGGCTCACACCCCCTCCCCTCCCTGGGGTCTTAGGAATCATCAAAGCTACGTTTATCTTTGCATTGTTCAATTTAACTCAACCTTACAAATATTTCTCGGGCACCGACTGTGTGGCAGACACCCTTCTAGGTGCCAGGTCCTAGGTAACCAAGGTATAAGGCAAACAGGACATGGATTTGGAAGAGGTGGGGCCCACACGGAGCCCCCAGTGGGAAGGGACTGTGGAGGACAGCTTGGTGGCTGGGACTCAGATTTTTTTCTGGATCTCTCAGAGTATTATTCTAGAAACCAAGTCTTTTCCCTGACCTCTGGAATTTCTCCTGGGCTGAAAAAAAAAAAAAAAAGAACTTTCTAACAGAAAACCAACAACTAAATCCAAGAGAACATGAGGGCTCTTTTTGGTTTTGCTTTTTAATGAGGCAAAAATTATTTTTAAAGGCAACACAGCTTTGGGTTTTTTGTTTGTTTAAATTTTATTGGAGTGGAGTTGATTTACAATGTTGTGCTCGTTTCAGGTGTACAGCAAAGTGATTCTGTTATACATATATTTACATATATTCATTCTTTTTCAGATTCTTTTCTCATATAGGTTATCACAGAATACTGAGTAGAGTTCCCTGTGCTGTACAGTAGGTCCTTGTTGGTTATCTATCTTATATATAGTAGTGTGTGGTAACCACAAGTTTATTTTCAATATCTGCAAGTCTGTTTCTGTTTTGTAAATAAGTTCATTTGTATCATTCTTAAAATTAGATTCCACATATAAGTGCTATCCTATGATATTTGTCTTTCTCTGTCTGACTTACTTCACTCAGTATGATAATCTCTAGGTCCATCCATGTTGCAATACAGCTTTGTTTTGATTCTGTCAGTCCAGGCTTGGGGAGAAGATGCAGGGCAGCCAGTGCACCGGCCTCAAGAGGAGCCAGGAAGGAGGCCTGGAGTTGGCGGTGAGGTTGACTCAGGCCCTACTATGTGACCCAGATGCTTCTGTTTGCCACTAGGTAGGGGCAACCTCTAGAAAGCCCAGCACCCAGCCCACCCTTTAATGACGCATGGAAGAGGGCTAGACAAAGACAGCAAAAGGGCATGTGATGGGGCCCTTCAGAGCAAAGTACCTATGGAAATACCACACTTTGTTATTAAAAAAGCCACTCCCTAGCCAGGGAAAGCCAGGATAGCACACAGCCTTTAAAATTCCAATCCACAGTAAGAAATGCACAGTACATCATGACAGATGCAAAATATAGTTATAATGAATATGGGGGAGGTGAATGAGTATATTAGGTTGAACCATATAAAACTGCTTTTGTATAGATAAAAAAATGGTCAAACAGTAGCAATTTCTTCTGGCTCCAACTACTATGTAAGAGCTAAACCTACTGTGGGCTTAACTATACCAGGCACTGCTCTGAGTGTTCTTTGTATGTTAGCTCATTTATTCCCGGCAACAACCCACGGAACGTTGCCCTTCACCTGAGGCCACGTGGTTCTAAGTGTCAGGGCAGTGATTTGAATCCAGGCCTGCTGGCCAGAGTGCGCACTCCTCAACTTCACACTCTACCTCTTCAAACACATGCTTCCTGAGAAGGACACACCCTTCCCACCTGGGACACACTCTATTTTCTAGTCTATTTCTTTCTCCTTATTTTTTTTTTCCCCGCACACTCCAATCAGTGAATTTGATCTCCCTACTCATGCATGGCTCAGGCCCCACTCTTGGAGAAGCTCTGACCTCACCCATGTCTCAGCTTCCCCACTGCAGCCTCTATCTCACTATTACTCTCTGGTACACCCCCTTCTTGTTATGTTACAACTTCAGACTCTCCCTAGCAGTCTCCCAAGCTCGTCCTAGAATGCCCCAGGCATCTCTCTGTCTCTCCTGAATCAATGCCCTCCTCCATCATGGCGGCTGTCATGGGACCATCTCATTTCCTATTTCTGCACTGAGCAGTTAGCTCTCATTCACTGCCACAAAGCAGCACATGCTACCCAGCTTTGTACCACTGTCTACTTAAACAGCCATCTTTCTTGGGTCCCAGAGGGATGTTACATTCTGGAAGGCTAGAGAAAAGTCTTTGTTTTTGGAACCCCCGTAGGCCAACCAATCTTATGACGTAAGACCTGCCGAGAGACAGATTTAGTCCTTGCAGGTCTAAGACCTCCCAGCTGCACCTCGCCTGCCCCTGCCCCCTGCCCTCTGCCCCCTGCCCTCTGCCCCCTGCCCCTTCTGTAACAACCTCAGCCAAAGGATGTAAGCAGCTTTGGGCAGCTCTTTGCAGGGGGTCCTTTGTCTTCCCACTAACCTTAAATCAGCCGCCCCCTCATCTCCGGGTCCTAGCACACCTTCCAAATCTTTTGATCACACAATACCTTGCCTAACTTGTTGGTTCTTTCCGTAGATCAAAGAAGTAGAAATGAAGAATAAGTAATTAACAGATGACCAGATCTCTTCCCCAGCTTCCCCTTCAGTAATCTCGTGAACAAACTGTGTGAACAAGAAAGCATCCAAAGAAAAATCACAGGAAGTGGACAAGCCCACACACCATGGGGGATGGCAATGACTCTGACCCCCAATCTCAATGATTAACTGAAATTATTTCCTTTCTTCCCTTTAAAAGCTTTCATGGCTGAGCAGACTCTAGAGAGATGGTTTCTGGGAGACACTGAGTCCACCTTCTCCCCAGATTTCCGGCATTCTGATTAAAAGCAACTTTCCTTTCTACCGACGTTAATCTCTCTCACGAGTATTGATTTTTTGAGCGTCAAACAGCCGGACCTGAGTTCAGTACCAAGATTCGGTGGGGGGCAGAAGCAGGCAGATTCCGTCAGCCACAAGGATTTACCCGTTTTACAGACCAAAGCCTAATAGAACAAGAGGACAGTGATGGTCACACGTGTATAGCTTGACTTGTCTGCTCCTAATTCATCCATGTTGTAGTCTCTTAGGCCAAAGCATCTTCAGCACCTAAAACAGGGCCCAAAAGACACGCTCAGTCCATGAAATGAAAATTCTCCTAAAGTCTTCTTCCAAACAATTCATGGCACTGAGACTCAGGGCAAAATGACAAATGGTGGAAGTTGCAGGAACTGGCTGGAATCCAGAAAAGAATTCCCCTTCTGTTGTGGAATTTTTCAATTTTAACTCTCATCAGACCTGTCCTTCTTTTGCTCACAGGCAAGGGCGCACATAAACATGGCCCAAGTCTTGTTTCTCGTAGCCTGGCAAATACAGCTGCCCTGGACTTGTTGCCTAGAGAAAGGTAGGTAGTCAGATGGAATTCAAGACAACGTGAGCCCAAGCCCCGCACTCAACTGTGCAGAGGAAAAGACACAGGTTTGGACTCATTCACAGCCACTCGGGGGAAGCCCACGGAGCGACCCCCTCCTTCAGCTCACCAAATTCCTGCACACCTCCCTGCCGCATTGCTTCCTACTCCACTGTGCCCTCCTGATCACTGATAGAGGGCCTGGATATGAAGAAATTGTTCTCCACTGCAGCTGACATAGATATCCCGTTATCAACAGAAAGCAATTTATTTGCTTAAAATTGCCAACTCTCGCATTTTGTTTTAATGTGCTGGTTCTCTATCAAATTAAGTTTGGACCTCTGAAAAGACGATTTGCAAACCTGGCACTGGCTCCAGTTTGAGAAATAAAACTGAAATCAGCTGAGGCAGACTGATCCTGCGCCAACCCTCCAATATTACAAGGGCAGCTCAGGAAAGGGGGGAAACTGCTTTAGGAATTCTACCCAGACACTTAATCCTAAGGGAGTCACAAGAGAAGAAGCCAACTCTCCCAGAACACACAGGTGCACACACATGCACACGCAAATCACTCCAGATTTCTCTTAAAGAAGAGGTGACCTGTCTGGGAGTCAAGGAGAAGCGCCACGTCTGGTCGTGTGGATTTTCCGATCGTGGAGGCCAACAGTGTGATAAAGGCAACATTTCAATCCATGGAGAAAAAGAAAGATGGCTTCATATAGAGGGCTGTAATGACCAGCTGAGAACTTGGAAAATATTAAGTTACAACTATACATCACACCATCTACCCAAATCTACTTCTGAGAAATTAAAATATAGAGGGAATTAAAACAATAATAATTAGACAACAAAAGAAGTTCTTTCTAAAGAACTGAAGGCTGGGAATTCCCTGGCAGTCCAGTGGTTAGGACTTGGCGCTCTCACTGCCGAGCGCCTGGATTCAATCCCTGGTCGGGGAGCTAAGATCTTGCAAGCTGCTCAGTGCAGCCAAAAAAAACCAAAAAAACAAAAAACGAAAAAAAAAAATAATAAAGGACTGAAGGCAGATTGATACATAAAAAAGCCGATAACACTAAGAGACAACCTAGAAAGTAAGCCAAGATGAATTGACATATGGCGAACAAAGGGATCATCATTGGTATGTAAAAGGTTTTACTGGAATGCCCCAACAGAACAATGGAAAAAAACACAAGCAGACTTGCCCTAAAAGGAAAAATACAGAGAGTCAAAAATCGTATAAAATAGAATTCCACCTCACTATTAATTTTTTCACTTGTGGTACTTTTTACTATTAATTTTCTAGCACAAATGAGTAGAACCATAATACACCATGTTTTATGTATCAGATTCATATCCAGATTCATATCAATAAGGATTTGCTGGTGTCCACCACGTGCCAGGTACGTTCTAGAAGCTAGGATGTGATAGGGACCACAACAAAGATCCCAGGTCCCACGGACTTGGATTCTAAGGGGTGGGGGAGACAGACAGTAAACAATAGGCCTTTTGTAAAGTAACTTAACACCACGCGTAGGAAAGGGATAACAGAGTTAGTGGGGGCGCAGCACTGAGGAACCAGCGGGGGTCGGGCGGTGCAAGGAGCAGGTTCCAGAGTAAACACAGAGGGGGGGACGTCTGAGCAAAGACTTGAAAGGGCATAGCCATGGGCTTTCTGGGGAAGACTGTTCCAGACAGAGGGAACAGTCAGGGCTAAATCTTTAGGTGGTCATGTGCCTGGAGTGCTGGAGGGCTGCCGAGGGGGCCAAGTGACAGGGGTGGGGAGAAGGAGGGGGGCATAGTGGAGAGATGAGGGTGCAAAGGCCGATCACGTAAGGCCTTGCGGGCCACTGTCGGCACTCTGAATGAGGAGGGAGCCATGGCAGGTTGCCGAGCCAAGGGGTGATGCCGTCTCACTTGTGTGTTAAAAGGACGCCCCTGTCCAAAGAAGACACACAGGTGGCCAACAGGTACTTAAAAAGGGGCTCAACCGTCACTAATCATCAGGGACATGCAAATCACAACCACAGTGAGGTATTACCTCACAGCTATTAGAATGGTTCTTATCAAAACGACAAGAGATAACAAGTGTTGGCGAGAATGTGAAGAAAGGGAACCCTTGTGCACTGTTGGCGGGAATGTAAATGGGTGCAGCCACTATGGAACACAGTATGGAGGTTCCTCAAAAAACTTAAAAATTGAACTACCATATGATATAGCAATCCCACTTCTGGGTATATATCCAAAGAAAACAAAATCACTATCTTGAAAAGATATCTGCAACCCCATGTTCACTGCAGCATTAGTCACGATAGCCAAGATATGGAAACAACCTTCCATCCAACGATGGAAGAACGGATAAAGAAAATGCGGCATATATATACAATAGACTATAATTCGGCCATATAAAAGGAGTTGAGACAACTGCCAATTGCGATAACGTAGATGGACCTTGAGGGCATTACGCTAAGTAAAATAAGTCAGACAGAGAAAGACAAATACTGTATGATCTCACATAGATGTGGAATCTAAAAGCAAACAAAGCAAGCAACCTGAACTCATAGATACAGAGAACAAATTGTTGGTTGTCAGAGTCAGGTTGGGGCTGGGGGAATGGGTAAAGGTGGTCAAAAGGGACAAATTTCCAATTATATACAAATAACTCATGGGGGGTATAATGTACAGCATGGTGGCTATAGTTAATAACACTGAATTGCATATTTGAAAGTTGCTTAGAGAGTAGATCTTAAAAGTGCTCATCACAAGGAAGAAAATTTTATAACTATGGTGACAGATGTTACCTACACTTATTGTGGTGATCATTTCACAATATACACAAATATCAAATCATTATGTTGTGATGATTCAGATAATATTATATCTGAAACTAAGATAATGTTATGTACCAATTATACCTCAGTTTTAAAAAAAGAATGCCTCTGGCTGCTGAGCTGATAGCAGATTGTGAGGATAACATGGGAGCCGAGTGAAGATGCTACAGTGGTCCAGGGGAGAGAGCAAGCCAGGAGGGAGAAGTGGTTCTGGATGGATTTGAAGGCTAAGTCTCCAGCAGGATGTCCTGAGAGACGGGGTATGGGATGGGAAAGGAGGGGAACGGGAGGTTTCTGGCTGCAGCAACTGGAAGTTCAGCAAGGCCCATTTGATGGTGTGCCCAGAATTAGCAAGACGAGATGGTAAAAGCAACTCCGCACCCTGCTGGTGGGAGTGTGAACTGGCTGCCTCTGCAGGGCAACCAAGCGGCAAGTACCAAAAGCCTTAAGAATATGGACCTTGTTTGGATCCCAAATAGAGCAAGTCTTAAATGGACATTTTTGAGATGCATAATAGAGAAATAAGCTGATTTAAGTTAGCTATACCGATGGTATTTTGGAGGAAATGATATACTGTTTGGGCTTTGCTTTAACATACTCCAGGAAAAAAACGCAGGGGGCAGGGGTGACAGAATAAATACAATTGGTAAAATGCTGAAAAAGCACTGAAGCCCAGCGGTGGCTACTCCAGGGCTTACACTAGCCCCTCTGTTTGTCAGTAAGATTGACAATTTCCATAATAGAACTGTTTTAAAGGTGTGTATACCTTTAGACCCAGCAATTCCATTTGTGGAAATTTATTCTAAAAAATGTTTTAGGATAGTTATTTGTAAAGATTTACTTACAGAGTTACTTATCACAGCGTTATTTTATATATAATTATTATTATTATTATAATAAAAGTGGGAAACCACAAAAAATAGATGTAATCTATTTTGTTTTTATTTTTTTAATTTTTATTGGAGTATAGTTGATTTACAATTTTGTGTTAGTTTCAGATGTACAGCAAAGTGAATCAGTTATACATATACATATATCCACTTTTTTTGTTTTAGATTCTTTCCCCCATATAAGCCATTACAGAGTGTTGAGTAGAGTTCCCTGTGTTATGCAGTGGCCCTTATTAGTTATCTACATATAGTAGTGTGTATATGTCAGTCCCAATCTTCCAATTTACCTCTCCTCCTGCTTACCCCCTGGTAACCATAAGTCTCTTTTCTACATCTGCAACTCTATTTCTGTTTTGTAGATAAGTTCATTTGTACCCATTTTTTAGATTCCACATAAGCGATATCATATGATCTCTGTCTTTCTCTGTCTGACTTACTTCACTCAGTATGACAATCTCTAGGCTCATCCATGTTGCAGCAAATGGCATTATTGCATTCTTTTTTATGGCTGAGTAATATTCCATTGTACCACATCTTCTTTATCCGTTCCTCTGTTGATGGACCTTTAAGTTGCTTCCATGTCGCGGCTATTATGAATAGTGCTGCAATGAACATTAAATACATTGCTTTATGCAATCTAATTAAATTAATGATAATAAGCAATTCAACTGAAAACAGTAGAAAGATCAGAAATTGGTCTGGATATGTACAGAATTTTAGTATATCACAAGAGTGACATTTCAAATAAAGGGAAAAGATGGATTTAATAAATAATTTGGGGACAAGTAAGTAGATATCTGGAAAAAATTGAAAATGAAACTATACTCCACACTTTATACCCAAATATATTCCAAAAGAACCAAAGATTAAATACGTAAGATGGAGCCATAATTATAAGAGAAAAAAAATATGAGGAAATCTATTTTATAATCTGAATGAATAACGCTATCCTTAGTAGGGAACAAACACCAAAAGCCATTAAATGAAAGACTGATAAATTCTAAGTAAAAATTTAAAACTTCCTCATGACAAAAATCACTGTAAACTAAGTCAAAAATCAGAAACAAAGTAAAAATATATGCAAGTTACATTACAAGCGAGGAGCCAATTCCTTCATATTTAAAAAGCTCCTGTATATCAATGAAGAAAAGGCCAGCAAAAGGAAGATGCTCAAAGAATATGGGCAGACACTTAGTAGCTCCCAGGAAAGGTATTACAAATGCCTCTTAAAACTATAAAACAATGTTCAACCCAACTCAGAGTAAGAGAAATGCAAATTAAAATGTCATTTGTATATTTTCACCTGTGAGGCAAGTAAAGATCAAGAAACGTGATAACACGCTGTGTGGATAAAGCTGTGAGGAAGCAGGCCCTCTGAAACTTTGGGGGTAGAAGTGCAAGTTAGTATAATCTCTTTGAAGTGCAAAATGGCAATGTCTATTCTATTAAAAATGCACACTTTAACTCAACAAACCTCTAGAAATGTATCCTACAGCTCTAATCACACACGTGTGGAGTGAAGCATTGAACCAGGCTATCAGTCGCAGCAGTGATTACATATATATGTTTCAAAAGATCGGCTTTAACGACATTTAGGAATTATTGTTAATTGTGTTAGGTGTGATAACGGTATTGTTTTTTAAGTCATTTTTAAAATCTATACTAAAATAATTACAGATGAAATGATAAAATGTCTGGGATTTGCTTTAAAATAATACAAGAAAGAGGAGAGTTGGCAGATGGGGTACAGATAAAACAAGCATGGTCCCAAGTTAAAGCTGGGTGATGGGCCCACAGGTGTTCATTACACTTGAATTTTCCATGATAAAACATCAAAATTTTAAAAGATCATAATCAACTCAAATGCCCATAAACAGAGAACGGATTCAATAAATCAGAGTACATCCAAGCAATGGAAGAGTATAGAGCCGTAAAAAGAGGAAGAATGCTCTCTAGATCCTGATGTGGAATGACCTGCAAGATGTATTGTGAAATGAAGAAAGCAAGATGCAGAAAGGTGTGCATCAAATGCTACCATTTGTATAAAAAGAAGAAGGAAAAAAGATGACACAAACTTGCTTGTAAATGTCCAGAATCACTCTCTGGATGAACATACAGGATTCAGGGGACCGTGGTTCCCCTGGGGAAGGGAACTAGGTGGGGAGGAAGGACAGGATAGAGGGACACTTTCACTATAAACACTTTTCTTCCTTTTGAAATGTGTACTACTAATGTATATATATTCAAATAAAAAATAAAATGTATGATTATTAAAATATGCACTAAATCATTAATAGTGGTTGTTGCTGAAGGTTAAGGTTATGGGTGATTATTATCCTTTTCCAAACATTCTACAAGGAACACGTATCTCTTAAGTAATCTGGGGGAGAGGCTGAGGTTATATTTGAAAAAGCAAAACCAGCAAATGACTTAATCAAAGAGCTTGTCTCAACCATCAAACAGAAGGTGACCCACGGACTCCCTGATGTCTGATGCTGCCACTGCCCTCGTCCTTCCCCCGCCGCCCCGTGCAGTGCTCTGAACATCCACAGGTCATCAGGGACCAGGCTGGGTGAGGACCTGATGCTGGGCAAGTTCTGGCTCTGCCCTTAAAGCTCTCATGATGGGGCAGGCAGGGAGAGAGGCAGAAACGCAAACAGGAAATTACAGTGCAATGTGATAAGTGCTATAATACCCACGACTTACGAAAGCTGGGGGGTGGGGGCGGGTGTCACGGGAAGAAACTGATTCTTCAGTGGGGAAAATGCATAAGATCTTTAAAGATGGGTGGTAATTGGATTCAAGATTATATGGTGATGATTCAATCTAGTGTCAATGATGCAACGGCTGACCCCATTTATTAACTGGCCACCCTTGGTGACTTAGCACTGAAACAGTTCCTAATCATCTACATTAGTTCTCCAGTGCAGAGCTGAGCTAACTCTACTCACCATTCCTCTTCATGCTTTTTCACTTGGACCACGTATCAGAACAACAATTTTGCTCCATTCCCAGACTCCTCCTCTTCTAAGTGAACTCACTATACTTAATCACTGCTTCTTGAACAGCTCTTACTTCCACTCCACTCAAGAAACCCAACACCTGGCTTCATTCTGGTCCTCGGCCTCACCCATCATTCTCCAACCCTGAAAGCTTAAGCTCTAACTTTTCACTCTCATGAAACAACTTCATAGTTTTCCAAAGGTCACTCTCACGAGGCTGTTCTTTTCCCTTTCTAAGACCTTAATTCCTCAGCATTTCTCCAGACTGCCAGCCCGCCACTGTCTTCCTTTCCTGTTCAACCCAATTAGACAAGTTACCTAGAGCCCAATTCAATTCAACCACTCTCTTCCCAACACTCTTACTATCACCTCCTAATTTCCCACTAGTCCTGTTCTGTGCAACCCAAGCAGCCTCCCCACCTCCATAGCCAGACACAATCCTTTCCCCATCGCCCTATTCAAGATCTTCATCGTTCTCCTCAAGCTCCCAATCCCACTTCCTGAAGCCATACTCAAACTCTCAGTAAATAATGTGGGCCTCCAGTTGCTCTTCACAAAAGAAAGGGGTCATCAGTCCAGAATGGCTTTAATTTTTCACCCCTTTTCCCCTGTAAACTTACCTACTACAAAATACATTATCATTCCCTCTCTTGTTTTAGACAAGAGGTATCCCATTCCATCTGTGTTGGCCTCATCTAATGGGACTCCTCAGAGTCTCTTGACCTCGTCCCTCTCCCAAACTTTTGGCCATTTGCTTTGCTGTAGCTATTGCCACCATGGTGACTCGAGTCAGAGTCCTTTAGGGCCACGTGACCCCAAGGCCTGAGGCCAAGGCCAGGGTCTCTCACTCCCCGACAGCTTCTACGTTTGGATAGAGCAATACACAGTGTATGCAATCCGGCCTCCAAGTGGTGGCCAAATGGGTTTGATGACACACTCCAAAAGCACAAGTGTATTCACTTCCTGAAAATTCAATTTTAACAATTAGAAAGAAAAGAAAGGAGAGAGCTAGGAAATAAACTTCCTCTCTCTTCCTCTCTCCAATGGACGGTCCCCAAACACTGTTTCTCTTCAGCTGATCTGGAGTCATCCTGCATAGCTGAGACCTCATGAAAAGATGGTCAACCTAGCAATGCATCCCTTGTTGTTTGCTTTCCATCCTTCTTTCTCTCACTACTCTTTTCCCTTTCTTGCTGCCCTGGGTTTGCACCTCCTCAAAGACATTAGTACTTAACCCTTGCCTCAGGCTCTGCCTTCCAGAGCTAACCTGCCATGCAGATTATGAATTCCATTACTTCCTTCTTGTCCAGAGACTTTGAACTTTAGTTATCCCCTCACTTCTATACAGAAAATCCTAGGGAATGATATGAGCAAACCCTTATAATCCCACAACCAAACTGTATCAAATCTTAACACTCTGCCATGTTGGTTTAGTTTTTAGAAAAAGAAAACGAAATTAGACATCACAAACACAAGTGAAGTTCTCATATCTCTCTCCTTGTTCCTATTTCTTTCATGGCCCAGATATAATCACTGTCTTGGTTTCGGTATTTATCATTCCCATTTGTGTTTTCTAAAAATCTTTATTTCTTATAAAATGTTTCAAACATGAGTCCGAAACAGAGAATAATATAATAAACATGTGTTTACTTAACACAGGCTTTATCAAGTCTTTACATTATACCATGTTCACTTCAGAGCTTTTTTAAAAAATAGCTTCGTTGAAGTATAATTTACGTACAATAGTTTGAAACCCCTCCCTATAGATCACCTCCTTATTTCATTCCTCTCTTTTCAACCCAATGATTTCAGTACTTATTGTCACCTTGGACTTTTTCATCTTTATTTTGAATATATATGTGTTTGTGTGTGTTCATATGTGTGTGTGTGTGTGTGTGTGTGTGTGTGTGTCCGCACGTTTGTATGTCTGTGATGGGTATGCATACATAATATCATGGATACACACATAGATACACATGTTGATTCATATAACTCGTTTATTTTGACTATTGTATAGTATTCCATCTCCAGTTGATTGGCATGTAAGTTGCTGAAATGTTTTTATATGCAAGGTATCCCCACAATGAATATTCTTGCAGCCTGTGTAGCCAGTGCCTCTGTCTTAGCAGCTGCCCAGCGAGTTACAGGCTGGAGGCCAGGAAATAATTATGCTCAAATACGCTGGACATGCTTCTGCTTTGTGTGCCAACTCTGTTTCTGATAACATTCTGTGTCCCTGCCTAATGAATGAAGGGCCTTAGCATGTGGGAGGGGTCTCTTCTATGTCGGCCACCAGGAAGGCTGAAGCATTAAGTACATCTGATGGACGCTGTGCAATTACTAAAAATAATGTTGTAGATTCTTAGTGACATAGAAAATGTTCATAATTTATTGTCAAGTGGAAACATTTCTAAACTTTATGTGTTATGTGATCATCATATCGAACGGTGAGATTATACCAAAAAGATCCAGGAATCAGCCTGAAGGGGCTATTAGTAACATCAGGATAAACATTGACAGAAAGAGATGATGATCCATTAAATAAAACAGGAATTGATGAGTTAATTCTGATCTAAATGAATGAATGAATGAATAAATGCGGATAAGAAAAGGCTCTTGCTTATAGCATAATGCCAGTAAGTCTAGAAGCAATGACGGACTTAGAAAAGTCATCATTTGGTAACCACCACAATAATAATTGATTCAGGCAAGAATGACTAATGGATACTAAAACCACTGGGCGAAAGTTTAATGAGGATCATATATATAGTTTCAAAGTATTTCCCCCACAACACTTATTAATTATGAAGGGGGAAAGAGTCACTTTACAGTGAGAAGCCTGGCAGACTCTATCTTAATTCAGTGATCAAAGTTAATAGCACCAGTAATGGGACAAATCATCATTGTGTCACCTGATCAGTTGCCATGAGACGGACACATCACCATCACCTCTGTGATATTTCTGCCAAAGCTGCACAACTTAAATCTACCACAAGGAAGCATCAGACAAACCCAACATGAAGGGCATGTTACAAAGTAATGGGCCTATAACCTTCAAAGATGTCCGGGTGGTGAAAGCAAAATAACAAAACAAGACACAAAGCCTGAGGGACCTTTCAAGACTGGAGAAAACCGAAAAGACATCACAGAAAAATGCTAAATATGATCCTGGATTGCATGATTTAGCTGTAAAGAGCAGTACTGGGATAAGTGGGAAAATTTGAAGGGAGACTATCAATTAGGTGATGGTATTATACTATGTTTCCTGATTCTGATGATTATATCGTGGTTATGCAGGAAAGTGTGGAAAATATGCACAGAGAATTCAAGACTCATTGGGACATCATATCTGCTGCTTACTCTAAAAATTGTATAGATTTGGGAGGGAGAGAGAATGATAAAGTAAATGTATTCACATGTCATCAATCAGGGAACCTGCGTAAAGGACAAACAGGAGTTCACTGTACTATTCTTGAAATATTCCTCTCGATTTGAAATTATATAAAATAAAACAGTAAAAAAAAAAGACTATGTGATGTCAATTGTATTACATCCATATGATAGAATTTACACACAATCTAAAAGCACATTTACTAAGCAACATAAGAAAGCCTATTTTCTTAAAAAAAATTCGAATAAAAACTTATATAAGTGGGCTTCCCTGGTGGCGCAGTGGTTGAGAGTCCGCCTGCCGATGCAGGGGACACGCGTTCGTGCCCCGGTCCGGGAAGATCCCACATGCCGCGGAGCGGCTGAGCCCGTGAGCCATGGCCGCTGAGCCTGCGCGTCCGGAGCCTGTGCTCCACAGCGGGAGAAGCCACAACAGTGAGGGGCCCGCGTACCACCCCCCAAGGAAAAAAAAAAAAAACGTATACAAGCAATGTGATTTTAACTGTAAAAACATGCCTAGGGATAAAAAGACAGGAAGGCAATACAACCGAATGTAAGGGTGAATGATTGTGGAATGGCGATATTCCAGATGCTTGCAGGCAGTTGGGAGTGGTCTTTATACTTTCCTTTATTTACAAATGTGTCCACGTGTCTAATTTTTATGAGAACAAAATGAAATTAAAAACAAAACCAAAAGCCATGAATGAACTGAGGGCTTGAGTACAAACACTCTCTCCCTTCTGGGGTCCGTTTTTCTGGGACTATCTGAAATCTCAAAGGGGAAACCACAAAACTCAAGGCATCTGTTCTTACACCTGATTCCTCTGGAAACTCTTTTTTTTTTTCCCAACTTGTATTCATCAGTTCAGCCGTGAGAAGCAAGCCAGCCACAGACACTGCCCTTCGATGGGCTTGCAAGGTGCATGCGTATTTTAGCACAGGCTGACAACTGAGTTAGCTAATTTTCAAAGAGGGTGCCTGCCATCCCATTCAACAACATAAAAAGCAATTTGTTTAGGGGGAGAAAAGCCATTTCAACATTAAAACTGGTTCACAGCAATATGCCTGATAAAAAAGACAGCAGGTAAGGGAACTGTTGGCAACCCCATCTCCCCGCCTGCATCCTCCCCCTTTTACTCATCACCTTTTCTCTCGGATGTGTCACCTGGAATGGAAAATGAAGGTTTCACGATGGGGAAACAAGTTGGGACATTTTTTAAACTCTAGAGCAGTGAACCAGGACGGTTCACACATTCTATTAAAAAAAAAAAAAAAAAACTACAAAATATTTCATTATTCTGCTCTTTCCCCCTGAACACATTCTAAAGGTTTCAATGTCATTATCCACAATTCAACCTCAAAAATACCCCCTCAACCCCTTGCCTGCTTGGTGACTGTACCTCCACCATGAAGAATAGTGGGGCTAAACTAAAGCAGCACATCAAACCAGGTTTGCTTGGCATCAAATTCCTCACTACCTCCCACCCACTCATTCATTCAGCAAGTATTTACAGGGCTGCTGTCCAATGCCAGGCCAGAGCCCACGGCGATGCAGAAGGGAAGATCTCCCCTGTTTGGTGTGCCAGGCTCTTGCCAATCTGGGTCTCTCCCCACACCTCAGCATCCTCCACCCCACCACACGCCAGGTACCGCTTTTGTTTTTTAATTTTTATTTTAATTTTTGTTTTTTTAACATCTTTATTGGAGTATAATTACTTTACAATGGTGTGTTAGTTTCTGCTGTGTAACAAAGTGAGTCAGCTATACATGTACATATGTCCCCCTATCTCCTCCCTCTTGCGTCTCCCTCCCACCCTCCCTATCCCACCCCTCTAGGTGGTCAGAAAGCACTGAGCTGATCTCCCTGTGCTATGCGGCTGCTTCCCACTAGCTATCTGTTTTACATTTGGTAGTGTATATATGTCCATGCCACTCTCTCACTTTGTCCCAGCTTCCCCTGCCCCCTCCCCGTGTCCTCAAGTCCATTCTCTGCGTCTGAGTCCTTATTCCTGTCCTGCAAAAAAAACTGGTTCTGAAGAACCTAGGGGCAGATACCGTTTTTTGCTGTATCAGGACCAGACCTTTTCTTTAAGGCCATGGGCTATTTTGCTACTCAGAATACCCTCTTCCCTTTGTCTTCCGCAAATGATGAACACCTATTTAATCTTTAGAATTTATAGCCGAAGTCAGGTTTCCTACCAAGGGCTCCTTGGGAAGGGAGAGGAGAGCTCTGACTCTCCCTGGAATCCTGCGGACGATTCCACCAGAGTAGCTAGGAAGTGCGCTCAGAAGTGCCCTGGGCCACAGCCCCGCCTCACCCCTGTACCTCCTGCAGGGTAGACAAAGCAAGAAGCCCCCTCAGGGGTGACACCCCAGCCCTGCAGGTGGGATGCCGTCAGTCTGGGACCAGCCAGCTCTGCCCAGAGAAGGAGCTCAGGGCACTGAAGGCCAACCACCTGCCAGATGGCACTTCTTGACACATGTCCCAGTGAAATATTGTCTCTAATAAACTGTTCCTGGAGCTACTGGCCCTCCATCTGTTTCCCCCACACAGAGGAGCTCAATAACTGTCTTGTCAATGGCAGAATAAATGAACGAATGGGGACAGCACCGGGTAGATCTTTAGTGGCGGGAGCTGGCTCTGCACACAGATAATAGGGTGGCCTCGGCAGGGTCCCGGAAGCTGCGTGGGGCGTCCCAGGTGGCAGGCTGTTGGAGCTCACGGACTTACAGGACAGGCTAGAATGTTGCTTTGCCTCTCTGCACACACAGACTCCTGGGAGAAGAAGGGAGGGTGTGTCGGGGCCGAGCACCACTGCCCGTCCCAGGGCACTGGGGCCTTGCCCTGCAGCCCTATGGCAGCGGGTCACCAGCTGAGAGGAAGCAAGTAGCACCATTCTGAATCTCCCGACAAGGGAGGGTAGAGGACACCCACCTCCCAGTGGAGATCATGGCAGACTCAGGCTAGAGCAGCCCCAGGGACTGAGCCTGACCTGGCACCATATTGTTCAACTGACCCAAGGCCACAGTCACTGGCTCCAGCCTCTCTGCTTCCTGGGAAGGCCGCCAACAATCATTCATTGGGAATGTCAATTTCCCTGTCAATTTCTCCCTTCGACTAAGGGGCCCAGGGAGGGGAAGGCCCAGTGTTAAAGCTTCCTCCAGCTTCTAGGCACTGCAAAAGGGGTACAAGGACAGGTAGTACCTACCTTTTGTTTAGTAGATCTTCCCGAATCTGTTACCTATGCAAGATGGAGCCCAAGTTCCAATCAGGTTGGGAGGGCCCCAATTATTTGAATAATTAAGTAAAGGGAACTGAGGCATTGAACACTTTTTCTGCTTTAGGAATACACCCAGTTTCTGCGATGGAAGAAGCCAGGCAAACTTATGTTCTAGTGGGTAAGACAGATGACTCACAAACAAGAAGGAAGCTTCAGACAGTGGCAAGGGCTATAAAAAATAAAATAAAACATGCAGTGTGTGGAGGTGACCGGGAGGGTGAGAGGCCCTCCCCGAAGACAAAGCATCAGGGCTGAGACCCAAATAGAAACAGGAGTCGGCCATGCAGAAAGCTAGTGGGAAAGCCACCCAGGCAGGGGAACAGCCAACACAAAGATCCTGAGAGGGTGAGCTCGACGCTGAGAGAACAGAGGGAACGTGTGCGGACTGGAGCACAGTGAGTGGGGCTCAGAGTGGCCATGTTCAGGCCTCTCCATCTATCAGCTGTATGCTCCTGGGCAAGTTACTTCCTTCTCTGTGCCTCAGTTTCTTATATTTATAAAATGAGAATAATACTAACATCAACCCTGTAGGTTGTAAGGATTCAATGATATAAGACATGTGATGTACGTATTTCAGGCACAGAGTAGATAATAAAAGTAGCTGTGATGATGATGATAATGGGTAAGAGGAAGATGACGACGAAGAGAATGATGATGACGATGATGGGAAAGATGATATAATTATGGGGAAGGAGAAGTTGATGATGACGACAATGATGATGACGATGACAGGTAAGATGATGATGACGATGTCATCGTCAAGGACCTCCATGTTATCATCAAGGGTCTCCAAAGTTTCCATCGCTGAGGCCCTCCCCAGTGACAGGAACACTCTGCGCTATCTATCAAGAAGGCCCTACTCTCACCCTTGGCCCACACCGCCTTCTGGTCATTAGCATTTCCCTGGTTGCATTCTCACAAGCTCATCCCTGCTTGTAAGACTCTGTATCCATTTGCTAGGGTTGCTATAACAAAGCACCACAGACTGGGTGGCTTAAACAAGAGAAGTTTATGGTCTCACAGTTCTGGAAGCTGGAAGTCTGAGATCAAGGTGCCGGCAGAGTTGGTTCCTCCTGAGGCCGTGAGGGAGCACCTGCCCCCTGCCCCTCTCCCCTAGCTTCTGGTGCTGTGCGGGCAGTCTTTAGTGGTGCTGGGCTTGTGCATCGCTGCCTCCATCTTCACATGAAGATGTGCTTGTCTTTGTCCAAATCTCCCTTTATAAGGACACCAGTCATACTGGATTAGGGCCCACCCGAATGTCCTCATTTTAACTTGATTACCTCTGCAATGACCCTATCTCCAAATAAGGTCACATTCTGAGGTACTGGGGAGTTAGGGCACCAACATACCTTTTGGGGTAGGGGGACACAATGTGACCCATAACAGACCCACAGCTCACACTTGGGATTCTGCCATCAGCATTGCCTCAAATGTGCAGGTCCCCCATCCAGTGCCACCCCCACTCCCACATCCAATTCTCAGACATATGTTTCAGACCAGCCAGAGAACATTCTGAATATGACTGAAAGACCAGCCAGGTACCTGGACCCACGTCCCTGCCCAGCAGATATACATTCTTTCCAAATCCAAAGCTGTGATGGGAATGCATCAGCCTCCCTGCCTCCCCCCCTATGGGAGGCCACATGTTCCCCATGAAGAAAAACAGGATATTCTGCTTATGCCAGGTGACTGTGACTTTAAGACAGTCGCTGTCACATTTGCCACCCATCTCTGTAGATGTGATTTCCTGTGGGAGTCCCACCGAGCCAAGGTCTTCACGAAGCTGCACCCTGCGTGGTCCAAGAGAGTAACACATGGAAGACAACCTTACAGGGGCACTTCAGTCCATCCAATGCCCCATCAACATCCAGTGCATAACGACAGGGTTGGACACAAGCTATCTCCCTGCCAGGAGGCACTCAGGAACCACAGCTGCAGGAGTCCAGAAGCCCGGACATAGGAACAACTCAGAGAAATCCATGGTTATGTTCCAGGAAGCAGAAATCTGAGATGCCACCAAGGCAAGCACAGGATTCCCTGAAGGAAGCCTGGTCCTCGGGAAAATTCTGGTCCTCAGACTCAATTGCCTGCCACCAGCCAAGGGAGAGGGACTCGGACAGGTCTGGAGAGTTTGCAAGTTTTTCGTAGGGTTCTGAATGTGATGGAAGCTTTCCCCAGGCTATGGACAAGTTCCCCTAGGCTGTGCATAAGATGACTCAGGTCTTCCCAAGCTGAGCAAGGTTATCTGAGGTCACCCTGTGGGGGAGAGGTATAGTAAGCATAAACAACTCCCAGTAAGGCACAGTTTGTCCCCAAAACGGCCCTGGTCACTTGGACAAATAAACCCAAATACACAGCTGTTTTCTCAGCGCCTGAAGCTATGTCCCTTCATAGCTGAGTATAAATCAAGACTCCCACCAGAGGAGGATAAAAACTCAGGGCTTGCACTGGGCTCCCCAGGCAAGCGGATCGAATCACTTTCCCTACAAATCAGTCTCAGATGGTGACTGTTAAGACTGACACTTCTTGCTTACAGATCTAAATTCGCTTCCAAGAAGTGTATTTAAGGATCTGCCTTTAACACCTCTGGGCTGCTGTGGTCTCACCAGCCAGTGTGACACCTACGTGCGTGCGGGGTCCTCCACCAGGAAGTATGCTCACTCTGCCAACAGGAGAGGCCCTGTCTGAACCCTGTCCTTTGGGAACCTCTGGGGTGGGGGTGGGGGTGGCTGGATCTTGGTCAGAACTTGTTTGCCTGCTGCCAGTGCTGGCTTTCCAGACAGTGTCAGACAAGAGGCTCTCTCAGGATAGGGAGGACTCTGCGGTCCCCTGGGCCTGTGGCTTCCATCACGGGGCATCATCTCAGCAGATTCTGCTGCTCCAGAGCACTCTGCCTGGTGTCAGTCTGGGAGCCGGTCCTGGCTAACCCAGGCTTTGGTGTCCCGAATCCACTCTCACAGTGTCTGGCTCTCTTGAGATCAGTCTTTCCTGTTTCCTGGGCAGCCTAAACCACCGACAGCTCACATCCCAGCACAGTGGAGTGGACTTAGCCAGAAGTAACTTTTTTGTGACTTAGACATTAGGATGGAGGTCCCTAGGAATAGGTCCTAGGATGAGATGCCCCTGGAATGGTATTAGAAGCATCCTTTGAACAGTATATATAGCATCAGGCTGGACCAGAGAAAGCTGGGGTAGGAAGATATAAAATGGTTTTAACTCCTAGAAAGATGAAATCATGGCTAGGTGACCAGACACAGAGCTTCCTTTACTAAGGAAAGCAGTGGCAGGGGGAGGGGAGGAGAATGCTACCAGATTGCCTTGGCCAAATAGAACTTCCTTTGTACCCTAATTCTCAACGCTCTCATACTTTTCTGATGACTAGCCCAGAGGGGTTACACTTGCCCTCAGTGGGATTGCCTAAACGAGTTCAGTGAAAAACCCTCAAACACCCCAAGTTATTCTGTGAAGCCCTGGATGACAGAAGCACAAGGTAAGTTCACATGGAGATTGGCTTGAGGACACCCATACTGCACTCTGTTATTTGCAAAGGGCACTGTGACCCCAGGAAATGAATGGCCTGAGGAACCTTTGCTCTTTCTGCTTGGATATACATAATTGCAGAGGGCCTGTGTTATAGACTGAACTGCATCCCACCCCCTCAGATTCATATGTTAAAGCCCTAACCCCCCAATGTATTTAGAGATAGGGTCTTTAAGGAGGTAATTATGACTAAATGAGATCATAAGGGTGGGGCCCTAATCCAATAGGACTGGTGTCCCTATAAGAAGAAGAGACACCAGCATGCTCTCTCTTTCTGTGCACACATAGAGGAAAGGCCAGGGCACAGCAAGAAGGTGGCCGTCTGCAAGCTAAGAAGAGAGCCCTCACCAGACACCAACACTGCTGGTACCTTGAACTTGGACTCCCAGTCTCCAGAACTGTGAGAAAATACATTTCTGTTCTTTAAGCCACTCAGTCTGTGGTACTGTATTATGGTGGCCCAAGCTGACGAATACAGCCTCACTTTGGGTTCAAAAAATGAATACCCCCCCCCATTTGGCCAGACACAAACCCTTTGTACTAGGGCTGCTGCAACACCAAGGTAGGGACAATAGATCCATTTCCTATTTCTGCTGTAACAAATGCCCATAAACTTGGTGGCTTAAAGCAACACACATTTATTCTCTTACAGTTCTGGAGGTCAGAGGTTTGAAATGAGTCTTTCAGGGCTGAAACCAAGGTATTGGCAAGAGATGGTTCCTTTTGGAGTCTCCAGGGGAGAACCCTTGCCTTTTCCAGCTTCTAGAGGATACTCACGGCCCCTTCCCTCCACCTTCAAAGTTGGCTATGTGGCATCTTCTTTTTTCTCTGAGCTCCAGCCTCCCTCTTCCAAGGGCCCTTGTGATTACATTGGACCTACCCAGATAATCCAGGAGAACCTCTTAATCACAACTGCAAAGTCCCTTTTGCCATAAGGTAACATATTTATAGGTCCTAGGGTCAGGATGCGAATACTTTTGGGGAGGCCGTTATTCAGCCTACCACAGCAACAGCCGGTCTACAGGCATTTTCTGGGATTCTCCAAAAGAAGCCAAAGCCCAGGGGAGCAGAGGCCTGTGAAGTCACCGGGGTCTAGCAGTGGGTCTCTGTGTTTATTTGCAGGGCAGGGCATGAGTTTACTGGCCAGTGGTTGATCATTTCCTAGGGAAATCAGGAACAGGGGCACTGTAGGCAAAACAGCGTGGATAGGCCAGAGCCGGCTGCCGCTCTAGAGAGGACCCCACGCGCGGGAGGCCAGGAAGAGCCCCGTGTCCTCAGGCTGTGCCGCAGGAGATGCTCCCTAGCAGCATCATGGGCAGTTGGACACAAAGAACCAAGACCCGGGCCACCGAGCTTGGCTAAAGCGACACATTGACAGGCCAGGAAGCACCAGTTCTGCAACCGGAAGCCAGCAGAGAGCCAGCCTGCAGGAAGAGGCCCAAGTGCTTCCCTTTGTGTCAAAGTGACGGCCTTCTGGAAAAGGGTCCGGTATAGCTCAAGCCGGGTAAACCAACATATGGAGACAGGCCCACCCCCATACAGACACGGGTGCACTACCAAGCAGAGTGTTCTCTCTGTGACATGACCCTTCACTCTAACCACCCCTGGCGGGAGTCCTCCGGGCAGTAGGTCCTACTAACGCACCTCAGGATGAGGGAATTAAACATCACGACCCCGTCTGGCACAATGACCCTGCCCTTGACGTACAGAGCCTCAGAGCCTCCAAGGCATGGACTTTAAACCACACAGCATTTGACGAATGCCTAAGTCCGTGTGAGGGGCTGTGCGGGGGCGTGAGGGGACCCCAGGATTACCGAGACACAGCCTCTGACCACAGAGTGGGTGATCATCGCGGATGAGACGGATATTCACGGGATGCTGATGGGAAAGATAAAATAACACCCCAATTTCCTAATAAACGCTGGCAGGATGAACAAACAAATGTGCTGAGCCCACCCGTCCCCGTGGGAGAGCTTGACTGATGATCTGGGGACGAGGTTCAGAGCTAATTCATTTGTTCATTTACCCATTCGGCAAATATCTGTCGAACGCGTGGCGTGCCAAGTACTGTACTCAACAAAGATGTACGAAGACGAATCGGGCAAGGCTCTTGTCCCCAAGAAACTCCTGATCTAGGGAGATAAACAAGCACCTAAAAAACGTCACCGCGGGTTGATAAAAACAGCGATGAATACATGTAAGAACGTAGTAGATACAGAAAAGAGAGTAACTGGCTTTGGGGGGCGTCTATATTTTCAACTTTTCAATCAGCCACTCATACAACACATATTTCTTGAGCGCCAACCACATACCAGGCGCTCTGCTGGGCACTGGGTGTACAGTGGTGACAGGACGCACAGTCCCTAACCACACAGAACTTGAGTTTCACTCTATGAAATACCCAGAACTGGCACATTCATGGCGACAGCAAGTAGACTGGTAGTTGTCTAGGACTGGGAGGACTGGAAAAAAATGGGGAGTAGCTGCTAATGGGTATGCGTATTTGAGGGGAGTGATAAAAATGCTCTAAAGTTGATGGTAATGATGATGGCACAACCCTATGGTTGAACTGTACTTTTTAAACAGGTGGCTGTCTTGAATGCGAATACTATCTCAATAAAGCTGATGTTTCTTTTAATGATGGTGGTAGAGAAACACAATTAAGCAGTCACAATAGCATGTGATGACTTCTAGGATGGAGAGGTCCAGGGTGCCTCGGGAGATACGCAGGCACTTCCAACAACGTCTAGCGAGAGAAACGTCTGAGAGATTTCCCGGAAAAGGTGGCATTGAAATTGATATTTGTTTCTAGGGAAGGACTTAGTCAAGCAAAGTGAGAAGCTAAAACGGTTCTAGGCGGACAGAGGGAGGCATGGAGAGGGAAGAAAACTCGTGGCGTATCTGAAAGACTGAAGTTCCGGAGAGCTGGAGGAGAGGGGAGATGCAGGGAGGAGTGGGGAGAGGTAAAAACGTAGGCATGGACCATTTCACGAAAAAGCTTACAGAAAATTTCCAGAAGATGTGACCTCATCCTAGAGGCAAAGGGAACCCATTTGAAGGTTTTAAAAGGGGACTGAGGGAATCAGGTGTGCATTTTCGTCATTCAGCCAACAAACATCTAATGATAGTACCTTTGATGTCGGAGGCCCTAGTCTAGGGCATAAAGCTGGGAACAGAACAAACAAGGTCTCGTCCCTCATGCGGTTTACATAATTCTGAGAGATATTGAGAATAAACAAGCAAGCGAAGAAACTAACCAGATAACTGTACACTTGGAAAGACCCCTCTGGTATCAGGAACAGGAGAGAGTGGATTGAAGGGAAGTAAGACCAGAAACAGAGGGAATGAGTAGGAGACTCTGGCCATCACCCATGGGAAAGGTGAATGCGTATGTGTGAGACCCTACTGGATGTTGCCCTGAAATGACATTCCCTCTATCTACACCACCCCTCCCATCCCAATCTTCCTCCTGGAGAGCAGAAACTGCCTTCCACTCTACCTGCTAAACGTGCCAGAAACTCACTTCTCCAGCCTTCTTCAACTAGAGCATGGACAAGTGACCCAGTGATGACCGCTGGGTCCTGAGAGTAAGTCTGCAGAGGGACATCTTAGGAAGGTCTTCTTTGTGCATAAAAAGTGACATACAAGCAGCACATGTCTCTCCTCTTTGCCTGATGTGGTTGTGTCTACAAATGATGCTGAGAACTGTCACACTCATCTTGTGACCCCAAGGGGATAACATCGCTGATACATTAAGGGTAGTGGAGTAGAAAGTTTGAAAGCACTTGCATCTCGACGATACTTATCATTCACTAAATTAGCCCTGGAACTGTCCTAACTCTTACTTCTTACTATGTGAGATTTACAGAGAAACAAAACACAAAGCCTTGTAGAGACTGAGCTGCTTTTTGTTGGGTATTCTATTTACTGCAGCCCAAAACAGTGCAATGCTAGGATGCTGGCAGTGGAAGTTTAAAGAAGTGGGCAGGTGCAAAAAAATATTTAGAAGGAAGAAAAACAGGGCTTGGTGGTTAATTATTAGTAGAGAAACATATGTCCCTGAAGTTTGTGACTTTGACCACTTGCAAGTAGACTGTCATTGGCTGTGTCAGGGAACCCAGGAAGAAGGGCAGATGTGGACATTGCGGCGGTTCCTTTGAGACGTCCAAGTGAAGGCTGAATGAGAACTGGCAGAGAGGCACGGGCAACCAACTCAAATAAGTCCAACAGACCTTCCCCCATCCAGTCATCTGCATTATAAATTACACAATGACAACACAATAGAACATGGTTCTTCTGTTGAGCAAGAGACGAGGCCACCATCAAATTATGACCTCCCCTCTGAGTTCTCATGAAGGACATGGGGAAAAGAAGGCATAAGTCAAAATCATCAGCATTAAGGAGCACTTTACTTTTTTCTTTTAACCTCTTTATTGGATTATAATCGCTTTACAGTGTTGTGTTAGTTTCCACTGCATAACAAAGTGAATCAGCTCTATGTATACATATACCCCCTCCCTCTTGAGCCTGCCGCCTACCCTCCCCATCCCACCCCTCTAGGTCACCACAAAGCAGCGAGCTGATCTCCCTGTGCTATACAGCAGCTTCTCACTAGCTATACATGTAGTAGTGTATATAATGTCAACGCTGCTCTCTCAATTCGTCCCAGCCTCCCCCTCCCAGCTGGTGTCCACAAGTCCGTTCTCTATGTCTGTGTCTCTATTCCTGCTCTGCCACTAGGTTCATCAGCACCATTTTTCTAGATTCCACATATATGCGTTAATATATGGTATTGGTTTTTCTCTTTCTGACTTACTTCACTCTGTATGACGGACTCTAGGTCCGTCCACAATACTACAAGTGACTCAAGGAGCACTTTATTTTTATGCAATGCTACAGTTAGCCTCTGATGCTTAGTAGTTGCCCAATATGGACATTTTTGGATCCATTCCAGCACTGATAAATAATAGGGTAAATCCACGGATGTAAAGCATTGTTATCACAAGGGGATTTGTCTCACTTCCCTATAGCCCGAGACCTCAAGGACCAGCAGGGGCGTGATGCTGATGGCAAATCTGACTGGAGACAGAAAGCAGCATCTCCACTGGGGCAGCACCAGTGCTAGACTGACCTCACACCCATTCCCACACCCTCCTTCCATACCGCCTCGCCACACAGCCAGGAGAAGCAGGATATCCACTTTCCCAGCCTCCTCTCCATGTGGGCTAACCATGGAACCCAGCTGCGGTCCATGAAATTTAAGGAGATGCTGGCAAGGGGCTTCTGAAACAGGTTTTGCTTTTCTGATGAAAAAGACAGACAAATGGCCACTTTCCATCTTCCTTCACCCTGCTTTCTACAAAGTCAAGTCACTCTGCCTAGAGCCATCTTGTGACCTGGAGGAGCCAAGCAGGAAAATGAAAGAAGAACATAAGGTGGGTGGAGGAGAAGGACAGAGAGCGGCCTGAATGGTATCATGGATCAGTCGAACCCAAGCTGTGACTTTTTGCCCCCAGATTTCCCATATAAGGAAAAATGCATCCTATTTGTTCAAGCCACTGGTTTTTGGTTACTTACAGTTTTAAGGCATCCTAAATTATCTAGAATGTGATACTTGAAATGGTGGCAGGTAACAGACCCTAAACGTAGAATTGGCAGAATGAAGAGGTGGAGTGATAAGCAGAAAAGACTTCACTATCCTGGGTTAAAAAGGTGGTGATCCTTGTAATGTGATGGAGACAAATGTAGGGGCTGAGCCTGTGCTATATATACCTATATATATATATATTAGTCAACATAGGATCAGCTCCTAAATCTGTGTATATGTGTGTATACATATAGATAACTTATAATGTATCATATATAGTGTATAATGTATTATATACACTGTATATATGCTGTATATTATATATACTATATATGGTATATAGTGTACAGTATACTGTATATGGTATATAGTGTACAGTATACAGTATATGGTATATAGTGTATATGGTATATAGTGTACAGTATACTGTATATGGCCTATTATATATAGCATATATAGTATAGAATTATAGTATTTTATGTAGTATATAGTACTTAATTCATATTATATAGTATATGTGTATAGTATTATAGCTAGCATAGCATAGTATATAGTACAGTATATATACAGTATTAGAGTACTATAATAGTATTGATATATACATACAAATATAATACTATAATATACTATAATACTATACAACACTGTATATAATATATAGTATATCATATACTAAATATGCTACATATTACATCTATATAACTAATATATGTTATATGTAACATATGTATATACACTATATATACAAATCTAGGAGCTGAACCTGTGTTGACTAATTATATATGTCAACACAGGTTCAGCTCCTAGATTTGTAGCTGCCACATTACAAGGATTGTATGTTGTGCATTTTACATATGTATACATATATGAAATATATAGATGTATATAAATTTCATATGTTGGTATGTGTTAGTTCCCTTTTAAAGTTTTCATTGAAATTCTATAAGGAAGGGACAAACCTCCACTAGAGGTAGCTGATCTTAAATTTAAAAAATAAAAATATAAAAATAAAATAAATACCCCAAATAGGATAAATGCAAAAGAAAAAACAAAGAAAAAATGAAGTAAAGATAAATAAAAAGGAAAATCTAGACACATCAAAGCCAGAGAATAAGACACATTACATACAGTGGAAGAAAGACAAGAAGTACCATCGACTTCACACTTGAAAAAAGGGGAGGCCATGGAAAAGTGAGGGAAACAGTGAAAATACCCCAGAGAAGGAGAAAGAGAGAGACAATAAATGAGTAAGCAGATTGCAAGCAGGCAGAGAAGTTAAAATTGACTGTTATGCACTCCATTTGCTTCAATATCAGGGGTTCATATTAATAATCATAGAAATATCAAAAAAATAGAAATAGAAGTAATAAATAGATAAGCAAAGGAAATAGGAAAAAAGGGAGGCCAGAGGAAAATGGAGCAGCATTGTTGGGGTTATAAAAGAAAAAAAAACCTGAAGAATTTTCAACCCAGAATTCTGTCTTGTGAAACCATCTTTCAAAAATGAAGTCAAATGAAGATATTTTCAAACAAAATAATCTAGGAAAATTTGTCTCCTGCAGCCCTGAAGGGAAATGACACCAGATGGAAATTCAATCTATAGGAAAAGATGAAGAGCGCTAGAAATGGTAACTATACGGGTAAATTAAAAAGATTACTTTTTTCTTCCCTTAATTTTTAAAAGACCACTGACTATGAAAATTTTATAAAACTGAATATTGAGGGATTTATGACATATGTAATGTATATGCAAAGTACATGACAATGTTACCAAACAGGACAGAGAGCATATAATTTTATATATAAGTATATATATGTATATATATTTATATAGTTATAGTTGTACTTATATATTTATATGTGTGTGTAAATTACGGTGTTGTAGACATTTTTAATGAGGTAGAATCATATTAAATATAAGGAAACTGTGATAAAGGATGTATACTGCAACCCTACGGCAACCACACACACACACACACACACACACACACACACACACAAATCAATGCAGTATAGCAATAAATGTAATAGAGGAATTAAAATTAAATACCAAAAAATAATTAAGGTAAATGAAGGCAGGAAAGGAGAAACAGATGAAAAGGAGCACATATGGATCAAATAAAAGGCAAATATCAAAAAGGTGTAAATAAAACAAATTATACAATAATTACATTTTATGTAAGTAAACTAAACATTTCAATTAAAAAGGCAGAGATCTTCTGACCAGATAAAATGTGAAGACTCAACTATACGCCATCTACAAGATATGCACTTTAAATAAATGACACAGATAAGAGGAAAGTAAAAGAAAGGGGAAAGATATACCATAAAAATAATAAGGATAAAAAAGTTGGTGTGGGTGTATTAATACCAGAAAAAGCTTATTTTAAGGCAAGGAGTATTACCAGAGATAGAAAAAGACATTTCATAATGCTAAAAAGAATCAATTCATCAAGAAGTCACAACAATCCTAAATTAAATGTATAAATGCATATGTACCTAATAATGAAGTTTCAAAATACATGAAGCAAGAATTAACAGAATTAAAGGAAGAAATAGATAAATCCATAATCATTATTGGAGATTTTTCCATAATCATTATTGGAGATTTTTAACACTCCTCTTTCAGGAATTGATAGGGAAGAAAGAAAGAAAGGGAGAGAGAAAATCAACTCAACATTATTAGTCATCATGGTAATGTAAATTAAAATCACAATGGGATATCAATACACACCCACTAGATTGTCTAAAATCAAAAGGACAGACAACATCAAATTTTGATGAGGATGTGGAACAACTGAATCTTTCATAATAGTTGGTGAAGGTGTAAAATGATACAACTTTGGAGAACTGTTTGACAAGTTCTTATAAAATCAACTTTATACCAACCCGTCAATTCTACCCCAGAATATTTACCTAAGAAGAAGAGAATATATATCCACAAAAAAACAAACAAACAAAATTCCACAAAAATGTTCAAAAAAGTTTTCTTCATAAGAGCCGCAAATGGAAAACAACCTAATTGTCCATCATCAGAAGACAGGGTAAACAAATTGCAGTATTCTTGCAATGGAATACCACTCATCCATTTTAAAAAGACGCACCCAACATCAGAGCAGCTAAATATACAAAGCAAATATGAACAGATCTGAAGGGAAATATAGAAAGCAATATAGTAATAGTCGAGGACTTCAAAACTCCACATTCAACAATAGATAGATCATCCAGACAGAAAATCAATATGGAAACATTGTACTTGAACTACACATTGGACTAAATAGACTTAACAAATAAATACAGAACATTCTATCCAACAGCAGCAAAATACACATTCCTCCCAAGGGCACACAGAACATTCTCCAGGATAGATCATATGTTAGGCCACAAATTTAAGATTAAAATCATATCAGGCATCTTTTCTAACCAGTATGAAACTGTCAATCAGTAAAAGGAGGAACACTGAAAACTTCACAAATATGTGAAGGTTAAACAACATACTCCTGAACAACCAATGGGTCAAAGAATAAATCAAAAGGGAAATGAAAAAATATCTCGAGACAGTGAAGAAAACACAATATACCAAAATGTATAGGATGCAGAAAAGGCAGCACTAGGAGAGATTACTGTGATAAGTGCCTACATTAAGAAAAAAAAAAAAGATCTCATATAAACAACCCAACTTTACATCTCAAGGAACTAGTAAAAGAAATAACAAATCCAAAATTAGTAGAAGTGGAGAAATAATAAAGACCACAGCAGAAATAAATGAAATAGACTAGAAAGACAGAAAAAGATCAGCAAAACTGAGAGTTTGTGATTTGAAAAGATAAACAAAATTGACTAAGAAAAAAAAAGAGAGAAGAACAAATAAATAAAATTAGATATGAAAGAGGAAACATTAAAACTGATACCACAGAAATACAAAGGATCATAAGAGACTATACTATGAACAGTCATACACCAAAAAATTGTATAACCTAGAAGAAAAGGATAAATGCCTAGATACATAGAATCTACCAAAACTGAATTATAAAGAAACAGAAAATCTGAACAGACCAATAACGTGTATGGAAATTGAATCATTAATTAAAAATCTCTCACAAAAGGAAAGTCCAGGACCAGATGCCTTCACTGGTGAATTAGTAGCAATCCTTTGCAAACTTTTCCAAAAACTAAAGGGAACACTTCCAAACTCATTTTACGAGGCCAGTATTACCCTGATACCAAAGCCAGACAAGTGCACTACAAGAAAAGAAAATTACAAGCCAATAGCCCTGAAGAACATAGATGTAAATATCCTTAACAAAATATTAGCAAACTAAGTTCACAAATATACTAAAAGGATCATACACCATAATAAAGTGAGATTTTCTCCTGGGATACAAGGATGCTTTAACATACATAAATCAATAAATATAATACACATTAATAGAATGAAAGATAAAACCCATATGATCTTCTTGGCAGATGCCAAAAAAGAATTTGGCAAAATTCAACATTCTTTCATGATATAAAAAAAAAAACCTCTGAACAAATTACATATAGAAGGAATATACCTCAGCATAATAGAGGCCACAGCTAACATTATATTCAATGATGAAAAGATGAAAGCTTTTCCTCTAAGATCATGACCAAGACAAGGGTGCCCACTCTTACCACTTCTATTCAACATAGTACTGGCAGCCCAAAATACAGCAATTAAGCAAGAAAAAGAAATAAAAGACATCCAAATTGGAAAGGAAAAAATAAAATTACCTCTGTGGATAATATGGTCTTATATATAGACAACTCAAAAGATTCCAAAAAAAAAAAAACAAAACACTGTTAGAACTGACAAATGAATTCAGTAAAGTTGCAGGGTACATCAACATACAAAAATCAGTTGTGTTTCTATACACTAACAACAAACCATCTGAAAAATAAATTAATAAAACAATACCATTTACAATAGCTTCAAAACATAAAATACTTAGGAATAAATTTAAAGAAGGAGGTGAAAAATCTGTACATTGAGCACTATAAAGCACTGATGAAAGAAATTGAAGAAGACATATAAAAATGGAAAATATCTCACGTTCATAGATTGGAATAATTAATATTGTTAAAATGTCCAGACTACAAAAGCAGTCTATAGATTCAATGCAATAACTACCAAAATTCCATGGCATTTTTCAAAGAAGTAGAAAATACAATTCTAAAATTCATATGGAATCACAAAAGACACCAAATAGCTAAAGCTATCTTGAAAAAGAAGAGCAAAGCTAGAGCAATACTGGAAATGACACTTCCTGATTTCAAACTATGTTACAAAGCTATAATTATCAAAACAGTATGGTACTGGCATAAAAACATACATAGGTTAATGGAACAGAATAGAGAGCCCAGAAATAAACCCACACATATACAGTCAACTAATTTTTGACGAAAGTGCCACAAATATACAATGGAGAAAGAAGAGTCTCTTCAATAAATGGTACTGGGAAAACTGTATATACACATGCAAAAGAATGAAGTTGAATCCTTATCTTAAATAATACACAAAAATCAACTCAAAATGGATTAAAGACTTAACTGTAAGACCTGAAACTATAGAAAGGTCCTAGAAGAAAACATAGGCAAAGCATTTTCAACATTGGTCTTGGCAATGATTGTTTGGATTTGGCACCAAAAGCACAGGTAACAAAATAAAAAATAAACAACTAAACTAAACACCAACTAAAAAGTCTCTGCACAGTAAAGGGAACAATCAATGAAATGAAAATGTAACGTAGGGATGGGAGAAAATATTTGCAAACCATTTATTTGATAAGGAGTTAATATCCAAAATATGTAAACAACTCATAAAAATAGCAAACAAACAAACATTTTTCCAAAGAAGACATACAAATGGCCAACAGGTATATGAAAAGATGCTCAACATCAGTAATTATCAGAGAAATGCAAATCAAAACCACAATAAGATATCACCTCACACCTGTTAAAATGCTTATTGTCAAAAAGACAAGAGATAACAATTGTTGATGAGGATGTTGTGAAAACAGAACTCTTATACATTTTTTATGAGAATGTAAATTTGTAAATCCATTATGGGAAAGAGTATGTAGGTTCCTCAACAGATTAAAAATAACCACCACATGATCCAGCAATCTCACTTCCAGGCATGTATCAGAAGGAAACGAAATCATTATCTCAAAGAGATATCTGCACTCCCACATTCATTGTAGCATTATTCACAATAGCCAAGATATGGAAACAACCTAAGCGTCCATCAACAGATGAAAAGATAAAGAAGTTGTGGTATACATATACAATAGGATACTATTCAGCCATAAAAAGGAAATTCTGCCATATCTGACAACATGAATGAAACTGGAAGGCATTAAGTGATATCAGCCAGAAAGAGAAAGAGAAATACCGTATGATATCACTTTTAAGTGAAATCTAAACATGTTGAACTCATACAAACAGAGAGTAGAACAGTGGTTGCCCAGGACTGGGTTTGGGGGAAATGGGGCCATTGTTAGTCAAAGGGTAAAAACTTTCAGTTATAAGATGATTAAGTTCTGAAGATCCAATGTACAGCATGGTGACTGTAGTTAATGATACTGCATTGTATACTTAAAATTTGCTAAGAGAGTAGATCTAAAGCATTCTCAACAAATTTTTTTAAAGGTAATTATGTGAGATGAAGGATGTGTTAATTAACTTGATTATGGTAATCATTTCACAGTGTGTATGTATATCAAATCATCATGTCGCACACTTTAAATATGTTACAATCTTGTTTGTCAATTATACTTCAATAAATCTGGAAAAAAGAATACAATCCTAAAAAAAAACCAAAAGAATACAATCCCGGTTGCATCTCATGGACATTATGTTGTATGAATGAAGACAGACACAAAAGAGCACATACTGTAAGATGCCATTTATATGAAGTCCAAATACAGGCAAAACTAATCTACAGTGATAGGAAGCCACAGTGTTTGCCTATGCGAGGTGAGGACTGAACAGGAAGGGGGACTGATAGAACTTTCTGGGGTGTGGAAATGTTTTAATACAAGGGTCAGCAAACTGACTCATTGGCCAAATCCAGCCTACCTCCTATTTGTGTAAATAAAGTTGTATTGTAAGACAGCCATGCTCACTTGCTTACGTATGGTCTATGGCTGCTTTTGCACGCTCACTTGCTTACGTATGGTCTATGGCTGCTTTTGCACAACAAGGTAGAGTTGAGTAGGTGAAACAGAGAGTATGGGCCACAAACTGTGAAATATTTGCATCTGGTCCTTTACAGAAAAAAAAGGTTGTTGACCTCTGTTCCAACACGTACATATTCCATGGGATAACACAGTCACACGGGTATATACATTTACATGGAGTGATGGGTTGAATTATGTCCCTCCCAAAATATATATTGAAGTCTTAATGCCTAGTACCTGCGAATGTGACCTTATTTGGAAATAAAGTCACTGCCAATATGCCTGATGTCCTTATGAGAAGACAGTCATGTGAAGACAGAGAAAAGGAGAGGACCCCGTGATGATGAATGCTGAGATTGGAGTTATGCAGTTGCAGGCCAAAGAATGCGAAAGATGGTTGGAAACTACCAGAAGCTAGGAATAAGCAAGGAAGGATTCTCGCCCACAAGCTTCAGACTTCCAGCCCCCAGAACTGTGAGACAATAAACTTCTGTTATTTTAAGCCACCCAGTTTGTGGTACTTTGTTACAGCAGCCCAGAAAACTAATACATGCGATTACATGGATGTATGTATTTACAACGTTACACGAACATACACGCTTACCAGAACTCATCAAATTGTGCACTAAAGAGCTGTGCATCTCACTGTTTCTAATTGGTAGTAAAAAGGGGAAAAAAGTCTTTTTAAAAAAGGATAAGCCAAGGAAGCAGATGCCTTACCAAGATATACGATTGGAGACCCTGGTAGCAAGGAACAGATTTACCATGTTTTCTACCCACTGGAACCTATTGCTTCAAATTTCTTCATAAACTTAGGTCATAGACTTAGCCCGTAAACTTAGGTCTAAGAAGGCAGAACCCAGAAAGTTATAGGAACATACAAGAATCATCAGATTTTAAAAATGATATCTAAATAAGATCTATAGCTATTGTTCTGCTGCCTGGAAATAAACAGAACTCCAGCCATGGGAGTTGTCTCCTTATAGAAGGTTGAGTGCACACTAGATAAAATCAGGGAAGAAGGGCATGATGCATTGTGCCAGGCAGCCATCATTGTGGTCTACGACAGATCTTTTAGTTGGCTGACCTAGCATCCATTCCTAACCTCTTTCTCCTTTACTATCCTTTACTAAAGAGGCTGAAAAGCTAAGTATTCACTTTCCCATCCTTGTTTGCAGTTAAGGCTGGCCATGTGTTTCAGTTCTGGCCAAAAACCTTAGGAGAAAGCTCCTATTCTCAAACAAAGAGAGTCTCAGTAAGTGAAGGTGTTTTTTTTTTTTTTTTTTTTTTTTTAGTGAAGGTGTTTTGCCCCTGTCTTTTCCTTGATGCTGCAGATGCATGGGTGATGCCTAGACCTAGGCAGCCATCTTGAGACCATGAAGCACCAAACATGAGAACAAAAAGTAAACATCTATTTATGATAGGGTAGAAAGCTGCAAAGAGCCTGAAGACTGAAGACCATCAGTGTATTGCTGCCATAACCTGCCCACCTTCAGATTTCTTATTAAGTAAATAATAATTGTCTTTGTAATTTAAGCCACTGTTCATCAAGATTTCTGTTACTTGCTGTCAAATGCATTCCTAACTGATAAAACTAACCATTCTGTCCCTCCTACTTAAGAGGTCTAGCAAACAAGAGAAAAAAGATAGGAAATAGAGGGGGTGGCAAATGAATTATAAATATACCAATATTCTTCAAAGGCTATGAGTGGATCTAAGTCTACTTGTTGGCATCCTCTAGCATGAAAATATCAAAGTAAAAGTAAAGCAGTTACTAATAAAAGAAGCAGGAAGAGAAAAAAGTGAGAATTGTTAACATTTTTTGAGGGCTTACTAGGTTCTGAGTGATTTATATGCATTGCATTATCAACTCAGATGATACCACGATGATGTCGAGAAACAGGACCAGTAAGGATGCTAGAGTCAACCAAGTATCTGGGGCTGCTTCCAAAGTTGTGTAGAAAAGAGCACTAGACTGACAATCAGTAGATGAGCCTTCTGGTTTTGACACTATTACTTATGTGCTCTGTGAATTTGGAGAATTACTTAATATCTCCGGGATAACTCTTCTTTCCTTTAAGGTAATTATCCACAGGGTCCACTTAAGATCTAACAATCTAATTTCCAACCTATTTAGTGTGGCTTAAGTAACTTGGCTCAAGTAATTTGTCTAGATTTGTAAGAATTCATAAAATATTTATGAAACAGCACAGTCATGTCAAGGGAGCTATAGCAATCGATTATCCCAAGCTCCAAACACTTGGTGTAAATGGTAAGGGCAGGATATAGAAGATAGAATTCTGTCAATAAAGATAATAATTTCCTAAGCTCTCTCAACATGCTAATACAGCAGCCGCGAACTTAAGGAGGAATTATTGTCCAGGTAAGATGTGGTTTTATTGTCACAGCTATATAATCTATATTAATGGCCAGAAGCCATCCATTTTTATTTCTTCTGAGGATACAGTGATGGTTTCTTTAGACAGTAAAATTATTTCTCCCTTGAAGTCAGCATTAATTAACATTTTATCAGCACACACATTTTTTGCAAAAAAAAAAAGACAAATAAACAAAGAATGACTTGGATCATGAATTGGGAAGAAGGCCTGAGATGAAACAGTCACATAAGCCATCCACAAAGTCAATAATCTTCAGGGCGGAGAAGCAGAAGTTGATTATTTGTGAAGCAGATGGTAAATAAATTGGGGGAAAAAAAGTTACTCAAGCTGTAGAAAATTACATGGATTTGTATTTATGTTTAGCATCAGTAGTAAAATTGCATTTTCTAGTGAATCTACAGCTCAGGGCTTTAAGGTATAGATCTTTTAAAATGCACCAAGCGAATTCCAAGGATTACAAGAAATGTTTTATTTATAATGTTTGCATGAAGCTAGACACTGTGCCCATCTGTCTCTTCCAATATATTTTCAAAACCAGATTTATGGACTATAAGTAGAAAAGTAAAAAGGGAGGATGTTCTGACTTCCCCCCTGTGTAATCCAGTCTATTATATTTTTTCTTTGCTATAAACTTGCCAATATGATTTACCGTAGTACCCTTTGTCAGTTTCATAGTAGTATGTTTTGTGTCTTTTTTTATGATAAATTCTTCCAGGATGTGGACAGTGATATCTACATCTGGTTTATCACCCCCTCCTCTATATTTCCACGTACTTGATGTAGTGGGACAGAAATAATTATTGAATGAAGGACCGGAACTCTAATTACACACTGCACCTCCTTCTTATGAAAAGGACTTGAAGGGGCTTCCCTGGTGGCGCAGTGGTTGGGAGTCCGCCTGCCGATGCAGGGGGCGCGGGTTCGTGCCCCGGTCTGGGAGGATCCCACGTGCCGCGGAGCGGCTGGGCTTGTGGGCCATGGCCGCTGAGCCTGCGCGTCCGGAGTCTGTGCTCCGCAGCGGGAGAGGCCACAACGGTGAGAGGCCCGCGTACCACAAAAAAAAAAAAAAGGACTTGAAGGAGAAAAAGGCTCCCCCCAAAAGTGAATTTTACCCTCTGTGGCCCCTACTGGCCTCTTGCTTATACCCTCACTCTCCCTCTCCCTTATTCTTTTGCTGCCATTTAGTTCCACTCTCTTGTCTATTTATGGCCTCGATGACTCTGAAATAAGAAATATAACATCTCATAATCTTTTAGCAACTGTCATCCGGGCTTCGACCACAAAGAGCTCCACTCAAAGCCGACTAGATAAGCAGCAGCAGTAACCACTTGCAAGACAAGGTTTAAAAGGATTTTTTAAAGTTCATGGTCATTGTTGAGTAATTCAATCAAAGTCTCAGGAATGTCAGGCTGAATGTTAGTCCCCGTGGCATCATCCCTGTCATTCCCCCAGAGAACACTAAACATCAAGAATGAGGAAGAACCCCAGACACAAGAGTGTATACTGTATAATTCCACACATATAAAACTCTAGAAAATGAATCTGTACTGCCAGAATGCAGGTTATTTAAGGACAGGGAAGAAGGTGTGTAGAGGAAGGGATGGATTTCAAGGGGAATAAGGATGTTTAGCGGTGAGATAGAAATCAAGATAGATGTCTTGATCGTGGTGGTAGTTTCATAGGTGTGTACTTTGTCAAAACGCATCACATTGCACACTTTAAATAAGTGCAGTTGATTCTACGTAAACTATATCTCAATATGCTTTGTTTTAAAAATAAGAATAAACCAGAGCCAATTCAGAATAGGGTGAGGGGGCAAGAAAGCATCCCATCTAAGAAAAAAAGGGAAGATTCTTGGGAAACATAATCACTGCCATCAGCAGTCTGGTGGGCCATCGAATTCAAGAGTCCGAGCACCAAGGTAACCTGGTGGAATCTGAAGGCAACAAAGTTCATCTGCAAATAAAGAACAGCTTCCTAACCCAGAAGAATAATCTAACAATAAAACTGGCCGCCATGTTGAAGAGGGAGTTTCTTGGTACTCAAGATATTCATGGAGAAGCTGGGCCAACTAAGACTTTGTAGAAACATTTTTGGAAAGGCAGAGATGACCTTTAAGGCTTCTTTCAACCTGAAGATTCTAGAATTCTGCAAGACTGGACATTCCCTGTTGCTTGTTGTTAGCACAGAAAAGCCCAAAGTTACATCATCTCGCTTTACTGGATGATTTTCCCCAAAGACAATTAAAATGTCAGGATGGAATCGAGGAGGAATTTTCGGCCCTCTATTTGGTATCTGACCTCCTTCTTTCTTTTGGTCCAGGAACACTGTCACTGAAGAGAGATGACTTTTGTTTTTGCTCCTTTCCAAAAGCTCATATTATCGTAAATAACTTGTCTGAAGTGAGCACACACAGCGGTGGCTGGGTGCAAAAACACCGAGCGTCATTTGTGGGAGCAGATTCTCAACGTCAGCCTCATGTAACATGTAACTCACATCTTCGTCTCCTGCTGAAACAGTGTGTTGGAGGGATGCATGGGTGTTTTGCTTAAGCAACATGACAAACTTCAAAAACTGCAAGAACTCATTCATTCATTTATTCATTCAGTCAACGAACATGTGGGCATTCTAATGCACCAGGACGCTCTCCTCCCTGCTTTTGACGGTGAGCTGTTCTCACTGTGATTTCAAGTGATGAACCTGACTTACGAGGATACTCCTAGGAGGAGACACATTTAAGGACATTATATAGAAATAAGACCTCCTGAGCTGCCAGGTGACTTATGCCTGGCCACAGGGTCAGTGATAGATTGATAAATAGATCAGGATTTCTGTTGTTAATTTCTGATTGTGCTCGAGAGGTTTGGGGTTCATATCCTCTAAGCCAAACTTTAAATTAAAATGGGACATCTTCTGGAGATCTACCCTAACGTAGGATGAAGAGTCATTCCCCAGAACCCCTGCCACCGAGGCAGTCAAGCTCTGGCTCTGTCTTGTCCCTGTTCTAGCTCTCTCCTTCGTGGATAGGTCAGTGTTCATTTGCACCTTCACCAGGGGCTGAGCAAGGGAGAAAAAAGGAACCCACTCGGATCCAACCGCTTGTTTCCCAGCCAACCACTCTTGCTCAGAAAGGGAAGGCAGCAGCTCCTGTGGTCAGCAGCTTGATCTGAGGATTTTTAATTTCATTGATCTCACTGGCCCCAATCTGAAAGGATAATAGGGAGGTGTGTTTGCATTTAGCTCTTCCAAATAACATCCAGAAAGTGCAACGGAAAAATCCATAAGCTATTCAGAGGGAGAATAAGGTCCAGTGTGTACTGGATGAAGGAACGTGAATCTGTGAAGAATAAACAAAGGATTGGAAACAAAGGTAGGGTCAGGCACAGGAGAAAAGGCCCCCCTTTCCAGAAAATCCAGATCAGGCCCTGGTCAGCACTGAGAATTATTTTAGCTCTATATTAAAGGGAAATTCTAATAAAGAAAAGGCAATGGAAAGTGTGAGCCCTGTAAAAGGCTGCACTTAATCTTTCTGCAAGAGATCAAATTGAGTAAGGTCCAACACATAATCACTGTGATTAACTAATTTGAAAATGGGTTCTTTTTTTTAAATTTAGGTAGATGACAAATCTACTTAAAGCATCTTTTTAGAGTTAATAAACTGTCTACTAATAAACATTGAAAATGGGTTCTTTAACATATTCTCATTTTATTTTTCACATGGTTAGTACTTTTTAAGCAGCTCATAGATGTCTATTTCAATTAGAGACTGCAAAATTCTTTTTTGTCAAATTTAGAGTTCATTAAAAACAAAAAGTAAATTCTGAAATGCTTTTATCCTGTATTTTACATAACATTTGTTTGAAAAAATCTGAAGTCCGAGCTTTTCCATATTTTAATGGTTTTTTGGTCTTCAGGCATCATGGCTTACTTGAAAGACTGACTCAAACAATAATGGTTTCCTTTGAAACACACGAGACGTTAAGTGAAAACTGGTAAATTTTTTGGACTAAAATTCACAAAGAGTAACGTTTAGATATTTTCTCAAGTGCACGTAAGTTCTTAGTTGGACTCAGACTTCATTTGGACTATTAGGTGGAAAAGTTGATCTGAATTAGAGATTCTTGAAAATAAATTCCTCATATGACTTTCAAGGGCATTCAATAACATAAGAAAGTAGATAAGAAAAATATTCTATTTATATATCTAACCAGGACAGCTCTGAAGACTAAACAAATTTCATGGGTAATTAATATCACCTGCATGGAGACTGATATGCCAGAGATTAAAAGTTCTTTTTTAAAGGACACAGAATTTTCTTGAATGTCCCTACACTGACTCAGGGTGGTGGCTGGCCCTTGGTGAACACATCTGCCCCAGAAAATCAAACAAGTGAAGGGGAGAGTTATTAAACACTCTAAGGCAGACCCTAGGTTCCATCAACTGAAACTGGGAAGTTTTCTTCAATGGAGAGTGTCGTCTCATTGTACACTTGTGGATAACTGAACTTACCACCATGGAAATTAAAACTGAAGTGGAAAATAAATATCCTATACATATATATGCATATATATATGTGTGTACATACATATGTATACTTGTATATGTACACATACTTTTCAAACGTGCTCAAATTTACAGACATAATTAAATGAATCTCCACATAACCGTAATCTGGATTCAATAATTTTTAAGACTTTGTCATATCTGCTTTATCCGTTTTCCCCCCTTTATTGCAGAAATATTTTAAAGCACATCTCAGACAAAATGTCATTTTACCCCTACATACTTCAGTGAACACCTATAAAAGAAAAACCAAACTTTTTCTTACATAACCATATACTGTTATCGCACTAACAAAATAAAACAATAATTCCTCAGTATCATCTAATACTCATCCATAATCCCATCTCCCTGATTGTCCCACAAGGTCATTTACATGATCACATCAGCATACCAACAAAATAAAAGGCTCACACGTCATCTGTCTTCATCTAGAACCGACCACCCTCTTCCCAGCGATTAACTTGTTACAGAAACTAGGTCACACGTCCTGTAGACAGTCCGGCTGTAAAATAATAAGAAATATAGATATAGATTGTCTCTGACTCCAGTTCCTGCTAATATTTGGTCTTTGATCCTGTTCCTGACACAGAGCTCCTAAATCCTTTGGAATGTCCTGGATGACAGGAGTATCTTTTGTTCTAATGAAGCCACTCTTGGATGGCCGCTGGTTGGGGGTTGGTCACCAGGAAGACCAAGCCATGATTAGAAGCTTGAAGCTTTCAGCCCCACTCCCCCATTTGCCAGAGAGGGGAGAGGGGCTGGAAATTGATCATGCCTACACAATGAAGCCTCCATAAAAGTCCCGAAAACTTCCAGGTAGGTGAACACCTCTACATGCCGGGAGGGTAGCGCCCCACCCCAACTCCAAGGGGACAGAAGCTCCCAGACTTGGGACCCTTCTGGACCTCACCCTATGTATCTCTTCATCTGGCTGATCATCTGTATCCTTATCATATCCTTTATCATACAATAAACAGGTAAAGTTAAGTAAGTGTTTCCCTGAGTTCTACGAGCAGTTCTAGCAAATTACTGAACCCAAGGTAGGGGTCATGGGAGCCCTAACTTACAGCCAGTTGGTCAGAAGTACCAGGGACAAGCTGGGACTTGCTACTGGAGTCTGAAGTAGGAACCATCTTACGGGACTGAGCCCTTAACTTGTGGCCTCTGTTGCTAACTCCAGGTAGTGTCAGAACTGAATTGAATTGTAGGACCTCCAGGTGGTGTCAGAGAATCAGTCAATATGGGAATAAACCCGTACTTTCCAAGTCAGAAGTGCTGTGACTGTGGTAATAATGGAAGAGTAAAGGAAAAGAGTGAGTTTTTGCTAGACACCCACATTCTGGAAGGCTTTGTGGTGTCATTTAGTGTGCTCCTCTGTCCCTCAGGTTTCCTGTAAATGGAAGTTGGCTCTAGAGACTTGATTTCAGTTAATATTCAGTTTTGTTTGTTTACTTTTTTAGAACAGCTGATGCTGTGAGCTTCATGTTGCTTCATATCTGGACCCCACAGTATCTGGATCTCTCAATTAAAGTGGTGATCAGAGGTTCAGGTGGTGAAGGCCTGTAGTTTGCATTAAAATTTCCCCATCAATTTTTCATCTCATGGTTTCTTCCATGATGACTCTTGTTTGATGCAAATATTTCATATATATACGTGTGTGTATGTATTTTTATATATTTATATAAACATATACAGGTAGAAACACTGAAATATGTATCTATATATATGATATATATCACATATATAGCACCTATATATATATGTGTGTGTGTGTGTGTGTATATATATATATATATATATATAAAATCAGGACTTATAATTTTCCCAATGTGTTTATACCAATTGCATGTATCATTCCTTTTGACACTTACTTCTATTACCCTATCTGGGGCAGCAGAACCCCTTTTTATGGCTCCCTGTTCTCATGATGACCCATTAGTCTTTGGACTTAACATACCACCTAGCTCGTAGTAGTAAGTTCCATGACTTTTATCTATGATCGTATAAAAGCTAAACTTATTTCCACATGAAAATTATCAACAAAGGGGACTTCCCTGGCAGTCCAGTGGTTAAGACTCTGTGCTTCCACCGGGGGCACAGGTTCAATCCGTGGTCAGGGAACTAGAATCCCGCATGCCGCATGGCACAGCCAAAAAAAAAAAATTATCAACAAGCATGCAACTATTCAGTTTATTCAATATATCTATATCACAGGAATTTATTGGCTCCCTACTCTGTCCCAGGCACCATGTAAGGTGGCTGGACGACAAAGGCAGATAAAGCACATTCCCTGTTCTTCAGAGCCTTATGGATTATAGAGCTACCATTTGTGGACAGGGCATGCCGCCCATTCCCACCTCAGAATCAGGTGGGAAGTTTGTCGTGAATATTTATGGCTCACCATAGATAAGAGTAGGGATGTTTGCAAACGGCTTGCTTTTTAAAAAATAAATGAGAACAGGTTCAGTGTCAGCCCTACAACACTGCCTGTCTCCATGCATCTTAATACTCGGAGAACCAGGAGGTGGACACAGCTGGAGCACAGGGCTTTGCACATGGCAGGGCATCCCATACATCTGCATCATTGATCAAGTGTGTCATGGTCTAAAAAAAAAAAAAAAAAATGCTGGTCTAGTAAGAGAAACGTATCATCAGATAAACATAACACAATGTGATATGTTCTCACAATGCTGCAGGATTACAGATGAGCATATGATTCAAAACATCTCAGTGAGAGGGGAAACAGGATTTGGGCTTTGAACAATGACTGGAAACCAGTGTTGGTGAAAAGAAGGACAGGGTATTCTAGCAGGGAGATCAGCTTCTGCAAAGGCATAGAGATGTGACAGTAGTAGGGACATAGCTTAGGTTTCCGAGGCCAGAGACAGAAAGTGTTTGCAAAGGAGCAGAGAAAGGTTGGGTGGGGTCAGGTGGTGAAAGCCCTGAGGACCTGGACAGGGCGTCTGGATGTTATCATTAGGCTGTAGGGAACCATCAGGTTGTTAAGGCAGAGTAATATGGTCAGATCTACGTTTTAAAAGGATAAATCAAGGGGCAGATGAATAAGAAGAGAGAAAAAGTAAAGAAAAAAGAAGAATTAGAAGCTTACTGTAGTCCTGATGAAAAAGCATGAGGCCTAGAAGTATTGCTGAATTTGCCAGGTAGAAAAAAGGAGGCAGAAATTGAATCAAGAAGCTTTTCAAAGGTGAACCTTAAAAAACCGGGTGGCTTGAGGACACGTGAGGAGTCAGGGAGAAAGAGACTAGAGGATGACTCCGAGGTCTCTGAGGGTCAACAGGCAGTGGTGGAAATGCAATCCCATTTGCTAACCAGCCAAATCAGAGGGCAAATGGAGTAAGAATTCATATTGAGTGTATTTGTAAATAGGCAGGTTGCAAAAAACATCTTAGAGCAATAAACTCATTGGGATTTTCATTTTGAAAATACATGCGGGGCCACTAACATTTATAGCCTCTCCATGTTAAAAATTTAGTGTACTCTTCATAGTAAATTATGAATGTCCACTATGCCATCCGTAGAGTCGAAGAAGAGTCCCAAATTTGAGGTATAGGTTGCTTAGCAACCAGAGTCCCCTTGAGCAGAGAAAAACTGACATTTTTTTCCCCCCAGTGAAGTCTTTCACAGATCTCAAACAAGAGCAGGGGGAAATGATCATTGAACACTGATCTTATGACTTGGGTGCAGTTAAAGAAAAGGGAATTTGGTCAACCAGCAGGGGGCATCCCACCTTCTCCAAGAACCTTTCCAAGAACCTTTCTAAAATTCTCAATACATGTTAGTGCCTATTTCCCATCCTTGACTAATCGCAGCCCACGATAATCTCTTCTCACTGGTACCACCCTGGAGTCACAGCCCTGCACAGTGGTTAACTTTTCAGTTGTCTTCTCCAAACAGACTGACATGTCTGAGGCCATAATCTTACATGTCATGTACTCATTGAAGACACAAGCTCTGGAGCCCAGTTTTGAATGTTGGCTCTGGTCCTTACTATCTGCCTGGCCGTGAGCAATTCTTCAATGTCTCTGTGCCTCAGTTTCCTCATCTGTAAAATGGAGATAGTAATAGTACCCTCCCCGACAGGGTTGTGAGCATTAAATAAGTTAAAATATTTAAAGTGTTTGACAGAGTTCTGGCACACAGTAAGCATTCAGTAACTCTTGGCTATGACTGGTGTTCTTATTACACGTGTCCTCTGCCATATCTGGAGAGAGAAACACATAGCATTGGTTATACAAACAACAGATGATTTTCTGGTCCTTTCCCCATCGTGTCTTACCCTTTTATTCCACTTTGTAGTAAAATATTCCAAAATACCTCAGAGCTCCAAAGGCACCTCAGGAACTGGGTGAGAATTCTGCAGGTGTGTAGGGCACAAAGCAGTCAGGAGGAACCACCCAAGGCATCTCTTCGTGGGTGTGAGAAATCTGCATCCTTTGGACAATAGGCTCAAAGACCCTTTCTCTGGGTCAGCCAGCTCACCCAAAGGGTCCAGGTATAGCGTTTCCGCTCTGGGAAAATGTACACCAACACATAAAAGGAAAGAACGTTTTCTGCAAATGCTGAAGACTGCCTTAAAGAAGAAAAGGACAGACAAAAAGGAGGATGAGCCTACGACAAATGGGTAGGTGGGGAGAAATTAGAGACTTTTTTCAGGATTGTCTAAGAAGCTTTCCTGGAAAGGCCCCAAGATGAGCAGAGGAGGACACAGACTCATCCTCTCAAGGCCAGCAAACGAGGTTGTGGTGGGTGGAATTGTGGCCCTCCAAAGATGTCCACATCCTCTGAATATGTCACCTTACATGGCAAAAGGGAATTTGTGGGTGTGATTTAAGGATCTTGAGGTCGGGGCGATCCTACTGGATTATCTGGGTGGGTCCGATGTAATCACGAGGGTCCTTACTAGGAGGAAGGTGGGAGCTTCTGAGGAGTTGTGAGCAGGGGAGCAGAGTCACAGTGATGCAGGCCTAAGCCGAGGAACGCGGGCAGCCTCGAGAAGCTGGAAAAGGCAAGGAGAGGGATGCCCCACGAAACCCTCCAGAAAGAACTGCAGCCCTGCTGACCCAGTTTAGACTTCTGACTTTCAGCACCGGAGAGTAACAACTTTATGTTGTAGTAAACCACCAAGTTTGTGATCATTGTTATAGCAGCGATAGGAAATAAATACACAAGTGGAAAAAGGGAGGGGCTAGGAGCAAAGTCCACATCTGCGCCGTGAATATGCAAGGAGAAGACGGGAGACAGCAAGAGAGAAGTTGTGGGCAAAGCAATTAGAGAACTATTGGCTAAAGAGTAAGGGGGCGGGGGGAAGGGCGTTCAGAAGAAGAGGAAAGTGGAACCAATTTGAGCCTGATGGGATATGGCCAAAGAATGTGATCGCTTTAGTCAATCAGGAGTTGCAAGAGAGTATTGATGACGAGGATGACGATGATGGTGCTTTTTGATGGTGGGGGAAGATTGTGAGACTCTGAAATGGATGAAAAGGATTCCTGGGTGTCTTGTCTAACACACGTTTCCAGGTTCTCTCAGCCTTTCATCAACTTTGAGCTATTATATAATCTGTAAGTTTTAGAAAACTATAATAATACAAGTGATTCTTGCCCATAAAGGTGCAGATCAGTAGCAGAATGGAATGCGATCACTGCCCAGGGGATGGACGATTTTGCATCCATTTGTAAATCCATTTCAGCATCCCTTATTTGCCTGTATATGTCTGGTTCTTGGACTGTTCCTTGGAACAAGGTGTTATCATCTTACTGGCTCTCTCGATTGATGACTTAAATGAAATAAAATCTTTGACACATGTTCATTTTACATCTGTACGAGAGTCATGAGTTCACATTTTCAAAAATGTATCCTGTAATATTTGATTAGCCTAGAACTGTAACATAGCTAATAAAGCCCAAAGGTGTGTATGTCTGTCTCCATTCCACCCGCCCAGGAGCTGACTTTGTGATACCAAACAGTAGTGCCACAGGGCCAGGCACCACAAGGGCCAAAACCATGGTACTTTGGCAAAGGACGAGGTTGACAATGGGCTCCCCTCAGGCAGGGGGCTTGGTACAGCGGGATAATTGCTGCCTCTGGTACCATAACTGAGGGAAAGCTTGATATAGGAACTGGGTAAGCACTGAGGGTCTCCAGTAGCATGCATCACTCCACAAGTCCTTCATCATCACCCCCCACCACACACAGAGGATGTTCCCCCATCCTGGTCCAGGAAAGGCAAACAAGCATCTTCTCGCCCAGACTCTCCCTGCCTTCAGGACTGTGGGTCTGGCAGTGAGAACACTGAACAGACTAAGAAAGGAAGCAGGAAGAACCAACAAGGGGTCCTTAGATACAGTTATATAAAATCAGGGCTAAAAGAAAGAAATTTTCATATAAATTGTCTTCAGAAATGGTGTGGATGTAGTCATGGATGAGAGTCCTCATGGATTATCACTACAGGAAATGAGTGCACTCATTAATACCCCAACTTTTGGAGTTGATGTCAAGAAGCCAAGTAGTTAGATTATTCCTTCTGTGTCAGAATTTCCAAAATAATATTCATAATATTATGGGGAAAATGGGCGCTTTTGCTTTACTCCTAGCTTTATGGAGAATGTTTTTGTTTCTATCAGCTAAAATTTGGCTCCTAGTTTCAGATAGGATTTTATTCTATTAGAATGATAAAGCTTTAGTTGGGAATAAATGTGGCACTTTATTAAATCATTTCAGTAGGTATTGAGATTCTTTTTCTTCTCTTTCTTAAACTATTAAAAAGATGTACCAGGTTAATTATTTCATACTGAATTATTCTTACATTCCTAAAACGAGCATTCCTATCTTGGGATGCCATACATTGAACGCACATAACCAAATTCTGTCTGCTAGTAAATTCTTGTGGACTTTTGTGCTTATATCAGCATTTTATAAACTGTTCAGCAGGATGTTATTAAATGTGCAATGATATTTTTAAAAGGGCCTATTCTCTGGCTTCAGAGATGGTAGGTTAAAACAACATTAGCAGGTCTCTCCTGCATGAATACTCAGAGGCACTAACGGGCCGGCATGCACCGTGAATCTCAAAAACGGGGAGGGATCATGCGGTATTTCCCAAACTCATTTGACTAGGGAACTTTTTTCCAGTACATCTATTTCAATATCCCAAAACAGTGCTCTGCAGAACACCTGTTTTCAAATTGCCAGTTAATTAAAGAGCAAGACTTGTGTATTTTCTTTGTTTGTTTCTGAAATTCCTTTACTGAGGTTTGGATTCAGGATCATGTTTGCCTAATAGAATAAACTTAGTAAAATGAGTCCACGATTTGGAAGGGCTTTTTCAATATAGGAATCACCTATACCTTGAAAATTTGAAAGAATTCCCTGTGATTCCATCAGATGTCTCATGGGAAAGTGCAGCGTTTTGAGAAGTTTTTTTTTGTTGTTTTTTTTTTTTTGCGGTATGCGGGCCTCTCACTGCTGTGGCCTCTCCTGTTGCGGAGCACAGGCTCCAGACGCGCAGGCTCAGCGGCCATGGCTCACGGGCCCAGCCACTCCGCGGCACGTGGGATCTTCCCGGACCGGGGCGCGAACCCGTGTCCCCTGCATCGGCAGGTGGACTCTCAACCAGTGCGCCACCAGGGAAGCCCTTGAGAAGTTTTATAACCTCTTACTCAGCCCTTACTTACCCTGCCCTAGTCACGTATCGTACGTTTAGCAGGTTAATTTTTTTTTCAGTTAAAAAATGTGTTCCTTTGTTTAAAGATGAAAACCTGATTAGCATTCAATTGTATGTTCTCACGTTTAAATATGATTCCTCGCTATTGTCTTGTACACATTTTCATTTCTAACTTTGTTCAGTCTTTTGCATTTGTTCATGGAACAAAGAACTTGAAGTGATGATTGCAGAGCTGAAGCCAGGCATGAAAAATGGCTAAGTTATTGTTTGGGGGAAACTCACGATCTAGTGTGAGAGACACATAAAAAAATAATTATGATGCCTTGAAAATAGGGATGCGCTTCCTTGTAATCAGGCAGGCCATCAGGCTGTGAAGACAACCTTACCATGACCAACAGACTGGAGGAACTGATGTCATCTTCAAAGAGGTCCTAAAGACCCAATAGCAAGTCACATGGCGATTTTTACAGATCAAGCAAGAGAAGAGAGAAAAATGGCATGTGAATTAAGAGCTACTGTATAGCACGGGGAACTCTACTCAATTCTCTGTCATGGCCTATATGGGAAAAGAATCTAAAAAAGAGTGGATATATGTATATGTATAACTGATTCGCTTTGCTGTACAGCAGAAAGTAACACAACACTGTAAATCAACTACACTCCAATAAAAATTTTTAAAATTAAAAAAAAAAAGAGAGAGAGGAATGGTATCTGGAGAACATGGGGTGGGAGGATGGCAGGAGGTGAGGCTGGTAAAACGAGTTTGAGCCACAAGTTTCAGCCTGTATTAGTTTCCTACCGCTGCTGTAACAAATCACCACAAACCTGATGGCTTAAAACAACACAAGTATATTATCTTACAGTTCTGGAAGTCAGAAGTCTGAAATGGGTTTCACTGGGCTGAAATCAAGGTGTCGGCAGGGCTGTGCTCCCTCCAGAGCTTTTCAGGGGGAAGGTTTCCCTGCCTTTTCCAGCTTCTAGCACCCACCACACTCCTTGCCTTGTGGCCTCTTCCTCCACCCTTAAAGCCAGCAGTGTAGCATCTTCTTTTCTCTCTGACCCTCTGCTTCTTTCATCACGTTTTCTTCTCTGACTCTGACCCTCCTGCTTCCCTTGTACAAGGAGCCCTGTGATTCACTGTGAGGTAACATACTCGCAGGCTCTGGGGATTAGGATATGGACATCTTTGGGGAAGGAGGGCATTATGCTCTCAACCACAAGGCCCTCGTGTGCCCTGCCTAGAGTCTGGGTTTGACACTGCAGGCAAGAAGGGGCCATGGGAGATTTTTAAGTAGGAAAGTGACATGATGAGGTCATGATAAAGAATTCCGATGGCAATAAAAAAGACAGCCTAGAGCAGGAGCAGACTGGGAAGCATGGAGACCTGCTAAGACACCGTACCAAGGCAAAGCAACAACAGCGGGGATAGTAAGTGGTACCTAATTACTGAGAAAGCACACTGGACAGAACTTGATGACTGACTGGATGAGGAGGGTGATGCCATTAACCAAGATGGAAACTCCGAAGTGGAGCAGGTTTGGGCAAAGGGATTCTCCTACCTGGTCCCTTCCCTTCTGTTCCTCCCTCCCCTCCTTCTATCCTCCACAACTACTTGTTTACATTAAAATCAACTCTTTAGTCTAACATACAAGACACTTCATGGTCTGGTCCCTCCCTATGTCTCCCTCCGGCTGTATTTCTCACCACTCATCCCATTCCAACCCACAACATCAGCCAAGTCAAATCCCTTTATGGTTCCTGTTACCCAATATGGCTCACTGTTAGCAGCTGTCTTCATGCAACCATTCATCCTGCCACCACTGCCTGGATTGTCTGTCCAGCTGTGACTGTGCACACATCCTCATCTGTTGAGGCTTCGCTCCTCTGTGCATTCCTTTACGGCCCTCCCAGGGAGAACAACCACTGCCCTCCGCCTTTCCATGAACCAGGTATGGGCTTCCCCTATTTAAATACAGGCACCCACTTAGATCCCTAAGTGTCCCGCTGCTGGAAGATAAGCATTCTGAAATCAAGAACAGTATCTTATTAATCACCCCATTCTTGGTGACTAACGTAGCATTTTATAGCCTCTAAAGTAAATGTCTGGTGAATCAATCGATCGATCGATGAAGAAAGACGAACAATAAAATAAGGTCATTATAAGTTGTAAGAGGTCATATTTGGTCCATCAACGGATGAATGGATAACCAAAATATGGGCTATCCATACAATGAAATAGTATTCAGCGATCAAAAGGAATGGAGCACCAACACACGCTCTAACATGGATGAATCTCAGAAACCTTAGGCCAAGTGAAGGACGCCAGTCACAAAGACCACGTATTGTATGATTCCATTCATGTGAATTGTCCATAATAAGCAAATCCATACAGACAGAAGGAAGATTAGTTGCTTTGGGCTGGGGGCAGGGGCCATGAGGAGTTGGGGGGAGGAAAGGCTAAGGGGTACAGGGTTTCTTTATGGAGCAATAAAAATGTTGTAAAACTGGTCATGCTGACAGATCCACAACTATGTGAATATACTAAAAGCCACTGAACGGGACACTTTAAGTGGGTGAGCTGTGGATTTGTGAATTATATCTCAGGGAAGCTGTTACCAAAAAAATATAAAAGTTCAAACTAAATATGATTCATTAATGAGAAAAAAAAAAAGGACCAGAGAGGCACAGAGAGATAAACCCAACTGATGGTGGATATACATCCAGGCAGGCGATGATGAACAGCGAAGTGGATAAGGGTTAAAACATACTAAACTCCCTCTGTGTGCCACTTACTAGCTAGGCACCTTATCTGCATTTTTTGCCTTTCATTCCCGCGAGTTAGATGCTTTTATTCCTATTTAGAGATGAGAAGACTGGGGCGAAGACAATTCCAGTCATTTGCCCAACAGCACCCAGTTTAAACCAGAACTTAATTTCAAGCAGACTAGCTCCAAAATCCACACACTTCGATCATTTTGCTTTGTTTATAGAGTTGGTAAGTATGTTGAAGTTTTTTCCTTTTCATTTTTTGCAAGGGAGTTTAATCTTTTAAAGTTCTTTAGTTGAATTGTTTGTTTTCTTTAATAACGAAAAGTACTTAAATCTATGAAATTACCTCCGTGTAATTTTTCAGTGAACTTTGGCTGTATGTCATTTGTGCTGACCTCATTTTTTATAGTCCAAATAATTTGATTTTTCTATATTTGATTTCCCTTTGTTGGTTTTTCATTTTCAAATGGTAGGTTTGCTTCTTTAGACCGTGTTACATTATTCCCAGAGAATGTGGCCGGCGCAGTTTCTGCACTGAGGGATTTAATACATTTTCTTTGTGATCTAACGTATTATCAAGTTTTGTAAAAACCCCAGGGACTCTAGGAAAGGAGGTCCATTCTCTTCTTTACAGAGGAGGTGCCAAAGCTCCCCTGATATAGTAAATATATTTTATCATTTACAGACCTTCAAAAAAGAAGACTCCAATTTCTTCTTAAATTATTTTCAAAAGAGCAATGGTCTTCTCAATAATACATTCTTAATGCAAGCAACACGCTTAGAAGTTAAAAGGCGAAGAGTGTGTCTCAGTAATTCAAAAGGCCAGGAAGAACCCAGCCATTTGCAATCAGATATTTCAATACGGGCAAAGCTTTTACCATCAGCACGATGAATGGCCATAAAAAGATACAAACCTTCTTGTAAAAGACTTGGCTTCCTCTGCTTTTTACATAATCAATTTGACATTTGAATTCTGGCAAAGGATCGCAAGTACCTTGCTTTATTTATTACCTGGGATTAGATTAAAAAAATCACTGTTATCAAACCCTACCAGGCTTTTTCCTAAAATAATGTACAATTTTTCAAGCAAGGGTCACTTTGTCCTGACATCAAAGACTACAGAACAGGATTTTCAAGTATATTATACATAGAAACCATTCCCCTCCCACCCCTCCTACCCTCTCCTCTCTTCCCTGCCTGCTACACACCCCTCCCCTTAAAATAACCCACTCCCACCAATTCTGCCTTCCACCAACTGCTACATTTATAGTATGGCACAAGCCTAAAAAAGAACAAGGAAGTACACAAAAAATTCATCATCAAAATTGTGCCAGAGAAGAGCAGAAGGGTCCTTAGGCACCAAACTTGTCATTGCGCGCACTGTACAGTCCATACTGAAAGGCAGCTAGATGCCCCAGGACTCCATGTTTGCTTTTATCCACACTGAGCAGATTTTTATCCCTGGGGACAGTCTAAGAGGTGCTACCAACAGAGAAGGGGGTCGTCAAGCCCTCACTAATCCCTACAATGACCTTTGTGCTCTCAAAGGCATCCCCATGGAAGGAAGGACCTTCCTAGAACCATCTGAAGAATAAGGAGTAGGGGCTTAAATGGGAGCATCTAATGCCCGTTCTCTTACTTTTCCCATGAAAGGCAAAACCCCAAAAGATGGGAGCTCAGTTCACCCTCAAAAACGAAGCTGGTGGTCAAACTACAGCCCAAGTCTAGACGCAATCTCCCCATCCCATCCCCAACTAGATGGCTGGTGTGACAAAAACTACCCAGGTCTGGCTTCATGGTACCCCCAGCACTGCTCATGAAATAAAGACAGCCAGCTGGGAAAGTCAGCAGGACGCTTCAGCTGACCTCTACGTACTAACCCTCCCATCTGCGATCAGTCTTCAGAGAACAGAAAACTAGGTTGCCAATAAATGAATTTCCAGCCATCCAGGGCACTCTGCACCCCAACTTCCCCTGCCCCTGCCCTCCCCCCTATACCCCATTGTCTTTCTTCATAACATTCTGACGCTCAGATCAATTAACTCAAAAAGAGCCAAATGAAGATGAAATGTGGGGAGTGGAGAGGGTGGCAGTGATGACACATTTCTAGGGCAGTCTGCATGGGGACCTAACGGTGAGGAGCCCGGCTTCTGGCGCCAACTGCCTGGGGTGAGTCCTGGCATCACCCCTACTAGCTGTGCAACAACGGGCAAGTACCTTAACCTCTCAGGACCTCGCTCCTGTCTGTGAACTGGAAATCTTGAGTGCCTTCCTATTTTTTTTTTTTTTTTTTTTGCAGTACTTGGGCCTCTCACTCTTGTGGCCTCTCCCGTTGCGGAGCACAGGCTCCGGAAGCGCAGGCTCAGCGGCCATGGCCCACGGGCCCAGCCGCTCCGCGGCATGTGGGATCCTCCCGGACCGGGGCACGAACCCGTGTCCCCTGCATCGGCAGGTGGACTCACAACCACTGCGCCACCAGGGAAGCCCCTTCCCTCCTATTTTAAAACATGTGAGGTACTCAGAACAGCGCTTGGCCATAGTAAGCACTCAGGTTCTCAGTACTTGATAAAGAGTCTCTCATATTATCTCATTAATCATCACAAAAATGCTTGACATGCCATTGTACGGATGAACAGACAAGGCTCTGAGAACCTATGAAACTAGCCCAAGGCAATGGAGCGAGTAGGGGAAGAGCTGGGACTTGAATTGAGGGCTGACATCAAACCTAGGGGCTTTTGATCCACACACCATGCTACCTCCCTCTGTGGCTAAAGTTCAACGCACGGGGACAAAGGAAATACCAAGCTGGGTAGCAGTATACGGTGATGATGGCTGTTTTGCACATGCAAACTGTGGGTTGAAAATAAAACAGAACCAGACAGTGGGGACATGACAAGATGTCACCATGTCAAAACAGTAGCTGTATTAGATGAAAGTTGACTAGACCCGAGACCTAAATTCGGAATGTCGTACATCACACTTGACTGTAGTTTCAGAAGGAGAGCTGACTGCCCGTCACCCAAGCGGACAGGAGGGGCAGCCCAGAACATTCCACATACCCTGTCAGTTGTCAGGAACTACGTCCAGACAGACCTTGTTTTAAAATAAAGTGTAAAACCTTACAGGGAGGTCTGTAAAACTTTCAGAAATGCATCCCAGAGTCCCACGGAAAGAGCATGCCTTAAAAGAATTCAAGGACACATGAACTTCATGAAACAGGAGCAAAACTCTACGGCGAGAGAACAGCCTGAGAGAAAAAGAAAACAAGAGGAGATGAAAAGGTCTGTGAGTAATACAAGAATTATAAGAAGTCAAAATGCATTTGGATATCTACTCAGAGGTGAGGCAAGACAGATACTGTGGAAAAATCAAATCAGTGATGTTAAGAATACACTTGAGAAGTTCTCCAAGAATGTAGAGGAAAAGCATAAAGAAATTAAAGTAATGAGAATGATAGATATGGGAAATCCAATTTTAAAACTCCAACATAAAAAGAATTGCTTTTTCGGAAGAATAGAACGGAACAAGACAACAAACTAAGGAAAAAAGGAATAGAAAACACTTTTTTCTTGACCTTTAGAAAAATCATATTCTATGAAAAGAGATCCTTACATGGACATATCTTGGCAAAATATTTATTAAAATATTGGAAAAATTAAAACCACTCAAAGATCTAAGGGAAAAAATACTTAGAAAGGAACTAAGATCAGAGCGAACCTAGCTCCTCTGCAATAAAAAGTTCTAGAAAACACTGAAACCCCACGTAACAGTTGAGGTAAAGGATTAGAGTCCCAAGATTTTGAAAAAGCACTTGTGTAGTCTGTGAAGACAGCATCCTTGGCTGTTCCTGATCTGAGAATATATACCACCAACTACCATCTTTTAAAAAATCAATTTAAACTTACAACCCAAAATGAGTAGGTCATGCTATAATGGAATTGTGGGCTTTCCCTTAATTAATTTAGTCCCCAAACTCCAGCATCCAGGTGGGTTAAGGACTGTGGGGATGTTTCTGGGGACCCTGGGCCAAGCATCCTGCAATGCTTCCCTAGGTGGCTTCCTTTCTCTGTTCACTTCCTGGAACCGAGATCACATCCTGCACCCCGCAGTTCAAACCACAGGTTTCCCCACCACTTCAAACAATAGCAGGTGCTTCTCTGTTCCATTCTAATCAACAAAGGCTAAATCATTCATACTGCTGCACATCATGTAAGAATTGATACGAACAGCTTTATTTCTCCTTTCCCCAAACAGGGCAACAAAAACCGATCAAAAGGTGTTTTCATCACCAAGCAACTTGAGGTCTGATTTTCAGTTTACTATTTAATAACATTTTCTTGAAATGCAGAAGCAACACATGTGCAATGCCACAAATACAGACAAGCATCCATCCTGATGCCCAAACAGAAACACTGCTAACCTACATGGTATTCATGCATTTCCCATGCACACCTCTCTTCTAAGAGTACTATATTTCATATTAATGTATTTAACTATCAAGTTTGTAGTTTCCTTTGTTTAAAAAGTACCATATGATTTTTAAAATTCCCAATCAAAAACTATTATTTTGAATGCCTGCACAGCATTCCATGCCATGAATAATGGACCCAGAGTTGACTTAATCAGTCCCTGGTCATTGGACATTAAAGGAATTATACTCTACATTATACATTACACTATGCAGTGAAATAACTAGAATTTAGATTCGGAAGCAAACTTTCCTGAGATCAAATCCCTGTTCCACCGCTTATTAGCCATGCAACGTTAGGTAAATTAGTTCAACAATCTGCGCCTGTTTCCTCATAAACGTAACGGGGATTATAACGGTAATTAACTCAGAGTTGTGTGGATGAAATAAATTAACACATGTAAAGGCTTTAGAACACTCCCTCCAACATGTTAAACAGTATACGTTTAGGTTATTCTTTTTCTAGTTCTTTGCTACAATGTGGAATGAACATCCTTCTATACGTATCTTTAAAAAAACAAAACAACATATACAATTATTTTTGGATAAATTCTTAGAAACGGAATTGCTGGGTCCAGAGGCAATTCACCTTTAAACTCGTGTACATATTGTCTAATTTCACATCCAAAAGTTGTACAATTTTATAATCCCACTCATAAAAAATGAAAATGCCTATTTTCACACAGCCTTGCCAACACCGGGTATCTACTTTTTCTCCCCTAACTCTGCTAAGATAATGGATAAAATCAACATTTTGTTGCCTTGTTTTGCATTTCTACTACCAATAAAGCCGACCATTTTTTTCCTGAAGGTTTATATGTCATTTTGATTTTTTTTCCTTTTATGCAAAATCTGTTCATGTTCTTTGCCCACATTCTGCTAGGAGTATTTTTCTACTGATTGCCAAAATCTTTTACATATTAGGAATAAACCTTTATATTATATATTGGAAATATTTTACCTCAGTTTGTCACTGGCACTAGCTATTACAAAGATTTGTTTATAATGTTTTGATTTTTTTAATGCATTAAATTTTATAACATCAACTCTACCAAACTTTTCCTTTATAATTAAGACTTTGGGATTATAGTTGGTAAGACATTCCCAAACCCAAGTTTATATGTATTCCACCTACACTGTCATCTCTGACAGTTCTCTGTGGTTTCATATTTTATATTTAACTCTTTATCCAAATCCAATTTATTTTATGCATTAGCATAAGGAAAGAAAATAACAATTTTCTCCTCAAATATTAACAACTTTTCCCACCCATATTCACTGAATCTTTTTCTCACTGATTTCAGACCTTTGCCATATACTAAACATGTAAACTCAAATATACCACTGGCTTCTCCTTTCCATTTTCATGTTCTCCTTATTCTGACACTAGCCCCACTCTTCATTATTATAGTTTTAAAGTGAATTCTAATGTCTGGAAGAGCAAGTGCTCACTCACCATTTTGTTTTTGTTTTTGTTTTTTTGCGGTACACGGGCCTCTCACTGTTGTGGCCTCTCCCGTTGCGAAGCACAGGCTCAGTGGCCATGGCTCACGGGCCCAGCCACTCCGTGGCATGTGGGATCATCCCGGACCGGGGCACAAACCCGTGTCCCCTGCATCGGCAGGCGGACTCTCAACCACTGCGCCACCAGGGAAGCCCTTGTTTTCGTTTTTTAAAGGACTTAATTGGCTCTTCTCAGCAATTTATTCTCCAGGTGAACTTCAGAATAATTCTGTCACTTTCCCCCCACCCCACCAAAAAGTCCCCCCCGTGGGACTTTTGTTGTCGCTGTTATATTTGAAACACAACAGCTGTCATGCTATTTGTTTTGGATTCTTCTTCGGAAGTATAAATTGTCCATATGTTGGATCTTCACTGTCTGTCCTCTGTGTTCATAACCTCTTGGATAACTTATAGTTTCTTGTCCTTGTCTTCTACTTTCTAGGGTTTTTCTGAAACCCGTCTTCCTTATCACCAAATAGATTCACTGTAATATTAATTCTGCTCCTCGCTGCTTCTAACACTACGTACAGCTTTGCCTCCAAATGACTTGCTTCCTTGTATTCTCTTCGAAAGTTTGCCAAATTCGTTTCATCTTAGTCTTGTTGCCTTATCACCTAAGCTTAACTTTCTTATATTTTGTCTCTTAGAGTCTATGGTCTCTTAAGTTTCCTTACAACTAAAACAGATGCTGACTAAAATTTGTTTTTGAAGAAAAATCTTTTTTTTAAATTGCCCTTTCTTTACCTCCTGTAGGATATGTTTACCTCCATTCATGTTGCAGATCTGTTTATATGTCCCATGTGGAGGGTTGTTATTCCTGCTTATTCAGCCTTCACTGAGGATAGACTTACTCCTTGATGATATTTTTCTCATCTGGCCACTTGGAAGCTGGGTATCATGTTGAATGACTGAGGTCCCTGTATTTATTTTATAAGAAATAAAGGCTAATCATCTACCCAAATGCAGGCATTATCTGTTATTAACACCTCTTAAATTTTTTTTTTTCTTTTTGGCTGCGCCTTGCGGCATGTGGGATCTTAGTTCCCCAAACAGAGATCGAACCCGCACCCCCTGCATTGGAAGCACGGAGTCTTAACCACTGGACTGCCAGTGAAGTCCTAACCCCTCTTTATACCATCGTCTGTTGGAAAGTTTTTGAAACAGTTCCTATATCATCTCTATATCAATATGTATGATAAGATACAAAAAGCAAAACATCAAAAAAAATAAAAAGACTCTGGGCTTCCCTGGTGGCGCAGTGGTTGAGAGTCCGCCTGCCGATGCAGGGGACACGGGTTCGTGCCCCGGTCCGGGAAGATCCCACGTGCCGCAGAGCGGCTGGGCCCATGAGCCATGGCCGCTGAGCCTGCGCGTCCGGAGCCTGTGCTCCGCAACGGGAGAGGCCACAACAGTGAGAGGCCCGCGTACCGCAAAAAAAAAAAAAAGGGTGTCTAAGAGAAAACTTATTCTCAAGCTTATACCATCACAAATTACCCAAGCTACACAAATTTTCACACTAGTAGTTTCTAACAAATTTGGTTTATAATGCATTTGATTGTGTGTTATTTTTGTTACAGCTCTAAATAGACTGGAATATATTTAAAATACTAAATGTGAATACAACACTTACACAAACCACTGAAGCATGTCCATGGAAGATGGCAGTTTCATGGAAAATATTTTTAAAACTATGGAGTGATACCTCCTACTGGCAATTGTGTAAAAGCTAATACGCAGAGTCAAAATACTTGAAATAAATCACCAGTATATTAACAGTGGTTCTACCTGGGTGGTGAAATCTTTGGAGACATTTATTCCTTCTTTTTGCTTTTCTGTAATTTCCAGGGACTTTTTTTGCATGTATGTGTATTAATTTGTAATGGGAAAAAGCTATTCTTAAAAAAGCTAAGTGCACGTGCAGTATGGGTGAATCTCACAGACAAAATGTTGAGCTAAAGAAGTCAGGCACAGGGACTTGCCCGGTGTCGCAGTGGTTAAGAATCCGCCTGCCAATGCAGGGGACACGGGTTCGAGCGCTGGTCCGGGAAGATCCCACATGCTGCAGAGCAACTAAACCCGTGTGCCACAACTACTGTGCTCTAGAGCCCGTGAGCCGCAACTACTGAAGCCCGCGCACCTAGAGTCCATGGTCCACAACAAGAGAAGCCACTGCAATGAGAAGCCCGCGCACCGAAATGAAGAGTTAGCCCCCGCTCGCCGCAACTAGAGAAAGCCCACCCGCAGCAACGAAGACCCAACGCAGCCAAAAATAAATAAATAAATAATAAAATAAATTAGAAATGAGGGCTGTGGCTACCCTCCGGGAACGCTGAGGAGATGGGAAGCATCACCACCTGGACTCTGAAAACCTGGTCATCTACCTACCCTTCCAGCCTTCCCTCCTTCCTTTCCTCTTTCTTTTGTTCTACATATCAGTGGGGTTTTTTTAGTATATTCACAGGTATGTGCGTATCCAGTCATCATCACAGTCAACTTTAGAACATTTTCATCACCTCAAAAAGAAACCCCATACCCTTTAGCTATCACCCCCACCTGCAATCCTAAGTAACCACCAATCTACCTTCTATCTCTATAGATATATCTATTCTGGACATTTCGTATAAATGGAATCATACAACATGGGGCCTTTTATGTCTGGATTCTGTCGGTAAGCTTCATGTTTTCCAGGCTCATGCGCTGTTTCCGGAAATAAGTGCTGCTTACCCCACTTTGTGAAAATTCTCTGAGCCGTACACTACGCTTTACGTATTTTCTATACATATAGGATACTTCAGTAACGAATTCCAAACAATAAAAATTAAACACAAAGTCCAAAGAGGGTGTTCCAGCATCCAGCAGTGCCCCCCGAGGCTCTCGTTTCTGAAGATGCTCGCCCTTCCCATTCTCGTCCACCTTCCAGCCCCCCTCTCCACAGGATTCCCCTTTGTCCTACTGAGAAGGACAATGGTTTGCTAATACCCACCCCCTCCCGCTGCCCCTTCTGGCCCCCCTCCCCCACCTGAGAAGGCCCTCTGTGCATACTGGTAATTCCTTTTTTTCCTGTCCCCACCCTATAAGACTCCTCTTATGTGTATTCTATGCCTGGGAGTCTGGCTGTATGTGAAGAATAAATTATTTTGTGTTAAGATATTTTGTGCTGTCAGGGTAATCATTCTAAAATGAAAATTTGATTGTTACACCTCTAACTAAATCTTTCCAAAGGCTCTCCATTGCCAATGAAATTAACTCAGGATCCCTGCAGCCCGGCCCTCCAGGCTGTCCCTGATCTGCCCCTTTCCCAATATCTCGGACCTCAGTGTTTGCACCTCTTTCCCTGCCCCATCCATGCTCCAGACAAGGGGACCCTTGCTTCCAACAAGGGGAGCCTTGTACGGTTCCCCAAATCAATATGCTGTTCCACACACCCTTGCTTTGGCTGAAGCTGTTCCTTCTGCCTAAAATGCCCTGCCTTTCTGTTCCCTTCCCTGTTGGCCTGGTAAACAAACACCTGCCAATTTTTGGTGGCTGGACTAAAACACCTCCTCCTGATTCCCCACAGCAGAGCTGACCAGCTCATCCATGAAGTTCCATTTTGCCTGTTTCATCACCTACGAAGGTCGTGCGGAATAGCATGTCTCTTGTCTCCTGACTTTGGGCAGGCTGACTTAACCCCCCTGAACCTCAGTGTGTCCATCAGTAAGATGACGATAATGATAAAAACAACTCAGTGGGTCCTTTGGGGAATTAAATTTGCGAACACACCTAAAGCAAGTGCCTGGTACATCGCAAATGTTCAATGAATTCTAGCTATTATCAAACAACTTCACTGGATGTGCTTGTTCATATTTCCGTTCCACGTTTCTAACATGTGAGCGCCTGAACACTGCCTTATGCATCTACGTTGCCATCAATGATGATATACATCCTGCAATGGCATCGGGCCTGGGTTTGAGTTTATATCCTGCCACCCATGAGCTGGGCCAGTTTCCACATCTCTAAATGGAAACGTGATGGTGTTGTTAAGAGGATTAAAGGACATGAGGATAACACGTACTTGGTGTACACTCGAGCCCGCATTAAAGGCACAATAAATTGTTTTATATATCATTTAAGACCTGACTCATAATAGATGTTTGACAAATAACCTTTGTTGCGGCTCCCAGACACTGGATTGTTTAATACTTCAGAACCTTTTTTGTTGTTGTTTTTTACACCATAGAGGGGCTCAATCTGCCTGATATGAAAGTGACATGGGAAACTAAGGGCTTTGATGGAGGAGCGCCCCGCCCCCGGTCCCTTCCCCAGCCCCCTCCACCCCACCCCCCGACTACAGCTCTTCCAAGACACCTTCCTCATCTTCAATGATGCATTGGGCTTAAGATGTCAAAGCCCTGGCTTAATATGAACGCATTTCTAAAGAGGGTAGCACTTTACCCTGTAAATAGCGACAGCGCAAAACACCTTTCATTGAGGGGAACTACACACTATTATATTTAAAATAGATAACCAGCAAGGACTTAGTGTATAGCACAGGGAACTCTGCTTAATATTCTGTAATAACGTAAATGGGAAAGAATTTGAAAAAAGAAGAGGTATATGTATAACTGAATCACTTTGGTGTATAGCTGAAACTAACACAACATTGTTAATCAACTATACTCCAATATAAAATAAAAATCTTTTTAAAAAAAGTATTCTATAAGAAAAAAAGAATAGAAAAGAGACTCAGCCGGATCACCAGAAAAAGCTCCCCGTGTCAGAACCTCAGGGCCCTCCTTGCTGCCAGACACTTATTTCTCAGAGCATGTGATCAGATGAGGAATTTCTGACCAGAATGAAAATCACTCTCAGGAAAACTGGGCTGTTTCAGCAGAAACCATTCAAGCACTAAGACACGTTCTATCCTGCCTCATTACCATCATCGTTAATGCATCTCATGTGCTAATGAAAAGTAACTAAAATCTGTTCACACGCCCTCTTTCTCCATGCTGAGCAAGTCGTCTAGGATGGTTACTCCTGCCTCAGAGTCAGAGGAGGCCAAGTGGCAATCCAAGAGGAAGGAATTTTCTGGATCATTTGCTTTGGGTTTTAACCTGGGTTCCTGAAACAACAAAGCCTGATGCAAAAGCTTATGGGGTAGAAAAGGCAAATCTAGAGAAGCAGATAGCAGATTAGTGGTTGCCTGGGGCTTGGAGGGGAACAGGGATGACAGGAAATGGCCCCGGGGACGTTTTGGGGGGGTGATGGAAATGTTTTAAAATTAGATTTGGGTTATGGTTGGACAATGCTGTGAATTTTATGGTATATAAATTATACTTCAGTCAAGCTATTTAAAAAAAAAAAACTTAAGCGCTAACATTTTATTGGGGGACATAATCCTAGGGAAGCAAGAGAGAAGGGATCGGGGAACAAGGCAGGGAAGGGGGTACAGGAGCTCGGGAAGATGGCATGGCCACGTCTCCTCGCTGACATCTTTGTGAAGGTGGTCTGTCCCCGAACTGTGGGTCCCAGGCAGGGAGGGAGAGAAATGCACACGTGCCTGCACTACTGGGCTGCAAATGAGCCCAAAGAGGGTCCAGCAGCTTCTAGCGCCTCAGGGGCGACAGAGACTAAGGGGAGAGACTCGGGGTGCGAGGCAAAGGCACTGTCGGGACATGTGTTGAGCCAGCTGAGGCTCTAGGAGCAGCTGCCACAGGGAGCCCGTGGTCTAGAGCAGCAGGAGAGGTAGAGGGGCTGCTGTTACAATCAGAGAAGCAAGGGCGTTGCTAGGGTGGCCCGGCCTCACGTGGCAAGGGGCTGGCTGCACAGATCCGGGCGGCTCCTAAGCTGACTCTCACCCACTCTGCAAAGCCTACACCACCAGGTGACATCATATTTACAGGAGCCTGGCCCAAACAGAAACAGCAACCTCTGCTCGGCACCTGTCTCAAACATTCAAGTCAGGGGGTAGAAAAGGCAGCGAAGACCCAACGGGAATCACTGTTGTCCCATAATCTGAAAGACTTAAAACCAACTTCAAAAGTAGCTACTGCCTTCGTATATATGGCAGGTATGGATTCACTGCCAGGATCTCCCTTCAAGAAAGAGTCAGCCTCAGCTCTGGAGCCCTGGCCACACTCTCTCCAGGCAGCCCCAGTCAAGGGGACTTGGGCCTGGCCATTCCTACCCAACATGGGACTCCTTGATGGGCAGTCTTTGCTGCAGAGTTGGCCACTGGTCTGGCCAAGGCTTGGTCATATCCTCATAGCAGCTTGAGGCTCCCCCTGCCCAGTCCTGTTTCCAGCCCCTTCTGTTTGACAGCCATTATTGTCTCCCTTCCCCCAGATAAGCCCTGCACCCTCCATCTCAGCATCTGCTCCCAGGAAGACCCAGCTGACACAGCTGATGACCTTAAAAGTCACAGTGATGCCCCCTTTCTATGCATATCCCAAACCTGCAGTCAGTCACACTTTCACTTCTAAGGCAAAGGGTTCTTGCCCTGGAGGTCATGAACCCCAAAGAGATACAGTCTAAGGGGCTGGAGTCTTTTAGTGGAAGGGCCAGACCTTTTGAGGGGGCCTAGAGGTATGTGTCAGTTTGCTATGGCTGCTATAACAAATTGCTACACACTTGGCAGCTTAAAACCACAGAAAAAAATTACTGTCTTAGAGTTCAGGAGATCAGAAGTCTGGCATGGGTCTCACTGAACTAAAATCAAGGAGTTGGCAGGGCTGAGTTCCTTCTGGAGCCTCTAGGGGAAAGTCTGTTTCTTGACTATTCAAACTGCCAAGGGCGGCCCACATCCCATGGGGCCCTCCCCTATCTTCAAAACCAGTCACTGCTGGTTGAGTCTTTTCTCCTCTGTATCACATCGATCCTGATTTTCCTGCCTCCTCCTTTCATTTCTAAGGACCCTTTGATTATGCTGGGCCCACTGGATAATCCAGGATGGTCTCCCTATCTTGGGGGTCAGTTGCCTAGCAACCTTAATTCTATCTGCAATCTTAATTCCCCTGTGCCATGTATAATACACATAGGTGCTAGGGATTAGGATGTGGGCATCTTTGGAGGAGCCGTTATTCTGCCTATCAGAGAGCACATCCCACGTGGATGGTGCCTTGACCCTTGGGAGGTAGAGAAGCGTCGGCCCAGAGAAGGGAAGGTTGGGGTGAGCGGCTCTAACCTTCTTGTCCCTTTCTTTCCCCCTCACCTGTCTTCTCTCTCCTGAGGTCTGACATAAACTGGGGCTGGGGATATCCTCTTCCTGGTGGGTACTGGGCATAAAAGTCGGGCCAGGTGCCTCTTGGATGCCCAGATAAAGCAGGGGACAGTGTAGCTGTATGGTTCCTCGCCCCCAACCCCACCACCTGAGCTCTTTCTCCAGAAAAGGCACATTTTCAGCATTTTTAAAGCAATGTGTGAATGTGACAAGATGTTACAGGAAATAGTGAGAACACCAGTGAGGACTCAGAGAAGTGGCAGGAAATGGTTTTTCGGAGGGTTTGCTTCCCCGATGATGAAGCTGCAGGCCTGTCCCACCTCCAGGCTCCCTCTAAGGCTGCATCCTCTGTAGGACGTGGGTAAACAGACAAGAGCGTTCCAGGAGAGCGAGCGTGGCATAGCCAGCTTCCTAGGGTGGGGGAGCAGAGCCCCTGGGTGAGTAGCAGAACTGTGGAGCCTCGGGGTGGCAGCAGGTCTGGGGCTGGGCATCCTGCTGCTTGTAGTATGACTAACACCAGCCCCAAACATTATTTGGGAAAACAACTCTGTAAGGTGCTTGTCCATGCCAATAAGGCTCTCTGCCTGGCCCTGACATCACCGCTTCTGTGGCAACCAGTGCATATCAAAGAGCAAAGTATGGGAGACTAAAAAACAGAATCAAAAACTGAAGGCACTAAGTCATACCAAACGAGTGAACTGGCCAGAAAGCCACATGAAAGTTGAGAGGCTGTCATCCACGAAGGTCTGGGGGAAGAAGGGGAGATGTCACAAGCATCGTCAGGTCCCGTGTCCTGAAGCAATGGTGAAGTGGTCGGTTGTGATTGCTTGTTTTTCTGTTCTGTGGGGTAGGGGACCGGGGTGTGGGGGGATCTCTACCCTCGCCACGCAGAGAACAGCATGTTCGATGAAGAAGTTTCCAAAAACTAAACATCTTTTTGTGTGTGTGTGTGTGGTATGCGGGCCTCTCACTGTTGTGGCCTCTCCCGTTGCGGAGCACAGGCTCCGGACGCGCAGGCTCAGCGACCATGGCTCATGGGCCCAGCCGTTCCGCGGCATGTGGGATCTTCCCAGACCGGGGCACGAACCCGCGTCCCCTGCATCGGCAGGCGGACTCCCAACCACTGCGCCACCAGGGAAGCCCCATCGTTTCGCTTTAGTACACAAGATCTAAATAATCGTTAATTGTCCTTCAAAGAACTAAAGGCCACTCAAAGTGACACTGGGAAGCATAGGTGCAATGTGGTCATTGAGTCCTTCTTAGGGACATTAGCAGATGTGACCTGACAAACGGTAACAACAGGGTACCACCTTAGCCTGTTCAGGCTGCTTTAACAAAATACCACAGACTGGATTGCTTAAAAGAGACATTTACTTCTCACAGTTCTGGAGCGTGGAAGTCTAAGATCAAGGTGATAGACCTGGCTTGCAGACGGCCACCTTCTCACCGTGTCCTCACATGGTGGAGAGAGGAAGTTTTGGTATTTCTTCTTTTCAGGGCACTAGTTCCATCATGGGGACCCCATCCTCATGACCTCATCTGAACCTAATCATCTCCCAAAGGCCTCACCTCCTAATACCATCACCTTGAAGGGTTAGGGCTGCAACATATGAATTCTGGGTGGATACAACCTGCAGTCCATAACAGACATCGTGCCCCCCATTAGAGTCTCCTCTGTAGGGGGAGAGTGCCTCGAGATCCATTCAGTGGTACTTTGGCTAAATTCACCTCGTGTGTTCTAGAACGAAAAGTCATGGAGGAGAAAAGAGATGCAGATTTTGCTGTTCCAAGAGCAGCTGGATGCAGGGAATTGCAGATGCCACGGGCAGCACACAACTGAAACAGGAAAACATCCCCCCCTGGAGTTCCCTACCCTGACTCTGAGTCTGCCGACGTGCACTTTTATTGGATACGCATTGCATAAGTGAGCTCTCAGCCATTCTACTTGTTTCTTTTTTAATATTTATTTATTTATTTGGTTGCGCTGGGTCTTAGTTGCAGCTCGCAGGCTTCTTAGTTGTGGCATGCATGTGGGATCTAGATCCCTGACCAGGGATCGAACCCAGACCCCCTGCATTGGGAGCATGGAGTCTTATCCACTGTGCCACCAGAGAAGTCCCTCTACTTCTTAATTACTGTTAGTCACTCGAAGATCTGACCATGAGCACAGAACATAAAAAATCCTTCTGTAGTGGCAGCCACACAGCCATTCTTAACCTGGAGCAAAGCATCCACGGGGGGAATTAATTGAGGAAGGGACACAAGGATGCAGGATACTGAACCGGCCAGTCTTATTTAGTTGGGATTTCTACCCCCGCGTTCTTCCCAAAGGCTAAAAAGACTTGATTTCCCTATGAAACTAAACCCAGAAAAAAGGAGAACAATTAAAAATAAGAATGGGGCTTCCCTGGTGGCGCAGTGGTTGGGGGTCCGCCTGCCGATGCAGGGGACACGGGTTCGTGCCCCGGTCCGGGAAGATCCCACATGCCGCGGAGCGGCTGAGCCCGTGAGCCATGGCCGCTGAGCCTGAGCGTCCGGAGCCTGTGCTCCACAGCGGGAGAAGCCACAACAGTGAGGGGCCCGCGTTCCACAAAAAAAAAAAAAAAAAAAAGAATGGAAGGAGGGGGAAAGAGATAAAAGGGGCAGAAAACCAGTTGCCACCAGACACCAGGGAGTGATTAATTATTACAGTCGGGTACTGAGTTTAGCACTGAGGCTCCTGATAGCCTCAGCAGAACAGGAGACACTTTGGGTAATAGAGTTCCTATTGTCTGATTTAAGAAAAAAAGATAGAATGGTTCCGTTGGAAGGATTCATTATTACCAAGTACTGAAATAAGATGGCGATATTCATGCTTCCTTCATATATAAGCGAGGCTGAGAACTCAAGGGCAAATCTCCCTCTGGCCTCCTTGGACGTGAGCTCTCACACCTTCACACCTTCTCAGTGGTCCTGCATCTCCTCCACTAGACAGTAAGGCTCAGCGGGCAGGAAGGATCTAGTTCCCTCCTATTACCGAACCTTCTCATTTGTACCCTAAACCTCCTCGCTAAAAGCATGGCTGAAGCAGGGCTGCCGGGCACGCACTAGGCACTCGATCAATGAAAGTTGGTTCCAGGTTAAAATGGCATCTGGCTGCTGCGTCTGAGACAGCAGTTCTCTATTGCCCACTAGATGCCAAAGAAGAAACAAACAAAAACACCAAAGTCTAACACAGGCACTTCTACAACCTGCAAGTCAGACAGACAGACTGAAAAGCAGAGCTGGTGGCACACTCATGCCGGCCAAGATAAATGGAGCCCCAGCTAATGTGGACCCCACCCCCCAACTCTCCCTAACACCCCTCCCCATCGCCAACCCAGCCCGCCACAGGAGAGCAATGTTAGTGCCTACCCACCAAAAATGTCAGCAAGCCTTTCTGAAAAATGATGCTTCACTACCAAAGTGCAGAACAGAACAATCATGGAAGGACTTTTCGCTGGGTGGGTACCTGTGCGTGGGCTTTATGGCAATTCCCATGCCCATGCTTCCCCAGAGCCTCTCTGTGTCAGAATCTGGGGCATGCCACCAGACCCATGGATGAGTATCTGCTCCCCAGGTGATTCTGGGGTGCCCAGGGCTCCCCCACCACTTAAGAACCTCAGCTCTACCACACGGATGCCTGGCTTGGAGGAGCCAGTGCTGATTTCCCACCCGCCCCTCAGGACCTCTCTTTACATCACACGGTGAGCAAGGGGACAGGCTGCCCGCTGCCCAGGGTGAGCTACAGGCTCCCAGCTCTGGGGCAGCACTGGGGCAGAGGCAGCAAAACAGAATGAGGATGGCCGGTTTCCTCGCTGCCGTGTACTTGGTGGGCTGTCGTCAGGCAGAGGGTAGAAGAGATGATCCCATTCTCAGGGACCAGAGGAGCTGAACCTGATCTGGAATTGAGGCTGGAGCTGGGCACTACCGGGAGAACTATATCCCGAGGAATGACTTCCAAAGCCCCAGAGGAGGAAAAGTACAAAGGAAGCATCACCTATACACCAAAAACGAGAAATGAGCCCACACAGAGAAACTGCTCCTCTGCCCACAAGTAGGATGGAAGGTGATGGCTTTCTTTTTTTCCTGAAGTATAGTTGACTTACAACGTTCTGTTAGTTTCAGGTGGACAGCAAAGTGATTCAGTTATACGTATTATATACATATAAATATGTATAATTGTATACATATAGTCTTTTCCAGATTCTTTTCCATTATAGTTTATTACAAGATATTAAATATAGTTCCCTATGCTATACCGTAGGTCCTTGTTGTTTATCTATTTTATATACAGTAGCTAGTGTGTATCTGTCAATCCCAAACTCCTAATTTATCCCCTCCCTTTACCCTTTAGTAACCATAAGTGTGTTTTCTATGTCTGAGAGCCTATTTCTGTTTTGAAAATAAGCGCATTTTGTGATGGATTTTTTTGACAGACATTATAGGGGGGAAAGGAAACAACTGTTTTCGCCCACTGCTGCTACACATGCTTAGAAATAAAACCCAGTGAACTGAAGGAAGACCCAGTTCTGCTGCTTAAAAAGAGCAGGATAATCTAGTGCTTTCCCTGAACTTGGTTGTTCGTGGAGCCTCTGTGGTTCCAAGCAGGCCCTCACCGAACGAGCTCAGACAGACCCTGATGCCTCCCTCTCATCTCGGGAAGGTTCCATCACCCGTACCAGCACCAGGGGTGTTAGTGGGCCAGCAGGGCAAACCTCGGGCAGAGCCGTCCTCCGGTGCATCCCTGCTTCCTCCCTCCCACACACTGTTCCTCCTCCAACTGACTTTATTCTAAGCGCCCATTCCCAGGCACTCGAATGGGGGTGGGAAATGACACCCTCCAAAGGTCCCTTTTCAAAGAGTGACCAGGGGATTTCAGCCATGTTTGTGGATCTTCAAAAGCAGCGGACAGACAGTTGAAAGGGGTCATTTTCAGGTTTCTGTGCCCAAGACCAGCAGCTCGACAGGAAGATCAGACAGCGCTCAGTCTCTGAAGGCAGACAACTCAGTGTGTATTCTATTTTAGAGCCAAGCCCTCCGTGCTACCTTGATGATTTTGTAGAATTTACAGTGAAAGGGCAGAAAATGTCACACCATCTTGTGTGTTCCCCACTTCCATGTGCTCTTTGCAAGAAAATCAAACTCGGCTGCTTCTGAACTCATGGCAGGCACCCACATGCCTGAGGCACGCAGTTTAAACTGTACACATTTCCCACGAGGCAAAAGGTACCGGAAAAGAAACAGCAGTGGGGATATTGCTCCTGAAGCCAGACTCCTCTGAACCACAATTCCCTCACCTGCAAAAGGAAGATGATGCCACCTACCTCTCAGGGGTGACATGATGGCGTAAGGCACAGACACGCCTGGCACAGAGTCTAGCACGTTAGTAGGTCCTGTCCCTTCCCCTCTGGGGTCTCAGTTTCCTCTCCTAATAAATTGCAAGGAAGGGTAGAGAAGGGCGGCATCTATAATAGATGACCCAACTTCAAGCCCCTGTTATTAGGATTCCCCCTCGGATGTGTCATCCAAGGTCAAACTCCACCAACCATGTGTCTTCCAGGCCTACATGGACAGGATGAAAGTCATCACCACCAACGGCATCTTCCCTGGAGACAAGACGGACAGCAGGAAGTCTCTGTACCATTATGAAGATGAGAGAGGAATGCACCACAACGCTGGGGCAGCTTCCCCTAGGTCACACCGTGGGCGCCAGGCTGCCGGTAAAGACTCCCTGACCCCTGGTCTCATTTCTGCTGAGCCTTCCGATGTCAAATTTCAGCTTCACAGCAAATGGGAACAGTTCAGAACAGGCTTTGGAATACTGAATGCCTGCAATGCCCATCAATGCAGCTTTGCCTTTCCTGGTGGCGGGCACGTCCATCAATGCAACAGCCTAATCAGGGTTGGGCTCATGTCAGGGAGATGTCTGTGGTCCCAGTGGCTAGTCTTCTCATTTAATTAGATTGGCCAAAGAGGCAGAGTGGCGTTTCTAAGGGCCAGAAAGCTTTCCCTGCCGCCATGTTCCTGCCCTCTGTGCTCCTAAAATACACATCAGTAACTATTCCTGAGCTTAGTGAATCATATAATAGTTTAAATATCTTGCTTCCCCTCTGGACTGAGATCTTCCCTAATGAAATTTTAGGGGTGATAGATATGTTCTAAAACTGGACTGTGGTGATGTACGCACAACTCGGTAAGTTTACAAAAAGTCAATGATTGATTCATAACCCTAAAACAGGTGAATTTTACAGTATGTAAATTACACCTCAATCAAGCTATTTGGTAAAAACTCTACCATCCATCAGTAGGTGGTCTTGGGCAAATGACCTCGCTGTGCCTCAGTTTCCTCACCTGTAACCTGAGACAGTAGCTGATGTTATACAGTAGCTGTGAGGTGTAAATGAGGTTACGCCTGGAGGGCGCTTATTCGCCCAGTGCAAGCACTCCACGAGTGTTCGTTGCCATTTTTATTATTTTTTATTATTATTGTCATCTGTCCAGCACAAAAGATATAACTGTGAAAAAGGAAAAAAGTAATATGGAAGAAAGCTTGGGTGCTGTCATAAACAGAAAAATGACTCCCCAAAAGACATGCATGTCCCAATCCCCAGAAACTGTGAATGCATTATCTTACAGGGCAAAGAGACCTTTGCAGATGCGATTAAATTAGGGATCTTGAGATGGGGATATTATCCTGGATTATCTCAGTGGGCACAATGTAATCACAAGGGTTCTTAAAAGATAGAAAAGGGAGGTAGGAGAGTCAGAAGCGAGATTGGAAGATGTTACACTGATGGTTTTAAAGGTGTAGGAAGGGGGCCAGGTGCCAAGGAATGTGGGCAGCCGCTAGGAGCTGGAAAAGGCAGGGAAGCAGATTCTCTCCCAACATCTCCAGAAGGAACACAGTCCTATCGACACCTTGAACTTAGCCCAGTAAGACCCATTTCGAACTTCTGATTTCCAGAATTTTACGATAATAACTGTATATTTTAAGCCACTAAGCTTGTGGTACTGGGTTACAGCAGCCGTAGGAAACTTATACAGGGACCAGGTTGCAGACAGCCTTGACTTCCAGGGTGAGTAGATGTAAGGGGAAGAGTGATAAACTGGAGTTTTGTTTTGTGAGATTAAGTTTTGGCAGCATGAAAGATGCAGTAGAGCAGGAGGACAGAGGGAGCGGGGTGGCCAGGCGAGGATGCTGGTCTTGTGGAAGAGGACGGTGAACTGGCGAGGAGCGGGGCAGCTGGGGTGGCGGTGGGTGGAGTGCACAGCGGGGAGAGTGGGTGGATAAACCACACTTGATCTGGTAAATTCCTCAATGCCAGGGCCAGAGGAGACTCAAAGAGGTCAACAAGGTTGGCTCACGGGAGCACAGGGATGCCACCCACGGGGTTAGGAGAGCTAGCTGCCGCAGGAGGGACAGAGGTACCAAGAGGAGGTGGAAACACAGATAAACCCAGTGGAGGCATCAAGCAGGGAGTTTAAAACGTGGGTCAAAAGCCTAGGAGTGGGGCTTCCCTGGTGGCGCAGTGGTTGGGAGTCTGCCTGCCGATGCGGGGGACGCGGGTTCGTGCCCCGGTCCGGGAGGATCCCACATGCCGCGGAGCGGCTGGGCCCCTGAGCCATGGCCGCTGGGCCTGGGCGTCCGGAGCCTGTGCTCTGCAGTGGGAGAGGCCGCAGCGGTGGGAGGCCCGCGTACCGCCAAAAAAAAAAAATGCCTAGGAGTGCAGCTGGGACAAAAGTGCAGAGATGAAAGCCCAAAGTGACTGAGGTCATAGAAGCAAGTACCAGCACAGCAGGGCAGAGCCCCCGAGGAGACAGCTTGAATAATGGGCACGTTTCGGTGTTGGAAGAAGGAGAAGCAGCAAACCAGATGGCAAAGTATAAGCCGGAGGAGGAGAGGGTTTTGAGGTCACCTGTGACCTTCCCGGGGCTAACTCAACACCGTGGTGATGGCAGGAATCAGATTGCAAAGGGAGGGATGGAGCAACAGAGTGAAGGAAGAAGAGACATATTCTTAAGAAGCGAGATGGAGAGAACGAGAGGGATTAAATGGTAACTAGGTCAGGGAGCCGAGTGGAAGAAAAATGTTTCTTCTGTCAAGGGCTCCTGAACACACTCACATTCTCGCGGGAGAGCAAGCGTTGGATGCTAGATTAGGGTTGGGGTGAGGGATGAAGAGTTAATAAGGGTTTGAGGGGAGAGACAGAGGTGGTGTAAACAGAGACTTTTCCTTTCAAGAGACGTAAGTGAAGAGAGAGAGCACAGGAGTAAAAAGGGATAAAGTGGTATTTACAAGGAAAAAAGTAAAGTTGAGAAGAGCTTGCCTTGGACAGCCTTGATCTTTTATGGCAAATAGAGAGAGGTTGTCAGAGCCTTACCGAGAGCAGAGAAAAGCTGAGAGCTCGGCTTTGGATGTCAACGAGAGAAAAGAAACATCCCTCGGAGCCCGGCCAAGATTAGACCCTACCTCGGGGCCTCCACCCGGCCGGGTATCTCCCCCAAAAGTCTAACACACCTGAGGCCAATCCATCACAAATCCTGAACTGTTGTTTCCATTGTTATTTTTTTTTTTTTTTTTTTTGCGGTACGCGGGCCTCTCACCGCCGTGGCCTCTCCCATTGCGGAGCACAGGCTCCAGACGGGCAGGCCCAGCGGCCATGGCTCACAGGCCCAGCCGCTCCGCGGCATGCGGGACCCTCCCAGACCGGGGCACGAACCCATGTCCCCTGCATCGGCAGGCAGACTCCCAACCACTGCGCCACCAGGGAAGCCCTCCATTGTTATTTGAAGTCGGCTTTTCTAATCTTCCCAGCTTCTTGAGGACAGAGACCATCTCTAATTTAAGTTTGCACACATCCCAGATCCTGGATCTCAGAAGGTGGTCAAGGAGGACCCAGTGATGGGTGGAAAGGAATGGAGGAGAAGCAATAGTCAGGGTTTCCCAACATATTGGTTAAAACTTGCTTTAGGAACTTCCCTGGTGGTGCAGTGGTTAAGAATCTGCCTGCCAACACAGGGGACACAGGTTCGGTCCCTGGTCTGGAGAGATCCCACTTGCCGCAGAGCAACTAAGCCCGTGCACCACAACTACTGGGCCTGCGCTCTAGAGCCCGTGAGCCACAACTATTGAGCCCACGTGCCACAACTATTGAAGTCCGCGTGCCTAGAACCCGTGGTCCACAACAAGAGAAGCCATGACAATAAGAAGGCCAAGCACCACAACAAAGAGTAGCCCCCACTCGCCACAACTAGAGAAAGCCTGCGCACAGCAACGAAGACCCAACGCAGCCAAAAAATATATATATATATAGTAATAATAATAAAGATGTTAAAAAAAATTAAGAATAAAAATTATGTTTAAAAAAAACGCTGTAAAGAAACACAATTTTAAAAAAAGAAACAACAGATAAAAACATAAAACAGACAAATTGAGGTGACCCTGCCTTATAGAATGTCTTTAAATACTGAGCTCCCCTAGGGCATTTTTAAAAGAGTCTGCTTTATAGAAATCCATTTGGGGGGCAACTCCTAAAGAAATATCTCCATGGTGTAAAAATTATTCAACACCAGAACAGACAGGCTTGCCAATGAAACCCTTCACAGGCCCATCAGAAAGAGTCCCACACACCGTGCTGGGGAGCAGAGAACGATGTTAAAGCAGCCCTCACGGACTGTACTGTAAAAGGGCTTGGGACTCCACTCAGGGGACCTGGCACATTTCTAAAAGTAGGAGAAAGCTCTCCAGTTCCCCGTGATCCTGGACTCCGTCGTGATAGCTCTCGCACAGTTGTCTTATGTTGTGATTAAATCTGTCAATCAAATCTCTGCCTCATGTCCTCAACTCTCCACCAGCCCAGGCCCGAGCATCTACAAGAAGAAGGCCCGAAGGACAAGCTGTAGGCAGCTGGGCCTCTGAGGTGGGCTTTTTCAGGTGCTTGGGACTGATCTGTGGGTGGCTTGACGTCACTCAAGAGCCATCAGGCCCTCGGCTGATGGAGTTCCACCAAAATGCCTAACGCAAAGGCAGAAGGAAAGGGATCCTCCTCTCAAAAAGGAAAGGGATCCTTCTCTCGACCCTCCACGAACCCGAGTTTCTTTGGCCACTCGTGTGGAAATCTGTAAGAAAGGTGAGACTGCAGACAGCAGGGGAATGGAACCGTTCCACAAAGAGTGCCCAAGAAGTGTTACCACGGAAAATGCAAGTGCCTGCAATGTCACGGCCCTCTCTGCCAGGCGCTGTTGGCCACAAATGCGTAAAGGAAGAGACTTTTGCCCGGATAATGCATGCACATAATCTAGCATCTTGAAGCCCTCCAAGAGCAGAGGTGGCTTCCAGAAGCTTGTGAGGGAAATGACCCCCCAAAGCAGGAAGGCCTGTGAAAGACAGGTGGCTACAGCAAGCTCCAGGGGAGGGCTGGCTGTTTGGAGGCTGTGTGGTTTGACCCTGGGAAGCATTGAAATTGTGCTCGGGGTAATTTACGCTGGTTCTAAGGGCACATTGAAATGGAGTCTCGATATTTTAACTTTCTTTCTTGGCCTTTTTGATTTTAAGTAGAGCCTTTACTCAGAAAACTCAATTGCTAGGAGGAAGGGGCCTGGGCTGCTGGTAACTATTTAAGAGGGATTCATGCAATAAGGGGTATAGTCGAGAAAAACAAGATTATAACGAGACAGAAACCCACCATGGTCAAACGCCCCTCACTGAAGTAGACAAGGCTAAGAAGCAAGAGGAAGGGGCCTCAAACCCTTGAACCTCCACTGACAGTTAATCACGGGCGCATCTACACCAGCGTGTGCCTTCAGTTCCTCATCCGTCAGGTAAGATGGGGCAGGCCATGATTTCTAAAGCACTTCTTGGTGTTGCCAATTTGAATGTTCTATGATGCTCTGCCATCTCAACTCCTCCTCCAAGTGCAGGGATAACATTTTTCACTTCTGTTGTATCCTGCATGAAATCATCCTGCACGGTAGTCATATCAACATACAAGAAAAATTTAGCACACTACTGTATTTTATATGAAAATAGCAAAATCTTTCTAAACTCTGAGTATCACGTTTCTGAGATGTTCATTTTCTAAATACCTAAGGTCAGTGGGCTTGTAGGTCAGCTGGCTCAGCAGGCCAATGTAATTCTACAGAAAAACCAGAAGTGTGGCTTGTCAAATGATTCAGCATGCCCAGCCCCTGCCAGTTGGCACTAAATGGGTCCTCAGCGCCAGTGAGGTTCGGAACAGAGAGCAGATCCAGCTTAGATCAGCACCATCCCCTTTATGAAAACCAGCAGAACAAGCATCAAAGCGCCTCTCCTACTGAAAGCAGGCTAGCTTTGGACAATCACAGCCAGGAGAGCTAGGGACAAGCCAAGGGTGACACGACTTGGTGGTTTCTAGTCCAAGTCTGAGCTCTGCCCGAGTCTCACTGCAGCACTGAAATCAAGTTTCAGGTTCAAATACGAATGACGCTCTCCTACAACCAGCTCATCGCTCTCCCCTAAAGTTCTAACTTTCATGATATGTGATGCCTTTAACACTCTCTAGTGAGCTTAGGGGTCACCTGGGGGAGCCTGACAGGATCTCCTGCAGCTACCATTGCTCAAAACACTCAGAGAACCTTCTTCTGAATGTCCTTTAGAGCCAGTGTCCAAGGAAGACAAATCAACCTGGTTCCAGTGCCATCACGCAAGCAGTATTGCCAGCTCGATCAGTCAACTGGTGCCCGTGATTTGACTGGAAACAGCCATCAGCCGATGCTGAAACTAAAATCTCAAAAAAGAGAGTCATCACCAGTGAGTATATTCTTGAGGATGGTCTCAGGGGCTTGTAGTCTGCTTCCAAAAAAGAGATGGGCATATACCCGGAGAAAAACATAATTCGAAAAGATATATGCACCCCAATGTTTGTAGCTGCACTGTTTACAATAGCCAGGACATGGAAGCAACCTAAATGTCCATCAACAGAAGAATGGATAAAGAAGATGTGGTACATATATACAATGGAGTATTACTCAGCCATAAAAAAGAACGAAATAATGCCATTTGCAGCAACATGGATGGACCTAGTGATTGTCATACTGAGTGAAGTAAGTCAGACAGAGAAGGACAAATATCATATGATGTCACGTATATGTAGATCTAAAAAACTGGTACAAATGAGCTTATTTACAAAACAGAAATAGAGTTACAGATGTAGAAAACAATCTTATGGTTGCCACGGCCAATGTGTGAGGGATAAATGGGAGACTGGGATTGACATATACACACCACTGGATATAAAATAGATAACTAATAAGGACCTACTGTATAGCACAGGGAGCTCTACTCGATACTCTGTAATGACCTATATGGGACAAGAATCTACAAAATGGGGGATATGTGTATATGTATACCTGATTCACCTTGTTGTTCAGCAGAAAGTAACATAACATTGTGAATCAACTAGACTCAATTTTTAAAAAGATAAGTAAACTTGTATGTTTTTCTCCTGTTTAAAAAAAAAAATCTAGTCCTTTGGGAACAAGGGTTGCTTTCTTGGAGAAAGAATGACTGATTTGCAGGGTCCTTCATTCCCACTGGACTGAATTATGTTTCAGAGTGTCCTGTGCACATCAGAGGGCATCATGCCTCCAAGTCTTTGCCACTGCTGTTCCCTGTGCCCATTTGCAGTGGACAAACACCTGGTCCCTTAAAACCAGCTCAGTCATCGGACCCTCAAGGAAACCTTCCCTGAATGCTCCCCACCAACCCCTCTGAATGAATTTGTTCTCCTTCCTCTGGCCTTGTACGTACACACTTCTACGGTCCCATGGACCACGCTTTAAAATCTGTTATCATGTTTTGCCATCAGTGCCCACGGTGGCCTCTCTCAAAGGATAGGAACAGAGTTAAACTATTTTTTAATGCCTTCAACTCAGACCTAGCATGAACTACACTCTCTAACACACAGCAGATTCATAGTTAACATCTGTTGAATTTGAATATTTTGGTTCAAGTAGGTCTGCTTGAGAGTCACTCACTTTACTTTATGGTCAGCCTTGCATAATATATCGTAATCACCCACCCACTCAACAGGCATTTACTGGGCACCAAATCTGTGTCACGTAGGAGGCTATGTGAAGCAGTAGCAGCCTTTCTTAGACGTCTCCATTGCAGATTTTTGGTGTTTTTGTTTTCTTCTGTTTCTGATAATATTAAAAAGTCAAGAAGGTAAGAGGATCAGTGGTGGCGCAGTGGTTAAGAATCCGCCTGCCAATGCAGGGGACACGGGTTCGAGCCCTGGTCCAGGAAGATCCCACATGCCGCGGAGCAGCTAAGGCCGTGCACCACAACTTCTGAGCCTGCGCTCTAGAGCCCACGAGCCACAACTACTGAGCCCATGCGCCACAACTCCTGAGCCTGTGCTCTAGAGCCCGCAAGCCACAACTACTGAGACCGTGCATCACAACTACTGAAGCCCGCGTGCCTAGGGCCCATACACCACAACAAGAGAAGCCACACAATGAGCAGCCCATGCACCGCAACAAAGAGTAGCCCCTGCTCGCCGCAACTAGAGAAAGCCCGCACACAGCAACGAAGACCCGATGCAGCCTAAAATAAATAAATTTATTTAAAAATAAAAAAAGAAGGTAAGGGCATCATTTTGTTTCAACCTCGCACAAGGAAGGTTCAAATCTGACACAACACACCTTCATGTTTAAAATGACAGAGACTGTAGCTCAGCCATACCGCTGTTTACAAACAAAGGCACCATATGCTATCCGAAAAGCACAGGCCACTATGATGAAAGGTTATGGAGTTAAAATCTTTTTGTTAAAACTATTTTTAAGCACATAATTCAGTGGCGTTAAGTACATTCACATTGTCGTGCAACCATCAGCACATCCACCTCTTCAACCTTCTCATCTTACAGAAATGAAACTCCACATCCATCACACATTACCTCCCCCTTCCCCCAGCCCCATCCTCTGGCAAACACCCCTCTTCTTTCTGTCTATGTGAATTTAACTACTATAGGTACAGCGTAGAAGTAGAATCACACAGTATTTGTCCTTCTGTGTCTGGTTTATTTCACTTAGCCTAATGTCCTCAAGGTCCATCCATGTTGTAGCATGTGTCAGGATTTCCTTCCTTTTTAAGGGTGAATAATATTCCATTGTGTGGATATACACATTTTGTTTATCCATTCATCTGCTGACGGACATTTGGCTTGTTCCCACCTTTTGGCCACTGTGAATAATGCTATCACGAACACAGCTGTACAGAGATATGTTCAAGTCCCTGCTTTCAGTTCTTTTGGATGTATACCCAGAAGGCAAAGGCTGGATCGTAGGTAATTCTATGTTTGGGTTTAAAATCTTAAATGTATTTTTAACCTTCGGGAGTAAGAGGAGCAAATTCGTAATTTTTTTTTTTTTTGCGGTACGCGGGCCTCTCAACTGCTGTGGCCTCTCGCATTGCGGAGCACAGGCTCCGGATGCACAGGCTCAGCGGCCATGGCTCACGGGCCCAGCTGCTCCACGGCATGTGGGATCCTCCCGGACCAGGGCACGAACCCGCATCCCTACATCGGCAGGCGGACTCTCAACCACTGCGCCACCAGGGAAGCCCCAAATTCATAATTTTTTACACAGTGTTGAGAAAATAAAATTCACCCTAGTGGTGGATATGAAAATGTCAGGTTTCACTTGTTCATAAATGTTTCAGAGAAATTAAATGATTATACATTCAGAGACTTCTAGAAGTATTGCATAAATACATTTGAAATTAAAAAAAAAAAAAACCTAACTGGCTCTCAATTATTGCCAGTAAAATGATACCAAGGTTAGCAAGGACATTTGAAATCCATAGACATTCCCAATGGAAATGGAAATATTTCTAGAACATACAACATACTTCTAATCCTTCTCTCTAGCCTTTATTTACTGACCCAAGATCACTGTGAGTGACCACTGTCCTGTCTCCGTGTACTGTACATGATCTTCTCAGGAGCTACTGCAGTCTTGAATACTGTCTTACTGAATGGAACCAGGACATTCTGAAGGTTAAATCTCCTTGCTCAGGACTACTGACGTAGAAGACACAAGAGATGGGCTGAACCTTTTTGGAATGCTGAAAGAGAGCCTGAAGTTCCTTTTTGAAGAAATCTCTGATTTTAGTCATAGAGACCTTGACTTTTCATCACTGCATTCCCCGCGCCTGGCGGGGATACTCAGTAAATCTCCACTGGATTCTAATAACGTGGTAGGGTAAAGACCTCTCAAGTCTGATTATATTGAAATTCTGGGAACCAGTTTCAGATTATTTCAATTTAAAGAGATTCAATGAGTCCACAAACACGTATTAAGTCCTTACCACGTGCAAGGCTCTGCTGCAAACTCTACGAGAGATTCAAAAATAAGTGTGTGCCTACCCTCCAGCTTACAGTCTAGTAAAGTATTCTAGAGAAACTAAGACATACCAAAAAAGCCAATAACAAAATTTGTTATTGTGATGTAAGTCAGGTATAAGTCAAGTTACAGCACAGAGAATGAATTCCATCTAGTTGGGGGCAGGTTTTGGAGGTTTTATAGAAGAGGAGGCAATTGAAAGAGAAATAGGTCTGCTAGGATCCCAGAAGATAAAGGATGGGCAGAAGGGGCGGCCTAGACAGAGGAAACATGTTTATAAACAGCTTGGAGATTGAAAGATGCACTTTTCCTGTACTATCGATTGACAAAGGGAGGATCCCACATGCCGCAGAGCAACTAAGCCTGTGCGCCACAACTACTGAGCCTGCTCTGTAGAGTCCGCCAGCCACAACCACTGAGCAAACGCACCTAGAGCGCGTGCTCCGCAACAAGAGAAGCCACCCGGACCAGGGCTTGAACCCGCGTCCCCTGCATCGGCAGGCAGGTTCTTAACCACTGTGCCACCAGGGAAGCCCAGAACATGTTTTTATAAAAGACAAATCATGATTATCATGACCCTTTTACAGGTGTGGCAGCTTAGTCCACCAGTAGACATCTGTATTAGTTTCTTATTGCTGCTGTAACAAATAACCACACATTTATTCTCGTGTAGTGCTGGAGGTCAGAATTCCTAAAGTCAAGGTGTGAGGAGGGCTGCATTCCTTCTAGAGGCTCTAGGGGGTAATCTGTCTCTTTGCATTTTCCAGCTTCTAGCGACTGCCTGCATTCTTCGGTTTGTGGCCCCTTCCTCCATCTTCAAAGCCAACAGCACAGCATCTTCCAGTCTTTCTCTCTCTCTGCTTCCATCCTCACATCCTTTCTGACTCTGACCCTCCTGCCTCCCTCTTATAAGAACCCTTAAGATTACATTGTTCCCACCCGGATAATCCAAGATCATTAGTGTAAGCACATCTTCAATGTACCGTTTGCCATGTAAAGTAACATATTCACAGGAACCAGGAATAAGGACATGGGCATATTTGGGGGGACGTTATTCAACCTACCACAAGACTGGGTAAATTTCAATCTGAAATTTTTTTTTCAAACGTATAATCTCAATCACATTTTGAGTAGACTATCAATAGTAGTAGAGTAGACTATCTACTATGAGAGTAGACTATCATAGATTACATTTTTGTTGCTGTGAAAGGCATTTTCAAAAGACTTTTAAGTTTTAGGGTGTTCCAAGATACAAGAGAAAGGTAAAATTTTTAATTTTTTTTAATCAAGAAGATGAAAGGAAAGCTAGGTAAAATAATGAACAATCACATAAGCAGCGGTAGATCACAGATTCCTTCATTAAAGAAATATTGGGAAACCACATGGCTTGCACCAAAAAGCAGCTAGGAATCCTATAGTTCCAAGTGACCTGATTAGACAGGGACATGCAGGTTCATCATTCTGCCCAGTGCCTCTCCTGAGTGGGGACGGACTCAGACCACCGCTGCCTGGCTCAGGTCACTGCAGCTGAAACTCCAATGGACTCGCCAGCCTCGTGACACCAGCTGCAAGCCACAGAGGTACCATCTTCCTGTACAAAGCACCAGACACAAACCAGCGCACATCCCGTGAAACCATCACCCTAACCCTACAGAGAGGCCACCCAAGCACATCCACCTCCTCTGTCAGGTCTAGAAGTCAAGAGCCTGACCAAGGTTGCATGCTTAATTCCCGGTAAAGGCAGAACCAGCCCAGAGTGTACACCTTCCCCCCAGTAGCCATCAACACATCCACAGAATCTTCGACAGTAAATAAACCTTCAATGAGCCTTGCTGGTCCTGTGAAGATCCCTCCTTGAACTCAGACTCTTCTCCACAATTTCCAACAGTCCTCATTCCAAATCTTTCCTCTCCCCTCCAGCTCCATCCCACTCTCTCTGCCACTCCCTCCTCCAATTTAACTACAAAATTCTATCCAAAGGCACTCAGTTTTCTTTTTCCCTATCCACTGATTCCTCCCCTCAAAAAATGAGCTTATCAGAAACAGAAAGACAAATACCATATGATATCACTTATTTGTGGAATCTAAAATAGGACACAGATGAACTTATTTACGAAACAGAAACAGACTCACAGACATAGAGAACAGACTTGTGGTTGCCAAGGGGGATGGGAGGTGGGGAAGGGATGGATTGGGAGTTTGGGGTTAGCAGATGCAAACTATTATATACAGAATGGATAAACAACGAAGTCCTACTGTAGAGCACAGGGAACTACATTCAATATCCTGTAACAAACCATAATGGAAAAGAATATGAAAAAGAATATAGACAGATGATAGATAGATAACTGAATCACTTTGCCATACAGCAGAAATTAACACAACATTGTAAAACAACTATACTTGAATAAAATAAATTTTTTTATTTAAAAATGAGCTTATCCTCTGAATAAGTATTATGAGAGGCTAACCACCATTAAAGGTTAACACTGGGAGCTTGGGAGTCAGACAGCCTGTGTCTTTGACCTGGCTTGTCCTCACTAGCTGTGTGACCTTGAGGCAGTGACTTAACCTCTCTGTGCTTCAGTTTCCTCACCTGGAAGTGAGAATCATAACAGCAAGGCCTTGGCAGAGCAGTGGTGAGAACTGAATGAGAGGAATGCAGGGTGCACAGTGGGGCTCCGGAGCCTGCACTCTTAACCACTCAACACATCGAACTCACAACTTCGGCTTTTATAATATTTCTCACGTAGGCATTAGCTCTACATAACTGGTACCTCGGTTCTCATAACTTTCCTGTGTTAGGCAAGATGTAATTCTGAGATAATGATCCCCATTTTACTGGGATACAAACTGGGACTCACGAAGCCTCTGGGGCTTCTCACGGACGTGCTATCTTTTTTGCCCACTGCAGAATCTTGCTACGAGGTTTTTCTCATCCAGTTTCCTTAGCCTGGCAATGGACAATTTTATAGCTGCCTTCTCTACAAATTTCTGGGTTTGGGGGAAGGAGAGTTGTTTGGGGGGGTTTTTGGTTTAGCATTTGCTCAGGACTGGATTTGGGAAGAACGCAAAGAACATGATGGTGAGAATGGACTGGATTTGTCTCTGCCTGGCAATCTGTTAAGGCCATGAAGGTACAATGGGATGTGTGAGTGCCCTGCCCCGGGTCTGCTGTCTGCTGTCCCCACTCATCAGCCTCCCAAGTGACTTCTAGCCACGCCGAGCACACACACACTGAGGCACTTTCTCTGTGAAGACAAATGTGTTTTCCCGTGAATAGGCAATGCTTTTGAGCCAAAAGACGTATTCTAATCAAAAACCATCATCAGAGGCTTGGAGGAAAACATGATCTTTCTACAGTTTTGTGTGTGTGTGTGTGTGTGTGTGTGTGTGTGTGTGTGTGTGTGTGTGTAGGGGACAGTCTATTTCTGAGCTCCCAGCAGTGACGGGGCCACGAGTCAACCTGAAGCCATTAGCATATACCTTGATGTTTTATCTCACTTAAATATTCTTTGAAGAGAGATATACTGAACAGATGGATAAATTTCAAGATTCAACAACTCATGGGGGCATTATTACTATTGCATTCGATGGCAGCCTTTATCGCCTCTATGCTTCAAGAAAGACATTCCATCTTGAAGAGTTCTTGCCTTAATCATTGGCAGACTGGCCCTGGTCACACCTAGACCATGAGGAAATACACCCTGGGCCCTTCAAACCTGGGTATTACCTGAATCTCCAGTACCCCTACTTGGGCAACCTCTCTCCTGCAGCAGAACCAATGTGTGTCTGAGGTTCAAAGAAAGGGAAGGAGAAAATGAGAGTTGGATGAGGGAGGAGAGTGACTCTACCGGGTGATGAGGAGGAGGATGAATGACAGAAATAGCCTAGTGTATGTATGAAATAAATACTCAGTAATCGTGGATCCCTCTCCCCTGCACGCCCAGCCCCATAACATCAGCAAAATGTTGAACTGTAATTCCATACAACCATGACGTCATGTCAGAGGTGGAAGGACCCCGTGGTCTGAGGAGTTCCAGAGGTTCTATAGAAAAGGTTCAGGGTCAAGTCCAGAACCTGGGCTCTCAGCACCCCTCCCCGCTACACATACACACACACACACACACACACACACACCCCTGAAAAAGATGTAACGGTGACCAAATTTCAGATTCACATATGAGACTTAGTTTTGTCTCCCCCCTTTAAAACATCCTTCACCCTTCCTAATTTTGTTCAATCCACTTTTGAATTGCCTGCATAGAAGAAAGAGAAAAGAAATTCAGAATTTCCCTATAGTCCTACTCCTTCCCCACAGCCTGCCAAGCAAGAATACCAAAAGCCTCTGCCGAGCACCCTGCCATGCACCAGGAATCATGCTACTTGCTCTTCCCACGAGGTGGGAACCATATGACACCATTTTATAGATGAGGACATGAAGATGTGTATGCAAAACTTGCCCAAGGGCACAGAGATAATAAATGACAGGTCTAGGATTTGAACCAAGTTCAGGCTAACACCAGAATCCCTGGAATTCGCCACTGCAGGCAAGAAGTCAAGCTCTTTTTTTTTTTTTTTGGCCACACTTTGTGGCATGTGGGATCTTAGTTCACCAACCGGGGGTCGAACCTGTGCCCCCTGCACTGGGAGCACGGAGTCCTAACCACTGGACCGCCAGGGAAGTCCCTAGAAGCCAAGCTCTTTATCCTTGGCCTGATGGTGGCCTGGGGAAGCCCTCATTATAGGTGAGTGACCTTTGGAGTAACACAGTCTCTGTGTAGGTCTATTTAGCAGAGAAAACTAGAGTGGATTTCTATGATACCCTAAAAAAGAGATTTCTGTGGTCGGGAGGCAGCATAAACTTCTTAGAAAATCTAAGACAGCTAATGAGTTTTAGGCAAGTTTCTCACTTAAAGAGTTTGAAAGAGCGGGGCACCATCAATCAATAAGGCAAATTAATTGAACGCAAATAGGTGACCTATTTTTTAACACAAAGAGTACTTCCTTCTGATAGAGGATTTTCGCTTTTGAGCATATGAAGGATATTATATCCTTCATAGTCCTAGGGGACTAACCATGGCATATAAAGCACAGTTAAAGGGTCTGAAGAAGCTTAGCCAGAGAAGTGGTCCATCGCAATCCCCCGGTCACCAGTGACCAACTGTGGTCCATGGAATGCACGGCTGTTGGGCCTTGGGGTCTGGTCTTTGCCCCTCTTTCCTTTTTAATCCGTCACTTCAATATAATGAAGATTCCAAAATCTTTGATCTCCAGGCTAATGAGTCCCAGAATTCAATATTCAAGGGCCCCGCTGACCGTCTCTAGTGGGATGACCTTCAGTTCTTTTTTTAAAAAATTTTTATCGGAGTCTAGTTGATTCACAATGTTGTACTGGTTTCTGTTGTGAGGCAAAGTGAATCGGTTATACATATACATATATCAACTCTTTTTTTTAGAGTCTTTCCCCATATAGGTCATTACACCAGAAACAGATGGTGCCTCTGAAGGGCTCTCAAAGAAAGTAGCATCAAATCATGGTCAGTCACGCACTTGAAATGCTCAGGAGCTTTTGCAGCCCCAGTACGTGCCGGTTAAGAAATTGCGCTTGGTGGTCTGAGACGAAGCACCAGGGAGGTGCAGGAAACAGTGAATTCTCAGGTGTGGTCCCCGGGACTCCCCTTCCCCACCTGAGCACCAGATGGCAGAATGACTAAGCTCTATAAAATCTCCTACAAATGGCTTAGAGGCATCAGACCAAGACTTTTGGGACCCATCCTTCCTAAGATGCTTCTAGGCAGAGATGTTAAATTGCCACCCAGATGGTGGAGGTGAGCTATGTACCCTGAGGCTCATTGTACTGGATACCAGCAGAGTAATAACCAGCAAAGCCAACTGGCACCAGGCTAAGCTCTTTTTTTTTTTTTTTGGCCACACTTTGTGGCATGTGGGATCTTAGTTCACCAACCGGGGGTCGAACCTGTGCCCCCTGCACTGGGAGCACGGAGTCCTAACCACTGGACCGCCAGGGAAGTCCCTAGAAGCCAAGCTCTTTATCTTTGGCCTGATGGTGGCCTGGGGAAGCCCTCATTATAGGTGAGTGACCTGCGCATGAAAATGGTGGCACATTCCCTAGGCCAGCATGACTTTAGGTCCTGGGGCCATTTGTTTGAGCAGCTTTATGGGGTGTGGGGGGAACTACAGTTATTTCACTATCACCATAAAACTTTAGTGTTACAAACAAACCATTAATACTGAAGGTTGATGTCTATAGTTTGGAAGAAACATTAAAACAAGAATAGCCTTGAATTTTAAGCAAATAAGGTTAGGGGAACCCTGGGAGAGTGAGAAAAAGCCAGCAAAGGGAACACAACAGGAAACAGGGACAGAAGCTACATCCAGCAAGACCTATGGCTGGGCTCTTCCATTTCCAGAAAGCATCACTATTCCAACAGAACCAGTTCAAAGAGGAAGGAATGGAAGACTTCTTTCCAATGTGTTGAACTCAAAGAGCTGATGATGTCCCCTTCTAAAAGGGAGTGGGTTCTGGTCATCTGGCCATGATTTCGGCCTTCCTATCTACCATCACCACCTCTGCTCCAACCCATGGAATAAGTCGTGTGAGATATTTTTAAAAAGGAAATTTATGGGCATGTTCATTCCTGATCCTTGGAAGCGCCACAGTGAGGAGCCGGAAAGCCTGAATTTTCAACCATCCGCAGCAGTTTCCCACATCTGGTTCTATCTCTCAGGACAACCCAAGGTTTGGAAGTCAGTGTCATTGGGTCCTCTTCCTCCCCTTCGACAACTTAGACTCTTACTTTCACTCCAGTGAGGACAAGGTCTTTGCAAGGTAAAGCGTTGAAGTTAAGGTCAGGAAAGATGTCCTTATGGGCTTAGACACAGAGAATCGTGGTGGGGTGCCCAGACTCTTCCACATTGAAAGGTCTTTCCAATTCGGGGCATTCACCGCCTGAAGTGAGCCTGTCCCGCATAGGATACTGACTAGTGTTTTCCTTTTTCCTCTAAGGAGCCAATTTGCCCCAAGGTGGAAGTAATAATCCTCTGTCTGGATGTGTCTTGTCATTACTGTGGCGATCTTCATCATCGTCGTTGTCATAACAACAATAATAGCAACAATTACTATTACTACTGCTGTTACTATTTATTGGGCACTTACTACATGCCATATACAATAGTAACTCACTCTGCATATATTACCTCATATTATCCCTTTGAAGTATATACTGTTATCCACATTGTACATGCGAGAAAACCAAAACTCATGGAGCATCTGACTCTAAATGCCATGCATCATCAACCATGTTTCACTGCCAGATACATCATCCCAATTCCACTCTCATTATAGAATGAATAGCTCACTTTGGGACAAACTTCTCTTATCAGAGGACCTGGCATTCATTTATTCAACAAGTATTTCTGAGCAGTCACTATGTGTCTAAGCGTTCACTATGCTTGCTCACAGGGATGAACATAGTGTAACTGGGTGCTGCCCTCATAATGAAACAAACCCAGCAAAAGTTAATGTCCTCCTGGAGGCATTTTGGGTCTCTGCCATCCAGCCTTCCCTGCTGGCTCCACCCTTTTCTGCCCCTGCTGAACCTCTTCCTTTCACATTTCAATGGATGAATTTGACATATAGTCATATATGTATTAGAAAAAGGACAAACTTCCCTTGCTTTGAAATAATAGATCCATCACTTCTAATCTTCTACAACAATACTTCCTCCTCAAAAATAGTAAGCAGAAGATTCTTAAAAGTAGCATTATATGTAAGACACTAATTTAAAAATGGGAAAATAGGTTTAAAGGTTGGATTACTTGTCTGTGGTCATACGGCTGCCGATCCGGTGGGTTTGGATCACTCAGCTGTGAGTGCCCAAAAAAACAAAACAGAAGTCAATTTCTCTCTGTTCCACTATCCCCAGGCACCCAGGATCCTTCCAGCTCACCACTCTGCCACCTTTGTCTTCATGGTGTCAGATGAAGACATTCCCACTCCAGTAATAAGAAGGAGGAAAGGATAAAGAAGAGGCAAAGTGCACCAAAGTTGCCCAATGTCACTTTGGCTGACATCTCATTGGCCAGAACTTACTAATATGGCCACACTTAGCTCTTAAGGAGACTGGGAAATGTAGTCTTTATTCTAGCACCCACTTGTCCGGCTAAAATTTCTTCTACTAAGGAAGAAGCGATATTGGAGAAGAGCTAACCAGCCCTGCTGCAACTGCTAAGTGGTGTAACTGGAACAGTCCCAGATCTGTGGAACTCCAGAGACCCTACTCTATCAGGTAGGCTTTAATTCCTATTTTTATAGCAATGACCTTCGGTCCTCTCTTCTTTACTGCATAAAGAAATTGCTAAGTATGACTTTAGAACTTTCTGTAACATTTCATTAGCTTTCAATTCAACAGCTAGAAGCCATCTCCAAGCTAATTTGTATGTTCTTTGGTGGCTTTAAAATACACCTGCTAATGCTTTGATATTCATCCCTTCGGCAATGAAGCCTAATTCCACTTACCTTAAGTATAAGCTCCATTTAGTGACTCACTTTTAGCGAATGTATGTGGCAGAAGTGACAATATGTGACATCTGAGACAAGATCATAAAATGATCATTCATTCTAGGAAAAGCCAAACCCCATGTCATGAAGTCGCTCAAGCAGTCCTAGGGGGAGGCCCTCAAGGAAGGAACTGAGGCCTCCAGCCAACAGCCCTGGGAGTGAGTTTGGATAGATTCCCCAGCCACAGCCAAGCCTTCAGATGACTGCAATCCCAGTAAGTGTCTTGACTGCAACCTTTTGAAAGACACTTGGCCAGACCAGCCATCTTTGCCACTCCCGGATTCTTGATCCACAGAAACTGTGAGATAAAAATGTTTTTTGTTCTAAACCAGTAAGTTTGGGAGTAATTTGTCACACAGCAATACAGCAATATAGGTCTCAATGTGAATTCAGTGTTCTTCTGGCTTGAGAATTAGAGAAAGTAGAAATGACCACCTTGATAGAGAAAACCCATATTTTGAATGGCTGTGTACTAGCTCATCACCTGCTTTTAAATGGTTTGGAGCAGTGTTTGGATGAGATGCTCCGGATGCCACTGTGAAGAGGAAAGACCAGTGAGCCATCCCTGCTAGAACATATTGCTAATATCACATCCCTCAGTAGTCCCAGGAAACAGCTGAACCTGCTGCTGGCCAATTACCACCAGGAGAAAACAGCTCAGTATCAACGAAGCCAACATCAAAATGATGAGTTCTGGCAAACTCTCTTCAGTATCCAGATGGATAATGCAGAACAATTCGACTCAACAGGTTAACTTATTCAGTTATTTGGGGAAGCACTGTGGAGCTTGATTACCTTAGCAGATCTATTAGGATGCACTTCTGTTGAAAGCTGAAGGTTCCACAGGAAGAACATCAAGGTTATTTTATGACAGGGGTGAATTGCTGGTAACTCCTGTTCCGCAGATATCCCAAGTCAAAGGTCATACTTTATGATGTAGGTCCTTCATATAGAACCTACATGAAGGGAAGGAGCTACATGTAGGAAACTTTTATACCAAGATATCACTTCTTCCTACTACCTCAAGCAGGGTTCTTAGGAGAGGAAACCAGAGAAACATGTCCTACAGGGGGTACTTGGCATCATCCGGTGGGAAGGCTTTTTAAACTACCATCTGCCCTTCTCTTTCTATATCTGGAGTCTAAGATTAGCACCTAGTCCTTCACTGAGAATCACCACCATCAAAAGGCACCATTACTAGGGGAAAAAGGTTTTAAAAAACCTTCAGAAATTAGAGGTTGAGAAAAATCTGAAAGCCACCAACATCTTTGGAATAACAATGCAAAATGCTTGTATGGTGGGTATTTTTATTATGAGCCAAAGGGCTGCTATTTAAAATACAAATGAGAAGACTATTCTTCCGATAGGATCCTTGAAGGTTGTCATTGGAATGAGGTATGTTACCTTTTTTGCCCCAACCAACTGGAAGCCTGGAGCTAAGTTTAATGCTCATTCACAGTAAATGTATTAGTGTTAGGGACGGTCATATTTTTTTTCTTCCTCTTGGTATATGGATTTTTATTTCCTATTTCTATTCTGACAGCCTTTGCAGTTTGTGTTTCTTCTTTTATCATATGATGTCTCCATCACTTTGGGAAGCAGGCAGCATACAAATTACCAATGAGGAAAATGAAAGCGGCAGGGGTGGTACTCGGGTTTCCTTCTTGGCCACAGCTATCAAAACAGATGTTCAGATCAAGACGACTTAGACAAATGTCCCTTTAAGGAGTGGGCCCTTAGAAGCAGCTGCCATCAGAGAAATCCCTCCTTGGCTCTGCTAACAAAGCTTCACAACTCACCACAAAAGACTTGCCCTCTCAAGGCTCAAAGGCAGGTCAAGCCTCTAGGAGGAAAGCACCCAGGTAGATAAAAGACCAGGGTTGTAAGGCTAATTCCCAGCTCCGGAGCAGAGCTGTCTATCTGGCACTCCCACTCCTGTTGGATGATGTGGCTCATTGTGTAGGTTTTATCGCCTCCTCTGGAGGAGAGAACTTTGAGCCATCAGCCTTCTCAGATAAGAGTTGAGAGCTTCTCTTCTTGTGACAGTAACGTTTCTGCCTTCTTAAAACCCCACTTGAAAAGCCCGTAGAGGGAAGCATCTCAAAAAAGGTTAGTAGGGTGTGCCTCTGAGATTTCTAAATCAACGAGCACAAGTAGAGGAGAAAGAAAAAAGGGTGGGGGGAGGCTTCTTGACAAGAAAATATATGATGTACCAGACAAGTGGGGGTGGAGAGGGGCTCTTCAGAGCTCAGAGCACAGGAGGCAGTCCCCTTCCAGCATGAACTCAAGCCCATCACCAGCCTTTTCTGGGCTGCTGTGTACCTCTGCTCTCCGTGAGAAACACACTGGGCTCACACAGAGCTTTAAAAATATCTCTCCACCCACTGAAAGTTTGATTAATCAGCCAAGTTCTCACCCAGGTGTCACAGTGGTGGCAGTGATATATATGATAGTGACATGAGGGTGCAGGGAAGGCACAAAGGGTCTTACTTAGCAGGTGGGAGGATTCAGAACATAGAACTTAAAAAGCACGAGCTCTGAAGCCAGGTGGTAGGCTGCATCCCCATTCCAACACATGCTACTTAGGCGACCTTGGACAAGGTTATTTAATGTCTCCCTTTTCCACATTTGCAAAACTGGGGTTAATAATAGCACCTGCATCAGAGCATTACTGAGAGGGTTAAATGAGTTAGTTCATCTCATGCACTTTGAACAGTTCCTGGAACGCAGTAAGCCTTCAATAAACAGCTGTGACGATGAAGAGGAGGATGACAACAACTGACAATGTTGAAACTTACAATATGGATAGGTCTTTCCCAGGTAGATAGAACATTCCTGAAAGAAGCAACTGAAACAAAGGCAGGGAAGCAGGAGAGACTGTGAGGCAGCAGGAGATGATCTAGAAGGCAAGTAGGGAGTTGAAGCAGACAAAATGAAAGGTCCAGGCCACACAGGGCTTCATATGCTCTGACACAGAGACGCGCTATAGCTAACACAGCTATAGGCTATGGAGAGCCATTTCAGAACTATAGGCAGAAGTGAAGTGTTAAAGGGTAAAGTGCTACGATGGTTGAAAATTACTTTTAACTGGTTCGGGTCAAAAACAAATTACTAATAATAAGCTTTTGCTGTGACAAAGTAACTGGTTTGAGAATAACCCTCCCACCGTGTACCTGAACAAAATACATAAAGCAACTGTGCGCAGGCTGCAAGGCTGCAATAGCAGGGCAAGAGGAAATTCACGTGGTGAGCCCCATGTTCACATGTTCACCCTGGCCCTCTGCCCAGGGACAATTTCCCAAGCACATTTCTTACACTGGGGTAGTGGAAGGGGCTAGAACCTGTGGGGTCAGGCAGCAGAGGGGGCTTCGGAAACCTGTGGGGGGGGTTCCTTATGAATACTTGGCTGAAGGTTGGGAACCCAAGTGCAAAATGAGATTAAACCAGAGTCACCAGGAAGCAGCTGCTCTGAGGTTGAGAATGGAAGACAGATGCTAGAGTTTAAGTATCCCTAGGGGACGTCTGAAAAACCTCATTAATACCCCAGGCATCCAGACACTAGAAGAGTAAGGGACACACTCTGAAGGCCTACATAAGACCCACCTGAACAAAACCTAAAACCAAGCCCTGACAAGATCCACAAGAGAGACAGAGTTTGGAGGCTGAGTCCCTGCCAAGCTAGAGGGGCTTGGGAGTCACCCTGGGATTTCCAAAGATCTACCCTAACATAAAATAAAACAAAATTGAACCAACAGAAGTTTAACGTGGTAGGCTAGTAACTGAACTACCTGTTAGAACAGAAAACCAGCCCTCTTCAAAGAAAGCCAAAAGAACACAGAGTCGATACAACATAGCATTCAAAATGTTCAGTGTACAGTCAAATATTAACAGGTGTGCAAAGAAACAAGAAAACCTGACTATAATCTAAAAAAGACAACAGAAATCAACCCGAAGATGATCTAGAGCCTAGATGATGGGTTTAATACCTAAAGACTTTAAAGAGCTACTATAGATTTAGGAAAATATGTCCAAAGAATTAAAGAAAAATATCATTTAAACGAGTAAACAGAGTATTTCAGCAGAGAGATGGAAACTATAAAAAAGAACCAAATTAAAATTCTAGAACTGAAAAAATTGTGCGTGTGTGTTGAGAAAAAGGGAAAGAGAGAGAAAGCAAATGCTGTAATGTCAGCAATTAGACAAAGGGTATACAGGTATTCACTGTACTTTCCAGAACCTCTATAGATTTAAAAAATTTTTTAAAGGATTAAAGAAATTTTAAATACACTGTTGTTTTATGTGTGTGTGTGTGTGTGTGTGTGTGTGTGTGTGTACACATGTTTGCAGGACAAGAAGGGAAAAATGATAACCTAATCAAGTGTGTATTTGAGAAGCATCCTTCCAGTGAAATGGAACTGAACTGATACAAGGCTGATATCCTGGATGAGGCACAAGGAGATCACCTCTTGGTGACTGCAGTTGTCTAGCTGGTGGGAGAACCTGGCCCAAGAAAACAGCCATGTGGTTGGAGGAGAAGGAAGTTGGTCTGCAGGGCTTTGCCAATAATATGTGTGGAGTAAGAGAAAAAGAGGAATCAAGGATGACCCCCAAATTACCACCATGGCTGACTGGGTGTAATGTGACATAATTTCCTGAGAAAAATTCCAGGAGAGGAGCAGTTTGAGAGAGAAAAAGAAAATCTGTCCAGCTTTGGATCACTGGAGTTTAAGGGATTCGTGGGACATCTACACAGGACTATAGGTAGCAGGTCTAGAATTCAGGAGGGAGGCAGGGATCAAAGATATCTATCCAGAGGCGATCGGTATGCAGTTGCCCTTGGGGATGACAGCTAAAACCAACCCCGGGGGAAAAACAGTGCATCAGCAGTGGGCAGAAGATGAGGGGAATGTCAAAGAGGTAGAAAAGAGGAAGGAGGAGAGCCAGCTAGTGACATGGATGCCAAGGCAGTGACAAACCAAAACCAAGGGTGTGAGCAATGCTGCAGAAAGTCCGGAATAAACACCTGAGAGTCCCCTGGATCAGGCAAACAGGGGGCCGTTGAGGAAACTGGTTCTGCAGATGCAGTGGCTCTGGAACAGTCCAGATGGAGGTAGTCAACTATTGAAGTGGTGCTTTTGTGTTTGGAAGTTGGCGGATTGATACCTCCACTCCCAAACTCAAATTAAAATACCCTCCAGAAATGTATGTAGGATAATGTATGCACATCCCCAGAAATATTAACTTTGAGATGTATACACATGTCAGAGCCTGAGGAGAATTTTTGCTAGTTGCCACACCAATGAAACTGGAGAAACACAATTTCCACCCACCCTGGGAACCAGAGAAACACGTACAGAAGGAAGACATTGGCTCATCACCATTGTTTGCCCCACCAGGGACCCAGAGGCTATGCTGACCAGCAAGTCAAGCCGTCGGTCCCTATTTCATAGCAACTGTTCTCCACGGTGATCTATTCCTCAACCCAAACCCACCTCAGCAGCACCTCCTTTCTAAGCTCCTTCAGGGAACATGACTCTCTGAGAGTAATAAGAGCCATGGGAGGGTGTGTCCCACCTTGGATTATTTGCGGGGGAGAGATGAGAGCCAGAATGTGTACCAGAATGTTGGATACTAGCATGGGAACAGGAAGGAGACCAAAAGAAAAGAAGAATAAAGGAGTTAATTGAATTCTGTGACATAAGGAGCAAACCCAAGAGGGGGTTTGGGAGTCACCTTGGGATTTGGGATTCACCTTGGCCATCAAGATCCCCCCTCCGCCCAGTAGCTGTGGACTAGATGCACGTCTTCTAGAAACTGGACTCTCCAGCTGGGGCTGAAAAGGGGGAAATTATCCCAGGTCTGGAATAAAGTGAAGATAGAAGGAAGAAGGCTAAAGACTCTTTATAAACCTTATTTGCTGACAGATCGTGGACCTACAAAGAACTCTCATTGCTGAATCACAAAGCAGAACAGAAGAAAGCAAAGGGGACCATACAAAACATCTTCTAATGGAAGACAAAGGTAGCATCAGCTGGGAGACTTGGAGAAACAGATATTTATTATAAAAAAATCTCTATATAGAATTTATGACAAGAAACAGAAGAGACTTTCACAAGCTGTGTACAAATTGTTCTCAATAAGACAAAGAGTTGGGAGAGGATATAAAAATATGGCTCCAGTAAAAGGAAGAGGTTGCCATGAGCAGAGTACAACAGCAACACCAAGGGCTGTATCCTAACAGCTACAAACTGGAAACAACTCGGATACCCACTGAGAATATAATGGATAAATAAACAGATCTATTTATATGTGACGAAACACTATATATTAATGAAAACGAATGAACTTCAACTACCCCCAAAAACGTGGTTGAGCCTCACAAGTATAATGTTGAAGAAAAGAGGCTGGATGAAAAACAATAAATATAATATAACCCCCTTGAGATGAAGGAAAAACACAAACACAATTAAGTGATGATAGGTAATTCAGGGCAGTGGTTGTCTTTGAGGAAGAGGTATTAGGAAGGACCTCAGGGGTACTTCAGGGTGCTGGTAACACCTTATTCCTTAACCTGGGTGGTTGCTGCATGTCTGTTCATGTTTGATAAGCATTGAACTGTGCAGTAATACTTTCCTGTATTATACTTTGACCAAAAAGTTAAGGGGGAGCTACTGAAATAAAATCAAACTACAGAGGAACTGAAACTTTCATCCATAATGAAAATACACTCTAAAGGGAATCAAAAACAAATTTTTTTAAGTGACTGCAAACAACTAAATCAACGAGGTGGTAGACAGACTCAAGAATGAACGTAGAAGTGCAAAACAGAGGAAAATGATGTGAGAAGACACGCATTTTGTGGAAAACATCGAATGAAGATCTAGCATTAGAATGGCGGGCATTCCTGAAGAAAAAAACAGAAATAACAACCATCCGAGATGTGACAGCAAACTAACCTAGGCTAAAAGGAAGACCCAAGAAATTAATCTGAGAGGCTGACACTGTTACTGGCAAAAATAACGTGAAATACCCACACGCAGACATTTCACAGTGACCACAGGGAGCCGTGAGGACAGCAGCCCCCAACATCACAGCTGCAACAGAAGGGGAGGTTGATTACATCCATCCTAATAGCCCCAAACTGGAAACAACCCAAATATCCATCCTGAATAGAAAGGATACGGAAATTGAGGTATATTTATATACAATGGAACACCACACATTAACGAAAATGAGTCAACTTCAGACAGAGGCAAGCTCAGTTTAAGATTAAGACTGCCTCACAAGAGTATTCAATAAATAGCAATGAAAAAACTGTTTTTTAAAAATTATAATTCATGCATCTAATAAAATTCCACATGACACACTCTAAAAGTACAAGACACTGCTAATAAATTTTGTATGTACATAAACTCCCTGAGCAGACTGTAAAATCCTTGAGCCAGGCAACGAAGATTATACTTCTTTGAATTCCTCCTCCACCCAGAAAGCATTTGGGTAAACATTCCTGTAATGAATGAATGAATAGGAATGAAAATATGAATGAAGAGGAAGGAAGGAGAGGAAGGAAGGATCTCAACCAATTCATCATTGCTGAGTTTGTTTGTTGGGTGATTTCCAATTCCAGTCTGGCCAATTTGATGCAGCTTTGCCTTATTTCCTCATAAGCTTTGTTTCAAGAGAAGAAATAGAAACTTCCCAGAGCGAAGGGCAACTGGAGGTGGCCTGCAGGTTGAGTGGCCTCGTTCTCAGAGGGTAACCTCTCATGGACTGGGCGCCCTTGATCCTTACACTGAAGGAAAGGGGCATTCCATCCCCAGTGACAAACACTGACCAGGTGAGGGAACCTGCCCTTGGAGATCCATAAGCAAAAGGCTGCAGCCACCCGGGGCGGGGATGGTACCCAAGTAACATCTGCACCCAAGGCGGCTGGACCACAAAGGATGCTTCAATATCCACCAGCGTCCAACACATCTACTCCCCGTGCAGCACCACACGTCCCGTGAGGATAAATGAGCGGCCCCGAGCAGTAGGATGTTAGGGCTTGGCTGACACAAGGCAGCTCCAAGAGAACGGCAAACAAGCACAGTCTCGGAAACCGGCTTCCCCGAGAACCAAGCTGCAGTCCTCTGAACCGATTCCAGCCAGTTGGTTTTCAGACCCTGCCCGCCTGTTCTGCACTCAAAACACATCTCACAGCCCTGCCTGGAGCCCCAAGATGCTCGTAACGAAGCGTAAGCAGTCATAACTCAGGGTTCACCTTGGCAGAGATAAATAAATAAATAAGTAGAAGGAATCTTCCATTAGAAAATAAATGGCCTTTCTCCAGGCTGAGAGCCTGGATTACCCTCCTGAAGGACAAATACAACATCTTCCCCAGCCGACCTCAGGCCATAAAGTCCAGCTTCACTCAACCAGAGACCCCTGCCCCCCACAGCCAGGGCTTCCAGGGCCAAGGCCACCCACCTGGACCTCCAGGGCTGTGAGGGCGCCTCACCTGCTGAGAAGGCGCCTTTCAGCCCCATTCAGCTGCCCAAGAACAGAGTGCAGCCAGTGCCCGAGCGGAGAAGGGCCGAAATCCAGGCGGTGGATCTCTTGAAAAGCCATACGCCCTGACAGCGGCCCAGATTTCACAGAGAAAAAAGCCATCACTCTGAGAAGTCTTGGAAAAATCATCTCTTGATTATTCATGGCAAAGCTGGGAAGGAGGAGGAAGAAAAATGGAAAGCCAGGGTATGTGAAAGCCACAGACGATTTCCAAACTTCACTGGGTTAGGCATTGCAGCCTCTGCAAGAGTTGCCCAACATATATCCGGAGAAAACCATCATTCAAAAGCACACATGCACCCCCTGTTCACTGCAGCACTATTTACAGCAGCCAAGACATGGAAGCCACGCAAATGAGCATCGACAGATGAACAGATAAAGAAGATGTAGTATATTTATACAATGGAATACTACTCGGCCGCAAAAGAGAATGAAACAATGCCATTTGCAGCGACATGGATGGACCTGGGGCTTATCATACTAAGTGAAGTGAGTCAGACAGAGAAAAAGAAATATCATATGATATTGCTCGTATGTGGACTCAAAAAAAAATGATACAAATGAACTTACATATAAAACAGAAGTAGACCCACAGAGAGAAAACACACTTATGGCTACCAAAGGGGAAAGGGGGTGGGGATACATTAGGAGTTTGGGGATAACTTACACACACTACTAGGTATAAAATAGATAAACGACCGACTGTATAGCACAAGGAACTATACTCAATATTTTGTAATAACTTATAAAGGAAAAGAATCTGAAAAGGAATATATATACATATGTATATGTATAACTGAAACACTTTGCTATACACCTGAAACTAGCACAGCATTGTAAATCAACCATACATCAATTTAAAAGAACAAAAAAGAGTTGCCCGAAACACACAGACTTTCTGCCCAAGTCTCATGGCCTCTGCTCCACAGGGCTCCACACAGGAGGCTCCCAGTCGCCCCTGCTAAGTGATGACTAAAACTGGAGGACCAGCAACCAGCCCCCCTCCCAAATCAATGCACCACTGCCCTGCTCTCCACTTCGTAGGACTCCTTCCCAGGATACTGGAAAGCTTGGGCCTCATCTCACTTTGCCAACACACCCAGCTCAGCCTCGGCCTTGTTTGTGGCCACCAGGATGGGCTCATTTTGGAGGAGGTCAGGGCTCTATTTTCTGCTTCCGTGTCCTTGTTTGTCCAAATATCCTCTGGCCAGTTGAAGGCCAGGAGATCTGAGGATACTGCTCTCCTCTCTGGCCCCCAGTCTGTCCAGACCACAGTGAGCAGGTGCTGGGCCTAGGGAGTCTGGCTCTGCCCACATGACTCCCCTTCCTCTAATATCCTCTGGCCTCTCCTCCAGACCCAGCCCACCAGCCACTGAGCTCCACTGCTCCATCATGGACATAAACAAGCCTCTACAGGTAGGCTTCAGAGATACCGCGCACTCGGTTCCAGACCACTGCAATAAAGTAAATAGCACAGTAAAGCGAATCACCGAATCTTTTAGTTTCCCAGCACATATAAAAGTTACGTTTGCACTACGCTGTAGTCTGTTAAATGTGTGATAGCATTAGGTCCAAACAAACAATGTGCATACCTTCATTTTAAAATATTTTATTGCTAAAAAATGCTAACCAGCATCTGACAATGCAGTGTTGCCCCCCAAACCTTCAATCCGTAAAAAAATGCAGTATCTGCGAAGTGCTGTAAAGCAAAGCGTAATAAAACATGGTATGCCTGTCGAGAAGCAAGCAAACAACGCGGGTGAGAGCAAGAAAGCTATCCGACGGCCCCGTCCTTCGCCTGCCCCATCTCGTGCCCTTCATGAAGTGAGCCTGTCTTCCCTGGCCCGGAGATGAATCTCCCCGCCTACCATACCCCTTGTAAGAAATGTGCACAAAGAAATCACACTGGTTCAGACCATTATACTCAAAGCAAAGACATGGGCCATATGGGGTAATTTTAACTTCCCTATTTTAGAAAGTAAACTTAAACTTCTTGTTGTAAAACAGTGTCACCAGGAACACAGCATTTCAAAACAAGAAGGGAAACCAATCTGGCGTGGCCTCAGCAGATGCCTAGGCAAACATCTGGCTGAACCAACCTAATTCTCTATTCTAAAAGACAAAAACAAAAACCTTCTTCCTTGTTTTAATTTTTTTTTTTAATCAAGGAGTTGATCTCCCCAGGATACAAAGGGGCACTGTCCCAGGATGAATTCAGTCTCCATGTCCCCAGGTTCGTTCGCATCCCAAAGCCAAGGCTACACTGTTACAGAGGCACAGAGGCAATCAAAATAATTGCCGGCCATTCCCACCTAGACACAGCTTCCAGATGATTCTGATCTGGGCAGGATTCCAAGCACCATGGCCACAAGTCAAGAGACGGCCATGAACAGGTCTATGACCTCCCCGCAGCTGGGCCCCATGGTGAATGAGAAGATGGAAACAGGGCAACACTACTGGCGACCAAGATTCCATCAATTGGAAAATACGTGTCACGGGCAGAAGCCTGTCTCCCCAGTCAGAGGGTTCCTTGTGGTATCCAAAGGAACCGAAATATTCACCATAGATTTTTCAGGCTACCAGGTCCATCCCACACAAAGAAGTCATTTAGGCAGAAGTGATCTCTGAACTCTTTCCTGCTGCATCACGGTTAGACTTGGCCACAGCTGACGGCCAGCGTCTTAGACGCACAATGGCCCCAGATGCCTCCCTCGGTGGCTCACCTCCCACGCAAGGCGGGCTCCTTACCGTCAAGCTCCTCCACAGAGATGTTAGCCAGTTGCTCGCTGTCGCTGCCGGCAGACAGAGATCGGTTGAGGTAATTCCCCTTGTACAACAGGCCGGCGGTCACGTGGTGAAAAGGCATCTTCTCCCTGCTCACAAGAGACAGGGGGCAGGGGAAAGAAAGACATCATCATCCATTTCTCCTTTCCTTTCCTGAAGGACCACCCTGGTGTTCAGATGGCCAGGAGTATTTTTTAAATAACAAGAACGTTGGTAGAGGGAAAGTCAGAGAATTCCAGGGTCCCCGCGGCCAGAGCAATTCCCGAAGGATCCCAAGTTCTGTCCCTTCCTTCACTGTACGTCTTACTTCATTCTCCCCATTTAACGAGGAACTTGAGCCATGCGGTCCTGGCAGACTGTGGGATACCCTGGTATCACCCAACTGTCTCTCCATGCAAACAAGGATACTCTCTGCTCCTTTCCCTGGCCTGATAAAAGCTTCCTCCATCCTCCTAGGAAAGGACTGCACACCCCAAAATGTGAGGCTGCCCAGTGACCATATGTCTTAGCCGTGACCGTGCGGAAATCCAACTGTTTCGCTTTCCCAGGTAAAGCAGGTGCTGTACTTACACAGCACCCAAAGCAGGGCGGAAATGCCAGACTCTGAGTAAACACCGACAACAGTCGGTACCTCGGAGAAGGAGCCCTGCACCTGCCTGCACGAGTGGCTCGTGAGCATAGCCCTCTGAGACACCGATCACGCCTGCCCTGCAGGAAAGGTGGGCAGCATCTCAAGGTGTCCCAAAACAAAGCAGCGTCCAGCATGCTCACAGGAAATGAAAGCATCGCATCCCCTTAGACCAGATGAACAAACCCTCCAAGCTCCTCGCACCAGAGTACCACCCCCGGGACTTTGAAGTTCCCACCAGTGCAAGGCGGGCCAGAGGCTCCAGACTAAGGTGAAAGGGAGGGAAGAGAGACGCAGTTAGAAGGATGGGTCTCTCACAGCAGGGAGGTTCCTCAAAAAACTAGAGTTGCCATATGATCCAGCAATCCCACTCCTGGGCATATATCCAGACAAAACTCTTAATTCAAAAGGATACATGCACCCCTATGTTCACAGCAACACTATTTACAATAGCCAAGACATGGAAACAACCTAAATGTCCATCGACAGATGAATGGATAAAGAAGATGTGGTACATATATACAATGGAATACTGCTCAGCCATAAAAAGAATGGAATCATGCCATTTGCAGCAACATGGATGGACCAACAGATTATCATACTAAGCGAAGTAAGTCAGAAAGAGGAAGACAAATATCATATGGTATCATTTATATGTGGAATCTAAAATAGAACATAGATGAACTTATCAACAAAACAGAAACAGACTCACAGACATAGAGAACAAACCTGTGGTTGCCAAGGGCGGGGGGGCAGGGGAGGGTTGGATTGGGAGTTCGGGATGCAAACTATTATATATTGAATGGATAAAAAACAAGGTCTTCTAGGGGCAGGACAAGAATAAAGACGCAGACATAGAGAATGGACTTGAGGACACGGGGAGGGGGAAGGTAAGCTGGGACAAAGTGAGAGAGTGGCATGGACATATATACACTACCAAACGTAAAATAGATAGCTAGTGGGAAGCAGCCACATGGCACAGGGAGATCAGCTCGGTGCTTTCTGACCACCTAGAGGGATGGGATAGGGAAGGTGGGAGGGAGACGCAAGAGGGAGGGGATAGTGGGATATACGTATATGTATAGCTGATTCACTTTGTTATAAAGCAGAAACTAACACACCACTGTAAAGCAATTATACTCCAATAAAGATGTTAAAAAAAAAACAAGGTCTTATTTTTTTAGCGCAGGGAACTATATTCAATATCCTATAATAAACCATAATGGAAAAGAATATGAAAAAAGAGAGAGAGAGAGAAAGTTGGATCTCTCCATAGGGGAAAGAGCAGCTCTGTTATAGTGAGTGAGCCATGGGGCACGTCCGGTTCTGCTTCTCCATCTGCAAAGGGGCCTAAGAGGATTGAGAAGCCTCTGAGCAGAATTAGGGAATTGGCAGGCAGGAGGGGGAGTCAATTCTAGGGTGTGGGTAGGGAACACCCTTTTAACAGAGCTCCAGGAAGGTAAACTGGGCAGCACCAGAAGGGGTAATCTCCCTGCCAATGGGGGCATCCAAGCAGAGGCTGAGGGCCTCCCTGACAGGGGTTCTGTGGGAGAGAATCGGCCCCTGTGCTCTCTCCCCACACACCTATCATTCTCCATGTGAGTCCCCCACAGGGTCCCTTTGGGCGCTAAAGTCTGCGTCTGTGCATTAAGCTGGAGTGGTCCTAGCGGCCCCTCCGGGCACTGCTGAGTAACAAGGTGTAAGTTACAGGAAGAGACAGCGACAGAAGGCCAGTCTCTGGGGATGACTGCTCAGGGCTTCAGGGTTCCCAAACCTTGCCATCCCTCAAGCCACACTCATGACAGCAACTGTCCCTGATGAAGGATGTTTGGAGGGGGGCGGGGGCCCCTGTCTTCTTTTCCCTGTGACACCACTGAGTGGCAGGCCCGAGAGGACGCCCCTTCCTCTCTCTCCCTCCCAACTAGGGCTCACTCCAGCATGCCCCTGCATGGGCTGAGAGCTGCTGACTTAGAGATCAACCCAAGAGCCTCTTAAAAGTTACAGGGCTTGACCAAGAGCAGGATGCCAGTTAGTGAAAGAATCCGATCTAGAACACAAGCCGCCTGAGCTCTCTTTGCACTAAGCAGCCTCGGCTCAGCACCAGACATTTCCACCTGGAGGTCAAACTCTCATTTCAAACTCAAGATGTACAAAAATGAACTAATTATCTTCCTAAAAAATAGGCCACACTTCCTGATTTCTCTATTTCTATCAAAGGTACTTTTCTCTCATCATAACAACTGGGGCAACTCTCACAAACGTTCTGGGCCCCAAACACATGGCAGAGGCAAGAGCCAGCCGCCAGCCTCCAACCCAGTCTTAACTCTTTCCACAGCTAACAAAACGTACATACACATCCACAGGTCAATTGCAAGTGACGGGGCGGAGGTGGGGTGGGGGTGGGGGTTCCAGAGTACGCATGCCTTTGCCAGTTATAAGGGGTACATATTCAGCTAACTATTGATATAAGTCAGACTTCCCCCCTCCTGGCCAAATCTGTCCTTATACATAAAGAGGCAAGAACCTTTCTTTGGAAGAAGACTTCAATTACCATCTCCTCTTTTCTCAAAGTTAAATTTCAGACCAAACAGGTTTAAAGGTGAGAATCAGACACACGAGCTAGGACTGCTCTCCCTTTCCTAAGGCCAGTCCTAATTTGGGGCGCCATGTGTGGCCATGGTCATTTCAGCCTGTACAGATTCCCATGGTCCAGGGGATGAGACATCAACAATGGCTAACGCTTCCCTCTCAGCACTGGCCCTGGGACCCAGTAGTCTCACCAGCTGTTATTTTTAACCATCATTTAAATCCTTCCTAAACATGGGGAAATACCCACACCGATCTTCTCTAATTTTGCCACCTGGAGGGAGGCCCCCTTCAGGTCGATACAGGCCCGGAAGGCATTTCTCCCCATTTCACCACTCATCACTCTAGTTTCTCAGCATTTTGTAAATAGCTTCCCATTACCACCTTTTACTTGGTTGCCTGAAGCTCTGGACCGGCCACACACACATTTTTACAGCTGCGGTAACAAGGTTATACTCAAACACGCGTGTCCAAGCCACGTTCGGCCACAGAAGAAACGCTGAGTACTTTGCAGAAAAAACTGGTCACAACTGAGTCCCACTTGAAAGACCAGCATAATTGCTTCTGGAAAAAGCAGCTTACAAAATTAGGTACGTATTCAGTTCATTCACCCAAAATGCTCATAGTCTAGTGGGAAAGAAAACACGTGCAATTGAACCAGCCATATAGATAAATAAAGTCATGTTCAAAAAAAGGAAGAGCATTATACCAAGTAAGCTAAAAACAGCTGCTGCAATTAAGGACTAAATTTCACTCCAAGCCACCTGGGGAAACCCAAGCTTTAAGATCCTCGCTTTGGCTATGGAAGGGAAATGTACAAGTTTGCCAGCAAAGGAAAACACAGTCCTGAGCTAAAACTTAAGAGATGGATCCTTACATGGTGGGCAATGAATATATATATATATATTTCTTTTCAACAGCCATTTTACTCATTGAGAAATAGTATTTAAGTGACTGTTTACCATGTGAACAATCTTTCTGTATTTTCTGTAAGGCAGTATGGTTTCCTGGCTAAGAATCAGGGCTTTCTGGTCAAAAGCAGTGTTAGATTTAAATCCTAGCTCTGCTCTGATTAGCCATGTAGGTAAATTAATTAACCTCTGTAAGCCTCAGTCTCCTCCTCTGTAAAACTGGGGTTTGGAAACATACTGAATAGTATTTTTGTAACTATGAAATAAGATAAGGTATGGAAAGCACTTGACTTAGCATCAGGTATGTTCTCAATAAACATCATCAGTAATTCTTTGCTAAGGATTACATGAAGCAGGATGCAGGGCAAAAGAAATTCATGATGTGTTAGGTGGAAGATAAAACACACCGTGTTTTGAAGGAGGGTCAGGAATGACCTGGCAGAGGGTGAGCTTCAGAGAGGAGCTGGCTGGCATTGCACACTAAGGTGCCAAGGGATCCAGAATGTCAGCAACAGAGCACTGGGGGCCCCAGCGCTGGGCGGTGTCAGCAAGCAGCTGACTGTATCAGGAGGAGGGGGCTATTTGAATGAAAAGCACCAGAGCTGAAAAAGAGTCTATTTCCTGGGTATCACCTGGCATCATGGTCACATCAAGGACAAGATGTCAGCAGGTTAAAAACAAAGGGGTGGGTGGGTTCCTGTTTTCAGTGTCGAAGAACTGGTACATTTCTTGGCAAGTAATAAACCAAAGACAACACTCCCATTTACCATGACAACAAAAAGAATAAAATATCTAGGAATAAATCTACCTAAGGAGACAAAAGACCTGTATGCAAAAACTTATAAGACACTGATGAAAGAAATTAAAGATGATACAAAGAGATGGAGAGATATACCATGTTCTTGGATGGGAAGAATCAACACTGTGAAAATGACTATATTACCCAAAGCAATCTGCAGATTCAATGCAATCCCTATCAAACGACCACTGGCACTTTTCACAGAATAGAACAAAAAATTTCACAATTCTTATTGAAACACAAAAGACCCTGAATAGCCAAAGCAATCTTGAGAAAGAAAAATGGAGCTGGAGGACTCAGGCTCCCTGACTTCAGACTATACTACAAAGCTACAGTAATCAAGACACTCTGGTACTGGCACAAAAACAGAAATATAGATCAATGAACAGGATAGAAAGCCCAGAGATAAACCCATGCACATATGGTCACCTTATCTTTGATAAAAGAGGCAAGAATATACAGTGGAGAAAAGACAGCCTCTTCAATAAGTGGTGCTGGGAAAACTGGACAGCTACATGGAAAAGAATGAAATTAGAACACTCCCTAACACCATACACAAAAATAAACTCAAAATGGATTAAAGACCTAAATTTAAGGCCAGACACTATCAAACTCTTAGAAGAAAACATAGGCAGAACACTCTATGGCATAAATCATAGCAAGATCCTTTTTGACCCACCTCCTAGAGAAATGGAAATAAAAACAAAAATAAACAAATGGGACCTAATGAAACTTAAAAGCTTTTGCATAGCAAAGGAAACCATAAACAAGAAGAAAAGACAACCCTCAGAATGGGAGAAAATATTTGCAAATGAAGCAACTGACAAAGGATTAATCTCCAAAATATACAAGCCGCTCATGCAGCTCAATATCAAAAATACAAACAACCCAATCCAAAAATGGGCAGAAGACCTAAACAGACATTTCTCCAAAGAAGATATACAGCTGGCCAAGAGGCACATGAAAGAATGCTCAACATCATTAATCATTAGAGAAATGCAAATCAAAACTACACTTAGATATCATCTCACACCGGTCAGAATGGCCATCATCAAAAAATCTAGAAACAATAAATGCTGGAGAGGGTGTGGAGAAAAGGCAACCCTCTTGCACTGTTGGTGGGAATGTAAATTGATACAGCCACTATGGAGAACAGTATGGAGGTTCCTTAAAAAACTAAAAATAGAACTACCACACGACCCAGCAATCCCACTACTGGGCATATACCCTGAGAAAACCATAATTCAAAAAGAGTCATGTACCAAAATGTTCATTGCAGCTCTATTTACAATAGCCAGGACATGGAAGCAACCTAAGTGTCCACTGACAGATGAATGGATAAAGAAGATGTGGCACATATATACAATGGAATATTACTCAGCTATGAAAAGAAATGAAATTGAGTTATTTGTAGTGAGGTGGCTGGACCTAGAGCCTGTCATACAGAGTGAAGTAAGTCAGAAAGAGAAAAACAAATACCATATGCTAACACATATATATGGAATCTTAAAAAAAAAAAAAAAAAAAAGGTCATTTAGAACCTAGGGGCAAGATGGGAATAAAGACATAGACCTACTAGAGAATGGACTTGAGGATATGGGGAAGGGGAAGGGGAAGCTGGGACAAAATGAGAGAGTGGCATGGACATATATACACTACCAAACGTAAAATAGATAGCTAGTGGGAAGCAGCCGCATAGCACAGGGAGATCAGCTCAGCGCTTTGTGACCACCTAGAGGGGTGGGATAGGGAGGGTGGGAGGGAGGTGCAAGCGGGAGGGGATATGGGGATATATGTATATGTATAGCTGATTCACTTTGTTATAATGCAGAAACTAACACACCATTGTACAGCAATTATACTCCAATAAAGATGTTAAAAAAAAAAAAAACCAAAGAGCCCCACACACTTTGACTTGAGAGATGTCAAGAGATGATCCTCTTCAGAGACAGTTAATTTTGTGTCAACTTGACTGGATCACAGGGTGCCCAGATATTTGGTTAAACATTACTCTGGGTGTGTCTGTGAGAGTGTTTTGGGGTGAGATTAACATTTAAGCCGGTAGTCTGAGTAAAGAAGATTGCCCTTCCCAAGGTGGCTGGGCCTTATCCAATCTGTTAGAGGCCTGAATAAAACAAAAAGGAAAAATAAGGGAAAAGGTGTTCTTTCCATCAGTGTGAGCTGGAACTTTGGTCTTCTCCTGCCTTTGGACCTGGACTCCGGCTGGAGCTGACACCAATAGCTCTCCTGGGTTTCCAGCTCGCCAGATTGTAGGAGTTCTCAGCCTCCAAAACCATCTAAGCCAATTCCTTACAATAAATTTCTTTCTATATATATATCCTAGTGGTTATGTTTCTCTGGAGAACCCAGACTAACTCTTCCATTTTTTTTCTCAGCAGTGCCGAAGACCCAGGCACATTCCTGTAGGCTGATGTTATTATTCTGGGTAAAGAGTACCCCAGAACATAATTCTGCAGGGCCTCTTAAGCAACACGACCCAGAGTGTAGTGTGTGGACCCCTGCCAGCTGAATACTCTCTACTGCTTGTTTGCAACGAGATAGATAAGGACAGGAAGTGAAAGAAAGCATTGAAATTTTTACAGCAATATGGAGCATTGTCCCAACACCTAAGCACATGACCAGTTGACTTGATTTTTGTATATCTTTGCTTTTTTTATTTTATTTTTCCACTAATTCGTTCTTTCTGCGTTTTACAGAAATCACTCTGCCAAGGGCTGGAGCTTTAAACAAAAAACGAAACAAAACAAAAACACTAGTCCTTCCCCACAAATAGTTTAGTTTGAGAAGCACTTCTCTCTAAAGTACTTTAAGTTGCATCAATTTCTGGTAATGGGCTACAGATACAGAGAGAGAGGAAGAAAGACATGTAGAGAAATGTATTTGAACTTGCCTCCGAAATTTTTTCAAAGAACTTAATTTAAGATTTTTTTAAAGTCTTAGATGGACTTTGGAAAGGAGGTACAGCAGACATAGAAAACAAACTTATGGTTACCAAAGGGGAAAGGGGATGGGGAGGGATAAATTAGGAGTATAGGATTAATAGGTACACACAACTATATATAAAATAGATAAATAACTAGGATTCACTATGTAGCACGTGGAACTATATTCAGTGCCTTGTAATAACCTATAATGGAAAAGAATCTGAAGCTGTACACCTGAAACTAACACAATATTGTAAATCAACCACAGTTAAAGAAATAAAAAAATTTTTTAATCCAAAAAAATACTCTATATACAATGTGTTATTCAAACAGAATTATTATACCACATTGAAAAGTCTAGTGTTAAAAAGTAATATTTGAGGGCTTCCCTGGTGGCGCAGTGGTTGAGAGCCCGCCTTCCGGGGCAGGGGACGCGGGTTCGTGCCCCAGTCCAGGTGGATCCCACATGCCGCGGAGCGGCTGGGCCAGTGAGCCATGGCCGCTGAGCCTGCGCGTCCGAAGCCTGCTGTGCTCCGCAACTTGGGGGGCCGCAACAGTGAGAGGCCCGTGTACCGCAAAAAAAAAAAAAAGTAATATTTGAAGCATTTAAATGTCATAAACATTTCAAATATATATGGAAATAAAACCCCATAATATCCTTTGTTTTAAATTTAAAAAACAAAACAAGAAAGGACGTACAAGATGTCAGCTGAAGTTTGGGCCATCTTCTGAGCGCCTGGAATACATTGCTGGGGTTTCTGTCCTCCACTTAGCAGACTACATGGGGCAATGTTGACCCTGCATTCTAGAAGTTAAAGAGCCTACCCAACCGTGATAGAGCCTTTGTCAAATTCCCCTAAAAATATCCATGAAGGCACACAAAAATAATCATATTCCCAACAGCACCAATGCCAGGGTGTGGAAGAAGCTTCCATTAAGTCGGCACAGTTAGGATTAAAATGGAAAATAATCAGTGGCATACCCACACGTTGAATGCAGACTAAATAATAGAGTCAGATAGTAAAGGAATAAGAGGAGATTTTTATCTACCCACATTCCCTTCTATTTCTGGGACTCTGGAATGACCAACCATGACATCAGACAATCATCCTTCGGACTCTGTTGGAATTGCTTTTTCAAAGCAGCCAGGGTCAAACCCTCACTGCCCTTAGCACCACTGTGAATCAACAAAAAAAACCCCTTCCTCTAGCTACCCAGGGATCATGCAACACGGCTCCCGGTCTGCAACACGGCTAGGAATAGAAGGGTCTGAGGCACGGGCCCTGCACGTGAAGATGTGAAATTTGTTATGGGCATGAGTGTCAGTACGAACAGTGACCTGTGGGGTTTATGGCTTTTCGTGTCTTGCTTCTGATTAAGGAAGAACTGCAGAAGACCTCAGATACCCCAGAAATGTATGTCTCCTCCTCAGAGTCCAAGAGTTAAGTTATAGGGACGAGAAGATCCCTACTTACTCCAGCAAAGATGCACTAGATGGATACCAGCTGAGCGTTGGGCTAAGCACTTATAAAACAATCGTGTTCTCTTGTAAAGATCCTGCAGGGGCAGGCCAATTGGCAAGGAGGGTTTGGATAGAGCTCAAATCAGACAGCAGTGAGTAAGCAGAAAACACCAACGTGAGGGTCTAAATAAAAATTCTGCATCATCAGAGGAGGAAGCACTTTCAAGAAGAAGTAGAGCCAAAAACAGATTATCAACAATAATATGATACAAGAAAGAAGACAGTTTTACAAAGCTTCTGGTTACATCCTTAAAAATAAGTAGAAAACCAGGGTGTCTATGAAATAAGAAATGCAAATTCATAAGGAAATCTCAACATACAGTGAGGAGATATCAAGTCAGAAAGCAAAGACAGCTGGCTGAGAGGCAAGCTGATTTGGAAAAGGTGCTGGTCTTTGCAAAGCAAAGGAGAAATCCAGAAACAGTAGTGGAATGAAAATCTACATTACTGGCAACAAAGAGTATTTCAAACAAACGGCAAATTCAGCAAACAATATAATTCACCCATGGACCCACCACCCAGATTGAACATGGGCTAATATTTTTCTTCATTTGCTTTAGGTTTTTTTCAAAGAAATATCTGACATCGAAGCCCTGCCCGTCTATGCTATTCCTCCACCTCCTTCACTCAGCTGTGACAACACTATTCTGGAGGTGGAATGTATCCTTCCGGTCCATGATTTTAAATTTTCCTACACTTGGGTGTAACTATATAGAATATATTATAGTATCGCTGTATATATCTTTCAATTTACATAAATAATATCACACTGTACATAGGCTTTTGCAATTTGCACATTTCAATCTATATTAGAGTTTAGGGAATTACCCAAATCCATATACGCAATTTACTTTTAACTGTGCCATAGTTTTCCACTGTAAAAGCATATTGCAATTCATTTATCCACTATCCAATTGAAAGAAAAGTATTCCGCAAAGAACATCTTCATGTGTCTCTTTGCATAAATTTAAGGGAATTTCTCTAGCCCACATACCTAGATAAAATATTACAGAATTTTTCCAAAGTGCTCTCCCAAGTGGTTGGGTTAGTTGTCTGTCACTACATAACAAACTACCCTTGAACTTCGTGGCTTAAAAGAGCAAATATTTATTATCTCACAGGTTCTGTGGGTCAGGAATCAGGAATTGCCTTGCTGGGTGGTTCAGGAGTTCTCAGAAGGTTGCAGTCAAGACACTGATCAGGGCTACCACCGTCAGAAGGTGTGACTGCAGCTGGAGGATCCACTTCCAAGATGGTGTACTCACATGGCCGTTCACAACATCCTCAGGGGACTCTCCAGAGGGCTGCTCAGGTGTTCTTATGACATGACAGCTGGCTTCCCCTAGCAGGTGATCCAAGACACAGAATGAGGGGCTTTTATGATTCGGTCTCAGAAATCACACCGTCATTTTTGACACATTCTGTTCATTAAAAGCAAGACGCTAAGGAAAGCCTACACTCACGGAGAGAGAAGTTAGGCTCCACCTTCTGCAAGATGGAGTATCAAAGAATTTGTAAACATCTTTTAAAATCATCATCACGGTTGTAGCAACTTACAGACCCACCATTAGCCTACTGGCATGTCTATTTCCCCCACAGCCTTGCTGACAAGGAGTATGATCAGACCGTTCCATTTGTAATTGGATTTCCTTGATTGCTAGTTTGGGCATTTGTTATGTGTTTTTTGGCCATTCTAATTTCCCCTCCTGCAATTTGCTTTTTACCTTTATCTACTGGGTTGCTGATCATTTGGGGATTGCTTTGTTCTTCCATGCTATTGCTTTCTAATATTTCAGTTCAATCTTACTTTTAAACCCCTCACTATTAGTCATTATTATTGTAGTTGTTATTGGTACATGTTACAACCAATGCTTACCTAGACTTTTCTACAAGTTTACTAATTTCTCTGCTCATTGTTGCACTCTTCTGGGTTCAATTCCCTTCTTAATGAAGGGAATGTAGTAGTTCTTTCATTACGGAATTATAAATGGAAAGCTTTTTGGTCTTTTTCCTTAAAAAAAAAAGTCTTTATTTCAATCTCATTTGAATTATAGTTCAACTTGGTAAAGAATTACAAATTATTTACTTAGAACTTGGAGGATATTTTGTTGCTGATGAGAAATCTACTTGTTCACCTGTTAATACTCATTCTGGACCATTCTAAGTCTATAATTTCAGAAACAGGCTCTCTCCCCAACTCGATATTCTCTCTTTCATAAAGAGATGTATTAGGTGTATGTTGGACCTCTTCATTCAAGCTCAATACTCTTGACTGGTTCATCCAACATTCATTCATACCCCATCAGATTAAAAAAGCTGAAAAGCTAATAACTTTGTTTTCCAGACTCCATTGCTACTAGAGCTCTGTATGAGAATTAGTTCCAAAATTAGAAAGCACTTGCCCAAGTTCGGAATGCAGAAGAGAGATGAATACAATGGTATGTGTGCTGGGTATCACAAAACACCTTGATCCGTAGCATTTACCCCTATCCATGGTGGAAATACTCCCACAATGGCCAATTCCGAGCCAACAACGTGATATCAGTGAACATGGAATTGTGAAGAGATGTGAAGTAGTATACCAGCACACCATTATACAGTATTTTCACCATATACATGTCATAGACTAAATTAACCACAAAATCATAGATAATAATAAAGTGTAGTCAAATAATTAGGAAGTGAAGAGTTTTCTAGTATTTATTACCTTTGTGATGTAATATAATTTATTTCACTGTAAGTTTATACTTCATCTGAGAATTTAAGTTTATATTTCATTTATCATGCATTTAAGAATGGCTATGTTTAATAACTGACTCGTAAAATTCCTGAAAATTTAACAAGTGTCTTTTTTTCCCTGCTTTTAATTAATTATTTATGGCCGTGTTGGGTCTTGTTGCTGTGCATGGGCTTTTTTTAGTTGCGGCGAGCGGGGGCTACTCTTTGTTGTGGTGCACAGGCTTCTCATTATGGTGGCTTCTCTGGTTGCAGAGCATGGGCTCTAGGCACACGGGCTTCAGTAGTTGTGGCACGTAGGCTCAGTAGTTGTGGCTCGTGGGCTCTAGAGCACAGGGTCAGTGGTTGTGGCGCACAGGCTTAGTTGCTCCGCGGCATGTGGGATCTTCCCAGACCAGGGATTGAACCTGTGTGCCCTGCATTGGCAGGCGGATTCCTAACCACTGCACCACCAGGGAAGCCCCAACAAGTGTCTTTCATATGCTGGCATGAGGTGGCTCCAGCATGCCGCTGGATGAAGGTCTTTTTCCTGACCATTTCTGGTTGTTTCTACAGGCAAGAAAAGTCATGGAAACATGATGTTTTCCTGCAACAGTGTTCCGCCGTCTACTCTCCAGTTTCCTGGCTGTGAAGAAGTAGTCAAGGTGGTGGCAGAAGAGCAATGGCTTCTGAATCCTCGGATCAACTTCAAGTCCATTTTCCAGCTTTTGGGGGGTCCAGAGGAAGTTTCAGGAACAGCAAGCAGATTCCAGTGGCAGCCTCAGTGGTAGTAAATCTCCTGGAGGGTCAATCTGAATTATTCTGGGAGTCATTCTGGAGAGCCATCCAAAATCCACTCCTTCAGCCCTTCAACAATCTTGTAAGCATCAAATTCCCTGTATTAAATCCCTTCCTCCTTAAAATACGCAGTGTGGTTACTGGTCCTTGAACTAAACTTTAACTGATATATTACTGTATTTTCCGAGTTTCTTAAACTTCTTTTTAACTAATTTTTATTGGAGTATAGCTGCTTTACAATGTTGTGTTAGTTTCTCCTGTACAGCAAAGTGAATCAGTTGTACGTATACTTATGTCCCCTCTTTTCAGATTTCCTTCCCGTATAGGTCACCACAGAGCACTGCGGAGAGTTCCCTGAGCTGTATAGTAGGTTCTCATTAGTTATGTATTTTATACATAGTATCGATAGTGTATGTATGTCAACCCCACTCTCCCAATTCATCCCACCCCCCCTTTAAATCTGTTTAAAATTTTCATATTTTTATCTGTGTATCTTGTAAGCAATTTCCTCAGAACTATTTTTACATTCACACATTCTTTTTTCAGTTGTAACTTAACTTACACTTTAACCTGTCTGCTCAGTTTTCATCTAAATGATGACGTTTTCCATTTCCAGCAGTTTAGTTTCTTTTATAAACCCAACTTTTATTTATCACTGAGTATAAATCTTTCAATTTTTATTCTCTGACCTTTGCATATTTTCTTTCAGAATCTCAATTATCTCAGTTTCTTAAGGCACTAATCTTCTTTGTGGTACTTCTCTGATTTCTCTAGCAGTAAACAGTTTCCAGGTGTGGTTTCACTCTTTGTGGGCAGGGCCATCTTCAGCAGGTGTTGCTTTTCCCTTTGGAGCTTCACATGCGCAGAGAGCTGTGCCCGAGGCGCGGGTGCCATAGGCTTCGCCAGTTGTGGACCAGTCTGTCCATTCATTCTTGGCCTGGAAGGCGTGCACCACATGGGTAGTGTAGATATGGAGTGCACATCCCCGAGGCACAGGTTTGGAGTTCTCATTTGTCACGGAGGCCTTTTCCTTTGGCAGCCATAGCTCCTGGTAGACATAAGCATCTCAGCCACTTTGCTGAGCAGTGGGCAGACTGAGTCTAGTCCCCTCTTATGGGAGGGGCAGCCAAACCAGGGTCTGAGTTCCTGCTTCCTGCCTGCTGTGGACCCAAGACCACACCTTTCCTCCCGGCATGAACATTAAGACTCCCACCTACCAGAGCCTTCGGGGGTTTCCCTACCCTGAAGCAGCGTCCACCCCTACGCTTTCCTCTCTGGGCTCTGAGTTTCCCCTTCCTTTCTTTCACACTAAGTTATTTTAATGTGTAAAGCAGGAAAAGTGTAGTCAGGAAAACAGAGCCTATGTCAGCTAGTTCAAGAAGAAGATGTGCAACAGTGAGCTACCTACCAAGTGGGCAGAAGGGCTGAAAAGCACCCCCCCCAACCCTCTGTCGAGAGGCTGGTTAGCAGAGATTAGCAAGAGCAGAAAGTTGCCCCTACCCCTACTGTGGAGGGACATATGGCGATGGCAGTATGACCAGAACCTCAAAGGTGGGGTGCCCAGAGGAGCTAGAACCATGGTAGGGGTCGCCCAATAGGATCTGGGACCATGCAGGGAAAAGCTCTGCTCTGCCAAGATGCAGGGCAGGAACCCTTAAGAGGAAGAGGTACCATGGAGACATCTGTCAAAGGCAGGTAGGGGTGGGGAGCCTCACTCTCTGTCCTCACCTTCTCACCTCCTGTTGGTGCCTCCCTTTGGCCAGGGAATCTGGAAACATAGTTTGCTTGGACAGACCCTACTATACAGAGTGGAGCAGGGGGAGAGAGAAGGACAAATCCGTAAGCTAGCAGGCAAAGGACTGGCTGGGCTACAGAGTTAACTTCTTTGTTATATGTTTATCCAGCATCTCATTTGTTGCAGGAAAATAATCCACGTTAGCTTAGTGACCATGCTGACAGAACTAGATATCCTCGTGACATTTCTGAATTTCAAAGATAAGGAAATGTCTTCTGAGCATCCAGGTTAGAAAATACAGGGTACCCACAGAGGAATAAGATGAAACGCAGCTCCCTTCATAACAGCAAGCAGACACAACAGAGACACAATCACTACCTGCTACTGCCTTTAGAGGTCATTTAAAGTAAAATGAGTAGAGAAGTTTACAAATTAAATTATGGGAAAAGACTTAAAGGCAAAGGTCAAAGAAAAGAAAGTTCTAAGTGCAAAGCAATTTGAAATAAAAAGCACTTATAGTATAGTGCAGGTATGTTTAAAAAGGGGAAAATCCAAAATATATATATATATTAGTCACAAACCCCTATGCATCATGTACATATCATTATAAACCAAAACTAATTTAAATATATTTTTGATTTTAAAAACTGGTGAAGATTTTAAAGACACCCTCTAAGCCTTTGGTAAATTACCTGGGTAAAAAACAAAGAGGATATGAATGATGTAGACATTTTTCTATGAAGGCCGATTTGATGTGTCTCTGTATATGAGTGAGTGTGTGTGTGTGAGTGTGTGTGTGTCCCCACAACCCCCCAGAGATCACTTTTCAGATATCTGTGGAATATTTACAAAAATTTATCAAATATAAGACCACAAAGCAAACTTCAGTAAAGGTCTTCAAAAGCAGGTCTGAGACAGTTGAATATAAACAGAAACAATAATAAAATTCAATATTTTTAAATGCTAAGACAGTTTTTTCTAACTTTGTTGAGATATAACTGACATACAACATTGTGTAAGTCTAAGCTGTATAAGATGTTGATAGCCTTATACGTTGCAAAAGGATGACCACCACAGCTTTCCCTAACACCTCCAACATGTCCCATAATTACCCTTTCTCTTTTTTTGTGGTGAGACCATTTAAGACCTACTCTCTTAGCAAGTTTCAAGTATATGATACAGTATTATTAGCTATAATCACCATGCTGTACCTTCGATCTCTAGAACTTATTCATTAAAATTGAAATTTTTAATATACTCCTAGATCAAAGTTTAAATTAAAATTTAAATTATATGCTCTATTTAAAATTTAAAAAGGGAAATAATTCTTATTAAAAAGCATATGAGGGGGCTTCCCTGGTGGCACAGTGGTTGTGAGTCCGCCTGCCGATGCAGGGGACAGGGGTTCGTGCCCCGGTCCGGGAAGATCCAACTTGCCGCAGAGCGGCTGGGCCCATGAGCCATGGCCACTGAGCCTGCGCGTCCAGAGCCTGTGCTCCGCAACAGGAGAGGCCACAACAGTGAGAGGCCCACGTATCGCAAAAAAAAAAAAAAAAGCATATGAGGTATAGCAAAGTAGTATTCAGATAAGCTTGTGAGGTCTTTAAATGTTCTTACTGTTTTTAAGAGAAAAATATAAACACTAAATAAGTCTTCAAGGGCTTCCCTGGTGGCTCAGTGGTTAAGAATCCGCCTGCCAATGCAGGGGACAGGGGTTCGAGCCCTGGTCCAGGAAGATCCCACATGCCACAGAGCAACTAAGCCTGTGCACCACAACTACTGAGCCTGCGCTCTGGAGTCCGTGAGCCACAACTACTGAAGCTCACGCACCTAGAGCCCGAGCTCTGCAACAAGAGAAGTCACCGCAATGAGAGGCCTGCACACCACAACAAAGAGTACTCCCCGCTCGCTGCAACTAGAGAAAGTCCATGCGCAGCAACGATGACCCAAGACAGCCAAAAATAAATAAATAAATAAGTTTTCAACACAAACGTTTTAGAAAAAGAACAACAAAATAAATTAAGAAAACAGAAAAAACGAAATAATGAGACAGAGCTGAATTAAAAAACAGATAAATTAAAAGAGCTGGTTCTCTGAAACAAAAGCAAAAAACCAGACAAATCTCTGACAACTTTATTAAAACAAACAGGGAAAGCACAAATAGACAACAGTATGAAATATGAGAATTCTACATGCAACTCTAGACTAAAAACTTTAAAACACTGCTTAAATGAATGCTTTGTTTCTCAAAATACAGAAATTGGATTTTTATTGAAAGCAGTGTGATTTACTGTTATTCATGCTTACTGAAAATCTTGACATAACATTTTGTTATACAGTGATTTGAAGATCTGGTTTTAGGTTGGGTGTATTTCCATACTTGATTAAAACATCTGCCATAACCAAAAATACACCTCAAAAAAATTTACAGATCCAAATCGAAGAAAAATGTCACTGGCAGGGTTTACTACATCACAATATTCATTCTTCAATCCATCCCACAAGCATGCCAAGACTTTTGCTGGTAAAGTTTCATCTTCCTGAATTTCAACAGGTGATTTTGCAAACTGATTCAAAGCGGTTGCACTTTCATAGTTTTAACAAAAAAACAATCGATTTCTTCATTTGGAAGATTCTTAAGCAGTTAACAAAATTCTGTTTCCAGGTCTTTTTTTAAATTAATTTATTTGTTTGTTTTTATTTTTGGCTATGTTCGGTCTTCCTTGCTGCATGCGGGCTTTCTCTAGTTGCGGCAAGCTGGGGCTACTCTTCCTTGCGGTGCGCGGGCTTCTCATTGGGTGGCTTCTCTTGTTGTGGAGCACGGACTCTAGGCGCGCAGGATTCAGTAGCTGTGGCTCTTGAGCACAGGCTCAGTAGTTCTGGCTCACAGGCTTAGTTGCTCCACAGCACGTGGGATCTTCCCCGGCCAGGGCTCGAACCCGTGTCCCTTGCATTGGCAGACAGATTCTTAACCACTGTGCCACCAGGGAAGCCCCCAGATTTTTTAACTTCACAAATTTGAGTTTGTAGATAGCACACTCACAACAGTTTTTTAGCAACAAAATCACATAATGGTAGAAAGATTTCCAAAACCATCCATTCTCAAAACTGTTTTTGAGCTTTGAGCATGAGTTTCCTTTAAAAAGCAATTATTTCTGAAGTCAGGGAGCCTGATTCCTCCAGCTCCGTTATTCTTTCTCAAGATTGCTTTGGTTATTCAGGGTCTTTTGTGTTTCCATTCAAATTGTGAAATTTTTTGTTCTAGTTCTGTGAAAAATGCCATTGGTAGTTTGATAAGGATTGCATTGAATCTGTAGATTGCTTTGGGTAGTAGAGTCATTTTCACAATGTTGATTCTTCCAATCCAAGAACATGGTATATCTCTCCATCTGTTTGAATCATCTTTTATTTCCTTCATCAGTGTCTTATAGTTTTCTGCATACAGGCCTTTTGTCTCCTTAGGTAGGTTTATTCCTAAGTATTTTATTCTTTTTGTTGCAAAGGTAAATGGGAGTGTTTCCTTAATTTCTCTTTCAGATTTTTCATCATTGGTGTATAGGAATGCAAGAGATTTCTGTGCATTAATTTTGTATCCTGATACTTTACCAGATTCATTGATTAGCTCTAGTAGTTTTCTGGTAGCATCCTTAGGATTATCTATGTATAGTATCACGTCATCTGCAAACAGTGACAGCTTTACTTCTTCTTTTCTGATTTGGATTCCTTTTATTTCTTTTTCTTCTCTGATTGCTGTGGCTAAAACTTCCAAAACTATGTTAAATAATAGTGGTGAGAGTGGGCAACCTTGTCTTGTTCCTGATCTTAGTAGAAATGGTTTCAGTTTTTCACCATTGAGAACGATGTTGGCTGTGGGTGTGTCATATATGGCCTTTATTATGTTGAGGAAAGTTCCCTCTTTGTCTACTTTCTGGAGCGTTTTTATCATAAATGGGTGTTGAATTTTGTCAAAGCTTTTTCTGCATCTATTGAGATTATCATATGGTTTTTATCCTTCAGTTTGTTAATATGGTGAATCACATTGATTGATTTGTATATATTCAGGAATCCTTGCATTCGTGGGATAAACCCCACTTGATCATGGTGTATGATCCTTTTAATGTGCTGCTGGATTCTGTTTGCTAGTATTTTGTTGAGGATTTTTGCATCTGTGTTCATCAGTGATATTGGCCTGTAGTTTTCCTTTTTTGTGACATCTTTGTCTGGTTTTGGCATCAGAGTGATGGTGGCCTCGTAGAATGAGTTTGGGAGTGTTCCTCCCTCTGCTATATTCTGGAAGAGTTTGAGAATGATAGGTGTTAGCTCTTCTCCAAACGTTTGATAGAATTCACCTGTGAAGCCATCTGGTCCTGGGCTTTTGTTTGTTGGAAGATATTTAATCACAGTCTCAATTTCAGTGCTTGTGATTGGTCTGTTTATATTTTCCATTTCTTCCTGGTTCAGTCTCAGAAGGTTGTGCTTTACTAAGAATTTGTCCATTTCATTGGCATATAGTTGCTTGTAGTAATCTCTCATGATCCTTTGTATTTCTGCAGTGTCAGTTGTTACTTCTCCGTTTTCATTTCTAATCCTATTGATTTGAGTCTTCTCCCTTTTTTGCTTGATGAGCCCAGCTAATAGTTTATCAATTTTGTTTATTTTCTCAAAGAACCAGCATTCAGTTTTATTGATCTTTGCTATCATTTCCTTCATTTCTTTTTCATTTATTTCTGATCTGATCTTTATGATTTCTTTCCTTCTGCTAACTTTGGGGGTTTTTTGTTCTTCCTTCTCTAATTGCTTTAGGTTTAAGGTTAGGTTGTTTATTTGAGATGTTTCTTGTTTCTTGAGGTAGGATTGTATTGCTATAAACTTCCCTCTTAGAACTGCTTTCGCTGCATCCCATAGGTTTTGGGTCGTCATGTTTTCTTTGTCATTTATTTCTAGGCATTTTGATTTCCTCTTTGATTTCTACAGTGATCTCTTGGTTATTTAGTAGTGTATTGTTTAGCCTCCATGTTTAATCTCCAAAATATACAAGCAGCTCATGCAGCTCAATATCAAAAAAACAAACAACCCATCCCCAAAATGGGCAGAAGACCTAAATAGACATTTCTCCAAAGAAGATATACAGATGGCCAACAAACACATGAAAGAATGCTCAACATCATTAATCATTAGAGAAATGCAAATCAAAACTACAATGAGGTATCATTTCACACTGGTCAGAATGGCCATCATCAAAAAATCTACAAACAATAAATGCTGGAGAGGGTGTGGAGAAAAGGGAACCCTCTTGCACTGTTGGTGGGAATGTAAGTTGATACAGCCACTATGGAGAACAGTATGGAGGTTCCTTAAAAAACTAAAAATAGAACTACTATATGACCCAGCAATCCCACTACTGGGCATATACCCTGAGAAAACCATAATTCAAAAAGAGCCATGTACCACAATGTTCACTGCAGCTCTATTTACAATAGCCAGGAGATGGAAGCAACCTAAATGTCCACTGACAGATGAATGGATAAAGAAGATGTGGCACATATATACAATGGAATAGTATTCAGCCATAAAAAGAAACAAAATTGAGTTATTTGTAGAGAGGTGGATGGATCTAGAGACTGTCATACAGAGTGAAGTAAGTCAGATAGAGAAAAACAAATACCGTATGCTAACACATATATGTGGAATCTTAAAAAAAAAAAAAAAGGTTCTGAAGAACCTAGGGGCAGGACAGGAATAAAGACGCAGACCTACTAGAGAATGGACTTGAGGACATGGGGGTGGGGGGAAGGGTAAGCTGGGACAAAGTAAGAGAGTGGCATGGACATATATACACTACCAAGTGTAAAACAGATAGCTAGTGGGAAGCAGTCACATAGCACAAGGAGATCAGCTCGGTGCTTTGTGTCCACCTAGAGGGGTGGATGGGGGAATGGGAGGGAGACGCAAGAGGGAGGAGATATGGGGATATATGTACATGTATAGCTGATTGACTTGGTTATACAGCAGAAACTAACACATCAGTATAAAGCAATTATACTCCAATAAAGATGTTTTTTTTAAAAAAGCAGTTATTTCCTCTATCTTTGTTAAAATGTCATCTTTCAGTGTGTGTAGCAGGCAACATCCTGCCATCTCAGAAGAGATCACAGACATGGACCATTTGCCTGTTTATGACAGAAAGTGTGACTCTGCTTTCTGTTTGACAACTCTTTGAAGAACTTTGCCCTGATAGAAGCTGCACAGTTTCTTGGGGTACAAAGGCCACTGAGAGTCATTTTCCATCTCATTTCAAAGATTAGACCAGGTTTCATTATTCATGAAAGTTAATATAGATCAACATTTTAAGTAGTCTTTTAGAAGTTTTTTAAGTTTTTGCCCAATCTGCTGGCTTGTCAATTTTAACCCATGAAGTGGCTGATGAAGGTCTCCTCTGGGAAGCACAGGAAATGCCAACTTGGCCATTGTCTTGTGGTCCTCTTGGGCCTGCATGATCAGTATGATCTAAAAGCTGGGGCTCCTTGGCAGGCATCTTGCTTATTTTCTGGGTGTTAGTCTAGTTAAAATTGACTAATATTACCTGTAAATCCCCCAGCCAGGCACTGGTGTCTCAAGTAACTGGTAACAAGTGCATGAGGAAGGTCCTACAGCAATATCTCACTTTATAGGATGCCCACCTTCTTGAACACAACACACCTGTCACACCAGACCAGCACACATATGGACAACTGAGCACTGTCGGTATCACTCTCTACAATGAATATTAGTAAAGTGTAATTTCTTCCTTCTTCCCTTTTCTCCCTACGCCCCAAAAGAACACCTTACACACCCCACTTTGAAAATCACTGCAGAGACATTGCTGTTAAAATCAGGAAAAAGACAAAGTGCCCATTACTTCTACTGTTAAGTAACACTATTCTACAAGTTCTACTTAATGCAGTAAGACATAAAGGAAACCACAAGACTATTTAAAAGGAGTAGACCCAGAAAACATCATATAATCAAAATCTAGAGTGAAATATATGTAAAACTTTAACTCATCTTTTATAGTTAAAGGACATTCAAAGTTGAAATATAGCTAAAGAAATTACAAAGGAAAAGACTGAGAGCCTTGCCATTATAACAATGTAAACTTCTAAACATTATAAACACCATAAATAAGAGTGAGAGGCAAACTGGGAGTACAAAAAGGACACAGCAGACAATTCACTAAACTGGAAAAACAACAATAAAACATATGACAACAATAATTGAGCTCATAAGTAATCAAGAAATGTAATTTTTATGCTGCTATGTGCTTTTTCAGTGTGGGAGGGTTTTGTTTGTTTTTAACATGCTAGTGAGGTTGTAATGGGACTAGTACTCTGTAGCAGTTAAAACAACAGCTTAGAGAAAACAACTGCGCAATTAGGTATCCATTCAAAAAATGGTTCTCACCCTTTGACCCCAAAAGTCTATTGTTTGAAATCTATCCTGAGAAATGGTCAAAGATTTGTGCACCAAAAAATTGTGTTGCATTGTATTTAAAATGGAAACACAAAGACGAGAAAAGAAAGGAAGAAAGAAGAAAACAAGACAAAAATCTAAAAGTATAGAAATCAATAAGCAAAGTACATTCATATCAGTGTATGCTGTTCATCAGTGATGTTCCCTAAATTTTTAATGATGTCAGAAATCTTCATAACATGCTGTTAACTCTACGAAGTATTTCAAGAAGGAAAACTGAACATACGTCTCTCTCCTAAAATGCCATTAAAATCATGGTACAGAGGAACAAAATGTAATAAAATCATAAAGGCTTTGAATATGGGGGAGAGGGAGACCACTGTCAGTCCAAAAAATTGGCAAATCTCTGGAAGGCAGAATTATTTTGCTCATCTTGACGAAGATAAGCAGAGTGAGGCAGGGCTGAAAGTGTGACAAGGGAAGGCCACTGTGGAGACAGGAGTGGTGGGATGCCACAGAGCACCCCGAGGTGACTGGTACGAAGAGCTGGATGGAGATGGGGTGGACCCGGAGCCTTTTACTTGGAACAGTGAGCTGGGTCTCCCACCCAGAGAACAAGCTCTTTTAAAAGGAGTGATGTGGGCTTCCCTGGTGGCGCAGTGGTTGAGAGTCCGCCTGCCGATGCAGGCGACACGGGTCTGTGCCCTGGTCTGGGAGGGTCCCACATGCCGTGGAGCGGCTGGGCCCGTGAGCCATGGCCGCTGAGCCTGTGCGTCCAGAACCTGTGCCCCGCAATGGGAGAGGCCACAGCAGTGAGAGGCCCACATACCGCAAAAATAAAATAAAATAAAATAAAAGGAGTGATGTGCCTGAGGGTTGGTGTGGGTGCCCCGGGGTGAGACCCTCCTCCTCTTGCCTTTGCATGGGGGCAACGTGTTCACCCCTTCCCAGTCTTGAACCTTAAAATGAATCTTTCTCATCAACATGGTCCACCCTCTGAAGGTTTGCTGCCATCCCTATCATTTGTGGGGGAGGCTGGTGTTCAGAGGAAACCTGACTCTTGACACATTTCATTCAGACATGTCAGAAATGCCAATGGTCAAACAAGGATTCCCAGAGACTTCAAGGAAATCAGCATCAGAGACTTCCCTCGTGGCTCAGTGGTTAAGAATCTGCCTGACAATGCAGGGGACACAGGTTCCAACCCTGGTCCGGGAAGATCCCACATGCCACGGAGCAACTAAGCCCATGCACCACAACTACTGAGCCTGTGTGCCACAACTACTGAAGCCCACATGCCTAGAGCCCGTGCTCCACAATAAGAGAAGCCACCGCAATAAGAAGCTGGCACACTGCAACGAGGAGTAGCCCCCACTTGCCACAACTAGAGAAAGCCTGCAAGCAGCAATGAAGACCCAATGCAGCCAAAAATAAAATAAATCAATTAGACAAGTTGAAAGGATGTTCACATAACACTTCAGGGAGATCTGAAAGGCTTCCACGAAAAATGTGCAGTCTGAGATCAAGAATTCAGGGAAGTGAAAATTTTGACTGGAGAAAAAATCAGAAGCACTAGAGCAAGAAGTCATGGAAAGCACAGAAAATACAGCAAAATAGAAATAAAAAATTTAATTAATAAACAGTAAGGATTAACACAGAAGGGCCACATCCACTTAAGAAGCAATAGAAGAAAAAACTTCAAGAGCTGATGATATGAACCTTCAGACTGAAAAGGCCTGTCAAATAGCCAGAACTTCATCCATCTAAAACCTCATAACGTTTCAGAACACAAGCATAAAGAAAGCACTCTCAAGCCTCTAACAGAGAGAACAGACAACTTTCTAATGAATGACAATCATACCAGCATTAGGTGTACATTGGCATCATCAGATACTAGGTGACAGTGGAACAAGCCCTTTAGCCTCACAGGAAAAGTTAATTGACAAATCCAATCAGGATAGGGGCTTAGAAAGTCTCCCATCCATAGACACTTCCTAACAGAATCACTCAAAAAATTATTTCAGCAAAACACAGAAGGAATCCAAGAAATGACAGAACTTGGGATACAATTGGTGGGTGAAATCTATGGATGAGGTGCAATCCCAGAGGACCACTGTGGGAGCAAATAAGACACAGAGTCCCGAGGGCAGGGAGAAAAGGGACTCGCAGCAGCCAACAGCAGCGGAAGCTGGATCATCTGCTGGAAAAGAAGGAGAGGCCAAACGTCCATAGCAAATGTCAAATACAAAAAGACACATGCACTTCAATGTTCACAGCAGCAGTATCTACGATAGGCAAGATATGGAAGCAACCTAACTGTTCATCAACAGATGAATGGATGAAGAAGACGTGGTATATTTACACAATGGAATACTACTCAGCCATAAAAAAGAATGAAATTCTGCCATTTGCAACAACGTGGGTGACCTAGAGAGCATTATGCTCAGTGAAATAAGTCAGACAGACAAATACTGTAAGTTATCGCTTATATGCAGAATCTAAAAAATAAACGAATGTATATAAGAAAAAAGAAACAGACTTACAGATACAGAGAAATGAGTGGTTACCAGTGGGGAGAGGGAAGGGGGGGGGCAAAATAGGGGTAGGGGATTAAGAGATACAAACAACTACATACAAAATAGATAATCAACAAGGATATATTGTACAACACAGGGAAATATAGCCATTGTTTTGTAATAACTTTAAATGGAGTATAATCTATAAAAATATTGAATCACTGTGTTACACACCTGAAACCAATATAATGTTGTAAATCAACTATATTTCAATTAAAATACTATTTATATTAGCAATATAAAACAGAACTTCTAAAAAAGTTATTTAAAAATGTCAAATACAAGTAAAGTGGGCTTCCCCCCCCCCTTCACTCTTCCTTCCAAGTTACGATTTGTTTGAGTCTTTTTTTATACATTTCTCCTACAAACGGCACAGGGTTAATGATGCAATGTTTGTTTCTGCAGGGAATAATATTTACATAATCACAGTATTATAAACACTATTTTGTTTTTGAACCTGAAATCAATAGACGAATCATGGAAGTTTCGATTCCAGACAGAGAACAGAGTGTGTTTGACCCCATGATGGTCTAGTGACAAAAGTGGTTAAAAAAGGAAAAAGAGGGCTTCCCTGGTGGCTCAGTGGTTAAGAATCCACCTGCAAATTCAGGGGACACTGGTTCAAGCCCTAGTACTGGGAAGATCCCACATGCCTCAGAGCAACTAAGCCCGTGTGCCACAACTGCTGAAGCCTGCGCTCTAGAGTCCGCAAGCCACAACTACTGAAGCCCACACGCCACAACTACTGAAGCCTGTGTGCCACAACTACTGAAGCCCGTGCACCTAAAGCCCACGCTCCACAACAAGCCACTGCAATGAGAAGCCCACGCACCACAATGAAGAGTAGCCCCGCTCACCGCAAGTAGAGAAAGCCCACGTGCAGCAACGGAGGCCCAACAGCAGCGGAAAATAAATAAATAAATAAATCTATTTTTAAAAAAGGATAAAGGATTGTGGGGTGTGAAGTACCTTGTCTTTCATGGTGGGAGATCAGAAGGTACTGCTTAAAATGAATGAAGCAATAAAGATTTAAATAGACGAGCTAAAGCAATAAAGCTAGTTAATCTAAAGATTTAAAAATAAAAGTCACTGGAAGGTGAAAGGGAGGAGTGCTGTAAGGCAGCAGGAATCTATGGTTCATAAGAGAAGGTGGAGAGATTCCATTTAAGGTGGAGAATCAAAAACACAGAAGCACTTCATTTAGAGTGATTTCACCCACCACAGGCACTCACGATGACAAATGATTAAAAATAGTTGCCTCTGACATGTAGAGTTTGGCTGGTGGGGACTCTTACATTTCATTTGTACCCACTTCTATTGTTTTTTTATTATCCTATTCTTCTATTACTTTTGTAAGGTCAAGCCATAAAATTATATGGAGAGCACAATCACAACTATATAAATATAATTATTACGCCTAGTCTAGTATATATATATATATGATATATATTGATATACCTAGTCACAGAAAAAGTTATTGGAAGGGAATCAACCAAAATGTAAATACTAGTCACTGCTGAGTGATGGATTTACTGTCATTGTATTCTTATTTGTTTGAACTTTCCACACTCTGTACCCGGTCTATTTCATTTTTATAGCTAGAAAGAAACTAACAACATTTTACAAACTAAAGAGTCTGCCTGGAATTTCCTCCACGTGGGGGTAGGGCCCCAGGGAGCCTGAAGGCAGAACCAAGGCTGCTTCAAGGCCAGGACTAAAATGACCCACAGCCATCAAGTGTGAGCACACGATGTGGCTGCAGCACAGACCTTGGAAGAGAGAGCCTTGACCAGAGAACGTAAAGGGCTAGCGTCAAGTACAGGCTGTGTCGACCAGAAGGGATGTGCATCTCCTAAACCAATCTTGATTTTGAATGGCACCGTCTGTCCGTGAATTTCCAAGGATCGAGAGCTGGCTGGTGATTAGATGAATGCACCTGGTGGAAGGAAGTGTCCACCAGTGTCACAGGGATACTGAAGCTCGCCTGCAAACAGAAATGCTTCTGGCAGATGACTTTGAGTTGTTCTTTCTGAAAGTAATTACACAAAAAGTTCAGCTGCTTTTTAAGGCTCCCCCTGAAGGCTATTATAATCTTCTTTAATTAATAAGTTGAATGTGAAAGGATTTAATTTTAATATATTTTATGCCTCTTCTTCTGCAATCCTCATATAAAGATGTCCTGCTACCTCTTCTAGACACTTCTGGCTGCTCCGGCATCTGTATCAAACTGAGAGCCCTAGACACCTTTCTGCAAAGGTGGGGGTTCCTGTTGGCTGAGTTGGGAGCCCACCACCCAAGCCAGTGGGAAGCAAGAGATTGTTGGATCTGCGGAAAATAGCTGTACACGGTCCCCAATATTGACTGTAGAGAGTTCTTCAGAATGGCGCTTCCAATTCTTTACTAGCTGCCATAACAAAATTTCGTAGACTGGGTGGCTTAAACAACAGAAATTTGTTTTCTCACAGTTACGGAGGTTAGTAGTCCAAGGTCAAGGTTCCAGCATTGGTTTCTGTTGAGAGCTCTCCTGCTGGTTTTTAGATAGCTGCTTTCTCACTGTGTCCTCACATGGTGGGAAGAGAGAGCAAGCAAACTGTGGGGTCTCTTCTTATAAGGGCACTAATCCCATCACGAAGATCCCACCCTCATGACCTCATCTAAACCTAATTATCTTCCAAAGGCCCCACCTTCAATTACCACCCCACTGGGGGTTAAGGCTTCAAGATATAAATTTTGGAAGGGACACAATTCTGTCCATAGAGACTAACCAAGTTGGGAGCAAATATAGTTGAAGATGGACAAGACCAAGCAGAAGTCTAAGTCTGCCACTTCCTGTTATTTTTTTAAACTTGAATTAGCCCTGTTTTACCCAGAAGAGGCTATAAGAGATTGACAGAGAAAGGTACAGGACCCCTGGAGATTTAGCCTCATTTGGGCCAATTTACATGAAAAGCATGTAAATTAGATTCATTCAATCCATCATTGGAATGGAAAGTGGCCTGAAATTTACTTATTGTTTTGGAGTTGACAGCGTAAGAATATTTGGAAATAAGGCTATAGCACTGAGAACAAGGACTTACTTTTTCTGAGATTTCATTCTGCCTTAAAACTGGGGGTATGCCTGAGGATGGGGGGGTGGGGGTTTGAAGCAGATCTAGCCACAAGGGAGGTCACGTTCATCCATTCAGCTGTTCAAGCAGCGTGGACTTAGGTCATCTAGAATGCTGTGATCCAGGATGGTGTTAACAGCAGAGGCACCACCCAGGTCCTCAAGATCAAGGACTATCTGAGTCACACAATTGCTTGAGAGCTGGACACTTGGAAAAGAGTGAGGCTCAGAAGCAAGCATCCTGGCTGAGCCTGTGGTCCAGGTGGTAGCAGGAGGCTGACCCTGGGCACAGGCCTCTCACCTGCAGGCTAGACACTGGGGCCCTGAAGACAGCAGTGCCCAAGATAGCGGGTGGCCCCAGGAATGTCACAAACAGGACACAAGGTCACCCCAGCAGCCGGGCAGAGGACAGCGAAGGCAGGGTGGCAGTCACCTCAGGAACTTCTGCTGGCAAGAGCAGGGTCCCTGCTGACAGGAGACGCCAAATGCAGAGACCAAAAATGGACACAACCCAAGATGCTGAGTTCATCGGGAGGACATCCCGTGAGCCCTCTTGGTCACGATCCAACCTTCACAAAGACCCTGTGATGGAGAGGAATCTGCTGAAAGAAATGAGAAGCTATTCTATGCTCAAGAGACATAAAAACCAAACATCAACAACAGCAAAAATCCACAAAGTACAACCAGACTCTGAGCTCTTCAGACACAACGTTGTCGCAGCATCGAGCCCAGTGTCAGACATACAAGGAGTACTCAAAATGTCTGCTGGATGCACGCATGCTTGAATACATGAATAAATGAATGAATGATATGAAGAAGCTTGTCCTTCAGAGAACCACCATGACAGAGAGGAAATAAGATGATCCATTCCCTGGAGTTACTATGCTTCCATAGTAAACCTGGAACAAAACACGTCCCTGGGGCCAGTAGGGGCAGAAAAGTAAAACTCAGGACCAAGAACTCTCATGGAGCCGTAACGATGCTAGAAGTTTCTCTGGGTACCATGCCCATCTGGCCTGAAAAGACCAAAGGAAAATTTCTCAGAATAGGTCAGGCATGATTAGTGACTCTTTTTAGAGGGCTTACTGTGTGATAGGCAATTCTAATTAAGCAATGTTAAGTAACATCTCGGTTATACTTTGTGAGGCGGGATTAATATTATCCCCATTTTACAGATGAGGAAAATGAAGCACGTGCAAATGTTAAAACGGCTCCAAAAAGTGCAGAGCGAGTCAGTGGTAGAGCAGGAACTCAAATCCAAGTGGGTTGGCTCCAGAGCCCACACTTAAGGAAAACCTCCCCAGCCACCTCCTAAGACAGCGACCTAGAGGCCAGTTCCAATGACAGAATGCGCAGAGCTCATCCTGGGATGGACCGAAAGCACCAGTGAAGGCATTCATTTATCCTAGAAATGTGTATTCATCTTTCTGACGCTGTAATATGAGGGAGGTCCTCTGTTCTTTGAAACATACACACTAGTCTGTCTACAAAGAAATACACAGGAGGCCAGCGTGAGACTCAAAAGGCCCAAGAAATTCAGGAATGGAACCCTCTCCTCTGACAAAGGGTCCCAGCCAAGGTCATGTGGACTGGAAACACAAATCTATCGGGTGTAAAAGGCAGTACAGAAGACATGGCGTAGGGAAGCATTCGCCTAGGTTAACAAATGGGGACTCATGGAACTCGGGGGTGGCGGCCATCGCGGAGGAAAGGAAGCCACCTTTAAGAGCCCTTGGCCGAGGGCATCTGAGGGAAGCTGACGGATCAGGATTGGCAGGCAGCAAAGGGCACTAAGAGGCAAAACAAACAGGAGGGCAAGGTCCCCTACTGTTTGCTGTCTTCTTCTGTCCTCCAGCCAGCCAGGAAAAGCAACGCTGGATCGCTTCCCACACTGTACTCCAAGCCAAAGAGGTACAAAAGCCAACCTCATTTAGTCATCTTCTCCTCACTCTCTCCTGAAATGACCTTACTCACCAGGGCCAGGAAGATGGTCCAAGTTTAAATGAGGATGTGCTTTGCCTGTGCCTCCTTCTTTAAGGCTGCCCGGCGGGCAGGGGGTTTCAGCCCGGAGGCTGAGGAAAGAAGCAGATTCCGGTTAAGGTGCCAACACCTCCAAAGGGACACCTGCCAGCCCTCTCCCACCTGAGTGCCCTGCCAGAGTCTCCCATCGTGCCCCACGTACCACCCCTTCAGGTCATCAGCCTCTGCTATCGGTGGCCCTTCCTAATTCCAACTCAAGGACTTGCTCAGGGAGGAGGCCCTTCCCAACCCTTAGGCCTCTAAACACTCACAAAGAAGCAGCATCGCCGACTGACGTTCAAGCCAATCAGACCCCTGACCCAGTCCTGGCTCTGCCACGTTCTAGCAGTAAAACCCTAGGCAACGCAACCCTTCTGAGGCATAGTTTCCCCATCCATGAAATGGGAGTCACAAGGTATCTACCTCATTGAGCAGTGATAAGTATTGCCTGGGATTCTCCAGAAAATACTTAGGGTAGAGCCTGGCACATAGTAAGCAATACATCCGGCTCCTGGCACTCAGGATCCTATTACCCACAGCAATGGTCTCAATCTGGCAGTGTTCACTAACATCAGTGGGCAAGGAAGGTCCAGGCGGGGAAGGGAGGGAAGAGCAAAGAGAATGTGACCTCAGTGGCTACGATGCTGACATCCCCCGGCTCCACCTTAGACAAGACCTCCGGGAGTTCCAGACCTCAGTCAGCAACTGGAATGGCAGTGGGGAAATCTGATGCATCTGATGACATCGGCATTGAAGCACACCAGGAACAGCGTGACGTCTTAGAAGTGGCTAACAAGGAAAATGAAGATGGTCTATTATGAAAGGATCAAAAAACATGGGATGGATATATATATATATATATATATATACTTTTTTTTTGTTTAAGAGGAGTAAGGTGATCTGTAAAGGTTCAGATGCCATAGCCAGGCCCAGACTTTAAAGAAAAATAGAGATGATTCAAGGGAACAGGAAAGATGCACAGGAAAGTGGTGAGAAAACAGGGAAGGAGCAAACCAAAGATGACAGAAGGCACCTGCCACAAGGCAGCCATTTCCAGCCATGTAAGATCCACTCACGCCTGGAACATTCAGCTGACCCCTCCCAGCACTGCCAAGGGCCACCTGCCCAGACTACAAGAAGTCTGGTCCCAGTGAGTCACTCCTCTATGTTGTGGTGTTTTTGCTTTTGAACCCAGGTTATACGCACAAACTCTGTTCCCCATGACTGACAGCACAGTGCCACTTTGAACTTGAGGGGACAGAAGACTGGGTTACAGGTAAGCCACACACACCAAGAAATTCCATTCCAGGGTTTTTTGGGGGGTTTTTTTGCAACATAACTTTTTTGAAATATAACTTCAGAAAAGATGCCTCAGGTTTAGAAAATTCAGGAAGGACAAGTGAGTCAAAGGAACAAAATGACAACTGCAGCTTTTTTAAGAAAAAATGGTTTTGACAAGTTGAAAGCTCTGGGACATCTGGATAAATAGTGACCATAAAAAATCATAATTATTTTCCCATTAAAAAAATTGGTAATTTAAAAATATAAGAAACAATAAGGGGAAATTTGCCCTATCAAGGATTTTTAAAGTTACTATAATTAAACCAGGAAAATGAATAGATGCTACAGTGGAGGAGAACCAACAGATTAGACATGAGCCCAAATGAGTATGATAATTTGGTACATAACAAAACCAGCATTTCTAAATTATTCAATTTAGAATTCAATAAATTCTTCAATTCAGTATTGGAAAAACTGACAACAATTTGGGAAAAAAAATAAAGTTAGATCCCTATATCATATCATAGCCAAAATTTCAGATGGATTTAAAAATTTAATGATAAAAATATATATTAGATTACTGGTAAACACTGTCAAATCAATCTTACTCATTTATCACCTTTCGTTCCCCAAATGCTGCTCAATTACAAATGAAGGATGGGAGGCAGGGGAGCTATTCCTTTGTAAGCCACAAGGACAAAGGGAAGTGGCTGGAGAGGTCTCAGAGGAGATGTGAAAGGCAGACGGCAGAAGGAGTTACCACCTTCACAGAGAGAAGGGTAACAGGAATTCTGTGCCTGTCAAGGGTCTACACTAGGAAGAAGCCAGCCAGTCAGCGCCAGGACCCTGTGAGGTGCACACTGGCCATTGCCGGTGCCTCGGGGGCCCAGATCATGGGCAGACAGAAGAGCCCTGTCCCCAGGGTTCCTGTGCCCTGTGTCCTGAGAGTCAGCAGGCCAGCCTCGGCAAAAATGAATGAGAGGGCATCCCAGGCCCAGCGCAGGGCTGGGATGAGGTGCCCACTGCCCACAAGGATGTAGGGGTCAGTCTGTGCACAGGACTAGGGGGCCCCAACCTGATGGCAGAATTCCTGCACCCAAGCTCCTTGGACCCCTGCTTCACAGAGCACCTCCCCAGGACGGCAAGGGACTGCCATGCCACTTTTTAAAAAATTTTTATTGGAGTCTAGTTGATTTACAATGTTGTGTTAATTTCTGCTGTACAGCAAAGTGAATCAGTTATACATATACATATATCCACTCTTTTGTAGATTCTTTTCCCATATAGGTCATTACAGAGTATTGAGTAGACTTCCCTGTGCTATACAGTAGGTCATTATTAGTTATCTATTCTATATGTAGTAGTGTGTATATGTCAATCCCAACCTCCCAGTCTATCCCTCCCCCCCTTCCCCCCAGTAACCATAAGTTTGTTTAAAAAATGGTACATATGAATTTATTTACAAAACAGAAATACAGTCACAGACGCCACGCCACTTGGTGTAAGAAGCCATTGAATACTACTCAACTTTTAAGCTCTGTGCGATACATTACATTAATATATTTTTTTAATTTAGAAGGAAAATGTTAAATTTAGAGGCAAATATTTATGTACTCTTGGGGGTGAGGAAGCATTTTCTAAGCATGATTCCAGAACTTAAGTATTTAAAAGGGGAGGAAAAAAATTTGCTTAAAACGTTAAAAAAAAAAAAAGTAAGTTAAAACTAATATAAAAGAAATAAAAAGATAAACAGCAAACCTGGAAATTTTTGCAACATAGAATAAACACAGGGTACTATTCTTCCTATTAGAGTTCTTACAAATCATTTTTACAGAAGAATCCCTCAACAGAAACAGACATAAAATGTCAATAGATCAATGGAACAGGATAGAAAGCCCAGAGATAAACCCATGCACATATGGTCACCTTATTTTTGATAAAGGAGGCAAGAATATACAATGGAGAAGATAGCCTCTTCAATAAGTGGTGCTGGGAAAACTGGACAGCTACATGTAAAAGAATGAAATTAGAACACTCCCTAACACCATACACAAAAATAAACTCTAAATGGATTAAAGACCTAAATGTAAGGCCAGACACTATAAAACCCTTAAGAGGAAAACATAGGCAGAACATTCTATGACATCAATCACAGCAAGATCCTTTTTGACCCACCTCCTAGAGAAATGGAAATAAAACCAAAAATAAACAAATGGGACCTAATGAAACTTAAAAGCTTTTGCACAGCGAAAGAAACCATAAACAAGACAAAAAGACAACCCTCAGAATGGGCGAAAATATTTGCAAATGAAGCAACTGACAAAGGATTAATCTCCAAAATTTACAGGCAGCTCATGCAGCTCAATATCAAAAAAACAAACAACCCAATCCAAAAATGGGCAGAAGACCTAAATAGACATTTCTCCAAAGAAGATATACAGATGGCCAACAAACACATGAAAGGATGCTCAACATCACTAATCATTAGAGAAATGCAAATCAAAACTATAATGAGGTATCACCTCACACCAGTCAGAATGGCCATCATCAAAAAAATCTACAAACAATTATACTCCAATTAAGATGTTAAATATATATATATATAAATAGATAACTCACAAAAGGAAAAATCAAAGGCCAATAAGTACATGAAAAAATGTGCATGTTTGTTTATGATCCCAGAAATCCAGAATAAAACAATAATGCAAAACCATCTGGCTACTGAATTTCTAAAAAGAGTTAATGCCCATAGTGGATGGTGAGGACGTATGGAAATAAGCCATCTGGAATGAGTCATCCCACACTATCAGAAGTGGGAATGGGAAAATCTTTAGGAGAGGTCCCCAAATCCTTGACCTGATCATTCCACTTCTAAGAATTTATCCTTAGAAAAATAACACAGGTCAAAAATAACACACCACACACCTGTTTGTGGAATAGAATACATGCATTAAAAATGATGAGGTGGGGAACACATACAACAACCCGGCGAGAAGACATCCACAATATAGTCAGTTAGAAACCAGCTTGCACAAGAGTATTCGTATCACAACCCCTTCAAATAAATAGAGGAATACTTTGTAAACACACATAAAACACCCACATGTACAAACACAAATTCTGGGAGATTTTATCCTTAAGCTGTGATCCCCAAGTTACCTCTGGATTCACAGGATTAAGAGTAAGTTTTATTGTCCTTCTCTTTGCTTATTCTCCAAAGCTTGACCACACATCTTCTACTTTTGTACTTAAAGCAACATTTTAATACAAGAAGGCCAAGACCAGAATGGCAGGAGTTTTCTCCTTCAGAGAGCCCCGAGGGGTTGGTGAGTCTGAGCGCCCATCATGCCACAGGGGATTTTATTCCCAAACGTTTCTAAACGAAGCCTGAATGGATCTAAACCGGGCAATTTGGTGCTACAACTGTTCCCACAACTCTGCTCGCTCTGCCTGGCTGGCTCCAGCGGGGGACCAATGACAGCTGGCATCTGGCAGGACAGGATAGCTGGACAACAAACGCTGGAGACAGAGCGGTGACCATAAGGTGAGCCCTCGTGGCCCCCAGACAGTCCTGGTCTAGGAAATGTCCCGCAGATACAGCCAGGAGCTCTGAGCCAGAGGAAAGGAAGGGGCGAGGGGTGTGTGCACTTCTTCCAGCCCGTCCAGGGGAAAGGATTGGTGACCCTCCAAGACGCACCGCTGGCCACCAGTCCTGGTGAACGCGGGACCCCAAAGACTTTCTTGAGAAGCGTGAAACGTAGAGATTCGAGCATGCATTGGAAAGGCGGAAAAGAGACCGTTAAACCACCACACCCTTTCAGAAAAATCTTTGACTCTGTGCAATAGGTCAAACCCTATTTCCCAGTGATGTACATTATAATATCTGACCTGCTTGCTTGTTACTTCTAACTGTGCTTCCTCTAGCTGTTCACAGGGATGGTTTTTCCTGCCTCTGTCAATTACCTAATGATCTGGAAACCTCACTCAAATTCAGGACAGGACTTCCTTTTTTAAGAGGACCCTACAGTGAATTATTTGATTTCATTGCAAATAATGACTCCCTTATTTGTCTGTTCAGATTTACTTTAAAGGTCCCTTTAAGAAACACTTTAATTTTCCTTTGTTTCCTCTCCCACCTCTTCTCCAAGGAATTCAAGGACCGGAAAGAAGGGGTTCATTTAATTCATTTCCTCTCCTCCTCTACAGCCCCCTCCCCAGTACGAGAAGTGTACACTACAGCAAATCATCACAGAGCAAGTGATGGAGACAAAGGTTACCTGCAGTGAGAACCATCTTGCCGACCAACACAGGTCTGTTCTTCCTATGTCGATGTCCAAGTCTTAAGACCACAGAGTGCCAAACGCACAGCTAGATTCCCACAGCACTGCCCTCTAACTAAAATTAAGAAACATCTCCAAACACGTCTTATGGGCAAAGCACCGTGCCAAGAACAGTGGAGAAAAACACACACATGTGCGCACACACACACATCTACATACGCACACACGCCACCAAGGCTCTCCCCTCAAAGACGTAACTGCAGGTTAATTTGTAGAGGGCGTATTTCCTCATTGGAAGAAGGCAGACACCTTCTAAAATCCCTTTATTTTTACTTTTCCTGTACTCTGAAATTCCAAATACGATACCTAGCCCAAGCCAAGAAGCATTACAGTAAATGTCGAGGTAACAAACACATTTGTGTCATAAAAATTACACAAACACAGAAGAAGGAGAAATTAAATCCATCGTGGGGATCAAGGAACACTCCACCGGGAAAGTCAGATTTAACTGCCTTTAAATGTCAAGGGGCTTCTAGGCTGCAGAAGCAGCAGGAGCAAAGGTACAGGAGTCTGTGGTCTGGTGGGACTTGAAGGCGGCAGTGGTCAACGGCCAAGGAGGCCAAATGAAAGTCACTAAGGCGTTGGAATTTCAACCTTAGTGAGATGCAACTGGAAGGGTCTGGAAGGGTCCACAGTGGCATTACTCACCTTGCATTTCCAGTGGATGGACCTGGAGGGGCAGGGTCACGTCCAGCCCAGAATAACAGCTGTGCCAGTGGGATCGGAATGTCGGTGCCAAACAACAGAAGTGACACACCCATCAGTCACCGGTGGGTGGGGAGAGAGGGCCAGAGATGACAACAAGCGTCTTATTCTGAGTGTCTGCGGGGCTGGGGGTCTCGGGCCAGGCAGGAGAACGTGCTGTGTATTGCACAGGAAATGGTCCGTTCTGTTTGGGCCACGTTGAGTTTGGAGTGCCTGTGGGATAATTTACATCTCACGTCTGATAAGATGTGATGTTACAAGAGCTAGTTAAAGCGTGAAGGGAAAGAAGATTGTTCCAAGAGAGAAACTTGAGAGAGCATGAAAAGAAAGGGGCCAAGAAATGGACTTTGGGAATAGCAGCATTTGAGGGGTGGTAAAGGGAAACGTGGAGATGGAAAAGTGATATGGACTGAATAGTGTCTCCCCGAAAATTCATATGTTGAAGTCCTAACCTCAGAATGCACCTTAGAATGTGACCATATTTGGAGATAGGATTTAAAGAGGTAATTAAGTTAAAATGAGATCATCAGAGTGGGTCCTAGTCCAATATGACTGGTGTCCTTATAAGAAAGAAGAAATTGGACACAGACACAGACAAGGGAAGATCACATGAAGACAGAGAGAAGGCAGCCATCAGCAAGCCAGGAAAAGAGGCCTGGAACAGATCCTTCCCTCGGCCTCCGAAACCAACCCTGCTTGACACCTTGATCTTGGACTCCAGCCTCCAGAACTGTGAGAAAATAAATCTCTGTTGCTTCACCCGCCCAGTCTGTGGTGCTTTGTTACAGCAGCCCTAGCAGACTAATATAAAAAGCTAAGAGGTGAGGGACTTCCCTGATGGTGCAGTGGATAAGGCTCCACGCTCTCAATGCAGGGGGCCTGGGTTTGATCCCTGGTCAGGGAAGTAGATCCCACATGCATGCCACAACTAAGGAGCTGGCAAGCTGCAACTATGGAGCCGGCGAGCCACAAGTAAGGAGCCTGTGAGCTGCAACTAAGACCCAGTGCAACCAAATAAATAAATATTTAAAAAAAAAAAAAAAAGCTTAGAGGTGAGAATAAAGCCAGGGGAGTTCATTCAGGGGGGAGTTACCTGAGGAAATGGCGGTCAATGGTGTCAAATGTTGCCAAGTATGAGAAGTGAGTCCAGGGCTTCCCTGGTGGCGCAGTGGTTGAGAGTCTGCCTGCCAATGCGGGGGACACGGGTTCGTGCCCCTGTCCGCGAGGATCCCACATGCCGCGGAGCGGCTGGGCCCATGAGCCATGGCCGCTGAGCCTGCGCGTCCCGAGCCTGTGCTCCGCGACAGGAGAAGCCACAACAGTGAGAGGACCGCATACCGCAAAAAAAAAAAAAAAAAGGAGTCCACATCGTTGGATTTTAAAAATGAGGATATCAGTGACCTTTCAAAAAGCAAGTTTACAATATATTAAGTATATAAGACTTACTATAGTAGGGGCCCAACAGTAGGGTCGGACAGCAGCCAAGGGTTAATGGACAAGACAAGAATAAGGTCAAAAAGTGAGTGTGGCAGGGGCAGAGGCTTCTTTTTAGAAGCTTTGCCCTAAAGAGAGGGAGTGAAATAGGATGGCAGCCTGGGGATACAGCGAGATCAAGCAAAGTTTTAGAGAGACTTACACTGATGAGTTAAAGGAAGGAAAATCTGAGATTTGGGCCAAGGAGAAATGGAAGCTGATTAAAATGCATGTGGGGGAGGGGAGGAGGGCATTAAAAGGAGAAGAGACTCAGGAATACGGCCATTGTATTTCTGGTCAAGAAACCATCCAGAATTCAATACCAGGATTTGTAAAAAGAATTTAAGACCCAGCTGTTGTTGAATGACCTATATTTTTAATGGAATCAATTTAGCCGACTGAGAACTTAGAAAAATGAATGGTTGGTTTTATTCAAGGTCAAGGGTTGCAAACTGAATATAGCAATAGGTGCTATAGGAAGGTCCACAGGTATGGGGAATTCAGGGTAGAATTTGTGGTCCAGGGTTCTAGGCTAGGCATGCCAGTGATCTCTAGAGAGACAGAATCACTGTAGGCTGAAAGAAAGAGGCAGCCAATGGCATCCTGAAGCGGGGGTCAGCGAACTACGACCACGGGCTGAAATCCAGTCCACCCTCTGTTTCTGTAAATAAAGTGTATCACGACACAACTACACGCGTTCATTTACATCTTGTCCGTGGTTATTACTTTCCAGCTACTACAGCAGAACTGAGTCATTGCAACGGGGACCAGAGGACCTGCAAGGCCCAAAATATATACTTTATGCCCCTTTACAGAAAAAGTCTGCCAGCCCCTAAAGGAACAGAGGTGAAGATCAGGCAGCAACACCAGACAGACAGGAAGAGAGGGAGAGCCAAGACCAGGCCAAGCCGATGACCAAGGCAGTGGGCATGGGCTGGGGACAGTGAAGCATCGGGCGGCCCCAAGCCCACGGCCAAGGGCAGAGCAATCATGGCACAACTCAGGCAAGGACTAGACCCAGGAGATCCAGGCCAGAGAACAAGCCTGAAGTGAGGGAGAACCCAGGGGTTCCATCTGTTTGCCAGGGGCAGAACCCCCACTAGAGGCTCATGTTAGGGGAATATGATCAACCGATATGAACAGTCCAGCAAGAGTGAGTCACAGACTCAAGGCCCAGTCCTCACCCTTGAGTTCAGTGGGAGGCTGAAGGCCAGAACTGAGTCCATGCATGGCCAACACGGCAAGGTGTAAAGTCTGAAAGTCCAATGGGACACAGGTATCTGATGCTACCGTACACACAGTTGCCCTAAACGACACTCCAATCCTACCAACTGGAGTTTAGTTTATGAACTAGGGTCGGCCCAGAGGTAGGCCCATCAGCGGACACATCTACAGAGAGCTAGAAAAGCAAAGACGGGGGAAACAGGACCAGGCCAATGCCATCAGGACCCAGCCCAGCGGTGGGAATTAGCAGGCCTCCACTCAAAGGCCAAAGGGTGCTCCAGGAGGGGAATGGCAGAGTCGGGGTCTGGGTGACAATGTCCTGTGGAAGTTCTCTGCAGCCCCTGGCATGTCCTGGGCAATCAGAATTACAGAGGCAGTACAGCCTGGTTAAGCTGGCAGTACAGCTTAAGGGCATAGCTTTTAGAGTCAAGCTTCACTACTCATTAGCTGTGTGACCTTCAGTAAAGTACTTAACCTCTCTCTGGTTTGGTGTCCTCATCCATACACATGGAGACAACAGCAGTACCTATTTCATTAAATCCTTGTTGAAAGGATTTAATGAGTTAACACATGTAAAGTACTCAGAAAGGAGGACTTATATAACCATTAGCTATAATTATACTGCCTCAGTCTTTATACTAACTTTCATGTGCCCCTAAGAAGTCTTCTCCCACTCTGTTTAAAGATCTGACCTTTGGGAGTTCCCTGGTGGCCTAGTGGTTAGGATTCTAGGCTTTCACTGCTGTGGCCTGGGTTCAGTCCCTGGCCGGGGAACTGAGATCCTGCAAGCAGCATGGCACAGCCAAAAAAAAAAAAAAAAGAAAAAGAAAGAAAAAGAAAAAATCTGACCTTCTAGGGCAAAATAAAACACCCTAAGAAAGCAATGTCCATTTCAGCCCCTGGGTTTCACGCCCGCTGTCTGTATCTCAAGTTAGTTTAAGAAGCATAAAGAGAGGGGCAGGAAAACGTCTCTGTCAACACTGACATGCTGAAACAGGTGCCTGGAGTTGAAAAAGTGGAAAAAAGGATCCAACAAAATATAATTTATTAGTCATCACCTGCTGAACATGTCACGGCTAGGTGATAAATGCCAAGAACATCAATTATGAACTATTCTTACAGCGGGTTTAACACAAGCCACCGTGACATCCAGAAACCTGTATGTCGAGAATGTTCCTTCTTTGTTTGGACAGGAGGAAAATATTTGGGGTGGAAATGGTAAATGTAATTATTTTGCATGAAGTAAGGCAGCCTGTGTGTGCATCCCGCCTGGGACCAGGCTACTGAATATCTGTCAAGGTGTCAACTCCAACCACAGAAGCAAACAACTTGGTCACACTTCTGTGTCCTTACCTAAATTTGGAAGGAGGGGATGGCGAATCACAGGTATCACTGGCAGTGACGTTTCTGGATTCACCGGTGTTTGAACGTAACTATATCCATGGTCTTTCTGCATGTCTGTGTCTTGTGATTCCCTTGCCCCAGGAGCAGCTCGGGGGTGTCTTCCCTCCAGGATTCATCCTCCCGCGTCCCTCCTCCTGGTCTCGCATCCACAGCAGCCCTAGCCTGATGATCTGTGACTCTGGACAAATCTCTCTGAGTCTCGGCACCCCCCTCTCCAAAACTGAGTGGTGTAGACTAGAAAATTCCTAACGTCCCTTCCAGCTCTCTGAGCCTTTGATTCTGACTCTATAAATGCTGACCAGGGACGGGACAAAGTGCTGGATCCAGAAAGACAAATAATGCAAGTGATTTGTAATCACGATACCAACTTTTGGGCTCTAATACTAGAGCAATAAGGTTTAAATGTTCAGAGATGAACTTTTAATGAATATTTAATTGCTCTATTCTTCTTTATAAGAATACAAAGTGAGGGGAGGCAGGATCCGGGCCCCCTGTTCTCCAACCCTGCCTTGAATGAACCAAAGAGGCCATACTCTCATGAAAAGGCGATTCCAGAAGCCACTCGTGTGAAGCTAAGTAAGCCAAGAACAGGATTCTTCTTAACCAGGCCCTGCCCTCCAGCAGCACGTGGAGCTGGTGAAAAATGCAGGTGCACTCAGCCTGCTCCAGGGCATCAGAATTTGCATTTGAACAAGATCCCCTGGCAACGTGCAGGCATTTTCCTTTGAGAAAAGCTGTCCTAAAGCCTTGGTTCTCAAAGCTGGCTGCACAGTGGAATCACCTGGGCGGGAGAGGGGGGCTTTCTCCCATCCTCCCCGCAGCAGTGATTCAGATTTCACAGGTCTGGGGTGTGATGGGGCATTGGGACTTTTTTTAAGGCTGCCCAGGGAATTCTAACGCGCAGCGAAGTCTGAGAAGCACTGAACGAAATTCTCAGGTTCAGGTTCGAAAACTCAAATCCAGAGCCAACTAACCTCCCTCTAGGAAGATCTGTATCACCTTTCCCAAGGCCACAGCAGGGTCACCCGCTAGCTGGAGTGCTAGTTGATGATGGGTCACCATTCCACGTCCTCCAAGGAAAAGCTACATGGCAGCACTGGTGCGCTCAGTCTCTCTCTCTCTGTCTCTCTCTCTCTCTCTGTTTCTTTCTCTGTCTCTTAGGGCAAACGCAGTGCTTCAGATCACAGGACAGAACCTGCTTCTACAGTAGCACCTTCCATGCAGGGATCTACCTCCAAGCACATGGAACCCTCGGGCCAGCAGCTGGAACTCAGGCAGCCAGAAGAATCCAGTGCAAATCCTCCTCGGCTTCAGTCCCTTCTGGTGTGCAAGATTCCGAATCAGCCTGCATCATTCCTAACAACTTAAGGCTAAGATCTCTGAGGGAGGACCCACTGACAGTAACCACCAGCATCTGTGTTTCCTTCCGTTATGATTCCTCCCTGTTACCTACTGCCCTTTGAGGGCCCCATGGTTTCTGTGCTTCTGGGTTATTGAAAGCACTTCTCTCCTTAGGTGTGAGAAGCTGAGACTTTGGTGTTTATGTAAAGACAGCACAGGAGCCAAGCTGGGAGCCAGCAGTTCTTGAATCTACCAGGGCTCACAGGTCAGTTAGTATTGGTACAGCAAACTTGAGGGTTGAGTCTTGGAGTGCAAACAGAGCCACCATCCTCGGCTGAGGGCAGATGATCTGTCCTGGACCAGTTACTGCCAAGTGACTCAGGAAGGGAAGGGATTGCGGCAACCCACCAAGCAGACTTGAAAACGTCATCCCCGTGGGGAACTCTTGGCAGCTCTACATTCATGGGTTTGCCCAAACGAAAAGCGACTTAACTGAAGTGATTTCACAAAGTCCCACCTGATCTTTATTGCAGAAAGCCTGCTTGTCTTTGGGAGGCAAGGGAAGGTGCAGATTTTACCTAGCGAGTTAACATGCCTCTGGAAGGGAGACTATGGTGTGGTGGGTCCCATCCAACGCGGGCTAACCTGGTCCCCTGAGCTGCTTCTTCATTTTTTCATCTGTAAAATGGGGGAAATACTAATAATCAGAGAGTGGACAACACGTAGTAAGCACGATGCAAGTTTGCTATGACTACTTGTCACTTCCCACCGGATCCGGAATATGTGTTTACGTGTCTGTGCATAAAATGAATCATCCACCATAGACCAGAGGAAATAACAGAGCAACTGGTTTTAAGAACAAGTAGTAGGGTGCTGGAGGCTGAAATGCTCCATCAATGTGCAGGACAGATGTTTTAGGTTTTCTTACCAGCCTGTAAAAATGTTTACACAGTAATTAGGCCTGTTATCAGTACACAGATTACAGAATGAACGAACAGCACAAAAACCCTCCCATTTTTCATCAGGTTCAGCATGCTTTCCTAATTCTCGGGTTTACCAAAATAAATTCATTTTTCTAACAACACAGAGCCGGTGCGGAGTGTAAGGAAGAGGCGCTGGGGTGGGGAAAGTGGCTGTGTAACGGAGCGCATGTTGTTTGCTCTCTCTGGTCCTTCTTTTTCCCCATCTGTAAACTGAGATAACCGAGGTCCCTGCTCTCTCATAAACTCCATGGTTCTATTACTTTACAAGCATTCCCTTCTAAGCACGTCTTCACTCTTCTCTTCCCCCAAGAAAGGATGTGTTTAATTAAAATACTGATAGGAAAGGTAGTAATTCTGCTGAACCGCATAATGAGTCTCCCATCCAACACACTAGCATGGGGTTGGTAGCAGTTCATTCCTGACACTGCAATCCCCAAAGCCAGTCTGCGTGGTGAGACCACGCAGGACAGCGTTTCCCAAACACATCAACAGCTCTAAGTAACACTTAGTGGAATACTTTGCTTTTCCCGTTTTCAAAGGATAATATTCCGTGGTAATAAATACGTCACCAAAATAATGAACCAAGCTCCCTGACTTGCACTTCTAAGTTCTCATATGAGCTAACTTGTGTTAATGAAAAAGTAGAAGTGATCTGTAATCATGAACCCAACTTTGGGGCTCTATAACACTAGAGCAATATTGTTTAAATGCTCGGAGATGAACTTTTAACGAATATTTAATTGCTCTATCCTTTATAAGTATAAAGCATGCTTTCAGTAAACACTCTGAATACTATAAAAGACAAGATACCCTTTCTCCTAGCTAAGTTATGTGTTCAAGTTTCCTAATGATTTTGTTTCAAGGGGAAAAAGGTCATCAAGGTTTCAAGCTCTAGAGGAAGGAATTTGGGAGAGTCATTCGGAGATAGGGTGACCTGTTACAGCAATATTCCAAAACACTTCGACAAAATATAGATATAGGTATTTGAAATCCAAAGGAAGAAAATCTAACAACCTATGTACGGAAATGTGAATGGTCTGGGGAATGAGAGTGCAGAAAGGTGCTTTCATTTTTTTATGTAACATTTCTGTACGGCTTTAATTTCTTTTAAAAAGAAGAATGTTGGCTTTCATAATGAAAAATATTTTTTTAAGCATAAAAAAAAGTCACCCATTGGACAGCTGGTGCAAAAGAAGCATCCTAATTTCTGCCCCAACCAGGACCATGGGTTTTTGACATTAAAATTTCCAGAAATAAAATGGTAGGGAGAAAGTGTTTAGTCGATATAGTCTCACAACACCCCATTCATTCAAGACATTAGTGGTCATCGGCATCTACATTTTAAAACAATTTGTTTCTGATTATAAAACACATTTGAGTTCATTTAAAAAAAACAAAACAAATATTCATAATGCCAACTCCTTGAGACAACAATGTTAACATATTTAGTCCACTTCTTTCTATTATTCTTCTGTACCAAGTTTTTAAACAAAACTGAAATCATACTAGAAATGTGGTTTTGTCCATACCCATATTTAATTGGTACATTAGAAACCACTAAATTAAGGTCACCAAAGCATTTTCTCTCCATCTGTTACTCTTAAACACTACATTTCATTTATACTCTAGTGAACAAAGACTCACTTTGTTGCACCAAGGGAGTGCACACAGAATGCACAGCCGCCAGGGTGATCTTTTGAAAACATAAATTAAATCATGTCACTTTGCCATTTAACACCCTCCTGTGCTCCCATCAAACTCAGTATCAAGCCCAAACTCTACAGGGTGACCTCTGAGGCCCCTCAGGAACTAGCCCCTGCTTCTCGGTACACATCTCCTGCCACACTGGCCTCCTTCCTGTTCCTCTAAAGCACCCTGTGGTTCCCACCTCAGCACCTTTGCACTGGCTGCTGTCTCTGCCTGGAAGTTCTTCCCCAGATCTTCCCCCGATCTACCCAGCTTAAATATGGCTCTTCGGTGAGAACTTTCTTGACCACCCAATCCGAAGCGGCCCCTGTATCTGTCTCCATGATATCATCTAATTTTATTTTCCATTTTTATTTTTTTATTGTGTCTTACACCACTAGAATATGAGAGTCCCACCTCTGTCTACTCACCGTTGTCCCCAGTACCCACACCAGATGCTCAATAAATATTGGTTGAATGAATGAAAATGTTTTCAAAGTACCCAGATTTGTGTGGCATGAGCTTAAGTAACCTACTTAAACAGGCCTTATTCTCAGCAGCACAGCCCCTTAATGAGACTTTTTAAAATAGGCCGTCACCTTCTCCTGTGGCCTGGTAACGGAGAGCGGCCCACAGCCCTGCCGGCGGGAAAACAAGTGGGTTATTTAGTCTGGGCCAGACTTTCATTTTGTTTATCCACCCCGTTACCTAAACCAGAAACTCTGTGGTAACACACTATACCCTTCCCTTCTCTTACTCCTACTCAATCGATCAGTAAGTCCCACCAACTATCCCTCCTGTGGAGGACATGCCCAAGTCTTCTAGCAGGATCATTCCAACTTCCTTTTTCCGAAAAACTACCTCTCCCCATTCGGATGAACTTTCAGAAAACTGTTCCTGATATGAAGACCCAAAGCTATGCCAGTTAGACATTTCCTCTGAGCATTCTGAATGTAGCAGAATAATAAAAATTAAAAAATAATAATAAATATGATGATGATGGAGGAAAAGGCTGGAGATCATTTACTTCCATAGCATCACCTGAGAGAAACCGAAAGACTACTCCAGCCACCAAGATCCCCTCGACTGCCTAATTCCCAGCTGCTCCAAGCCTGGTTCTTCAGGCATGCCCTCAGCCCTGTGAATTCCCATTAGTACTTCTACAGCATTCTCCTTGTTTGCTTTAGCTGCTAGCCCAAGTTAGTTTCTGTTGTTTGCAACCCAGGAACCCTAACTGAGAATTCTCCTAAATGTCTGCTCGGTCCATCTCTTCTCCATACTCCCCACCAGAACCTCAGCTCCAGCTGCCTCACTGGCATCACGCCTCTGGTCTCCTCAATGCCAAATCCGCTCTCCACGAGGGCCCCAACCGGACTTACCTAAAACTCAGATCTGACCATGCCGCCTGCCCCCTGGTCCTGACCAAAACCTTCCTTCTACCATTCCAGCCTCTTCTCTTGTCATTCCCTGCCTCACCCTTGAAGCTCCAGGAGCTCCAAACTACCAGCTGCTTCCTCACATTTTCCATATGTTTTCTTATCTCTCACCCGACTTCCTCTGCACTGGGATCCCCAAGTAAGGCTGGCCACTTCATAACCATCCTTCAGGCTCTGCTCAGACATCGCTGCCATGCTAGGCTGGCTGCCTTGCGTCTCTGCTCGCAAATGTGCATGCCTCACACATGGTCTGCCTTCCCCACTAATCTGTGAATTTTTTGATGGCAGCCGCCGTGTCATATTCATCTCTCTATCCGTACCACATAATAGACACTGAATACATTTTTGTTAGATGTTAAATGATTAAAACCATAATTCACTCGGAAAGCCCCAGGTTGGATGCAACAACTGTGCTTTCATTTTCCTCCTTTCTAACCACATGCAGAATTACCCTCCAGTGGGGCAACCGGGGGATCGGCCAACGCCCTGCCCGTCTCGAGGCATGGTTTCATCGCTTGAGAGTCAGGACGCGTGCGGTTTTAACGAGCATCGGGGGCTGTTGCTGGTTGCGCTGCCTCATGGTTCTCCATTGCAAAAGGACATTTCAGACACTATGACTACATCAGGTTAAGCCTCGAAGGAAGAGCAAAGATGCCACCCACCCCATACCGATGTGGGCGCAGATAGGGAACATGCAAACAAACAAAGACGCGGCAGCCTATAATGAAGCCAGTCTGGGCTCAAGCCTCACGTGGCTCCAGTGTGGGCACACGTGGAGGGCAGGGCCTCCTCCCCTGACCCCACTGCACCAGGCAGAGCTCCTCCCGTGCCTGAGTTTCCTCGTCAGGAGTGAGGAATGAGATGCTGCCCTAGATTCACTCAGCAAACACAGAGGGGGCACCCGCCATGGGTCTGACCCTAGACGAGGCACCGAAGGTCAAAGGTTACTTAACCGCTCTTCAGATCATAGGCAGCAGTGTGGAAAGATCCCTGGACTTCCAATCAGGAACCCCAGCCTCTTTGAATGAAACCGTACCCCTGCCTCTTACCCACAAGCTACGTGGCCTCAGGAAAGTTAGTTAACCACCCTCAGCATCAGTTTCCAAATAAGAAGAAATGGGAGTTCCATGAGCTCCAATGTGTAAAGTGCCTGGCATCAAGAAGGGTCCCAAAAATCCGAATTAAGAGGGTCTGCAAAGACCGTAAATGTCCAAAGTTCTCGCTGAGCCACCAGAATTTCTCTCAGTATAAGAACTAGCGCCCCCTTCTGCCACCCACTGAGCACTGCAGAGGCTGTCAGCGCTGGAGTGGGCTGGCAAAGCCAGCAAGACCGCGGACGCCGAAGTACCAGCCGTCAGATACCTCTCCCGGGCTGTTGACCCAGGAGCACACTGTCCCTCCCAAAGCCACTTGCTATGGAAAAGAAATTTCTAGATTTCAGCCGAACCCTGCCCAATACTTGGGCGCTTATCAGAGGCCTCCCACTGCGGAGATAACTGTTAAACTCGGCCAAGCAGCTGTCACACGCGCAGCCTCACCGCCCCCCCGCAACCCCCATCACCCCTCAGCGAGGAAAGGGAGCCGTGGGTCTCCATCAAGTCCCGCCCATCGTGCGTTCTCCTCGGAACCAGCTGAATGAAATGATTTCCTTCCTACAAAGCCCTAATGCTGCACCCAAACCGAAGGCCTGATTACTGGCAATAGTTACAGTCCGAGGTCAGAGAAAGGTGATCTCTATGAACAATTCTAAGCGGATTGAGCACTCCTCCAATAAAATATCCGAGGGATTGGGTTTCCAGAGAGTTTTGTTTTCATTACTCCACTTGGATACAGCCAGTAACCAACACCAGTGTTGAAGACCAGCTTCTCAGTAAACATGTCTGTTTTTCAGGCAGCTACTGCCATGAAAAACCCACATGTCTGCAGTGAGCTCAGAAAGGTGGGGGGGCCGCTCGGCTGGGCCTCCACCAGAGCAGGCTGCGGGGTGAACATGGCCCGGGGGCATCCATCGGGCACTCGTGGGGCCCAGCCGCCTAAGGAACCAGCAAAGCTCTGTGGCTCCTGGAGCCCAGGAATGGATCCTTAGCCGGGGTGTCCCAATAGAGCAGCAAGCACAGGAGAGGTCCAAGTTGCCCTCCAGACTTCAGAGCCTCAAAGAAACACGTAGCAAAGAAAATGGGGACTCCACCAACACCTGGGTCCCCAGCAGCTCCCTGAGTCCCACTCTCCCAACACCCCCAAAGATGAAATAAAAACCACCAACAAGCCAAGGAGGAGAGCTGGAATCAGGCTCCAGCCCCAAGACAATTTCACACCAATGGCTTTAAAACCCTTTCCAAAGCTCTGATGCCTAAATTGAAAAGGAGTTTATCTTTTGGACCGAAGTCAGCAGTTAAAGAAGCAGAACGTGGAAATCCTAAGAGTTATGAGTTTTCACATTTGCACAAATGGTCTGTGTGTCTGTACACACAGAGGGAAGAAATCTACCCATTCTTCCCAGAGAAGGGCACCTCAACTCTATCTCCGAGGCTGCTCTTATCCACGCTAGAATGTAGTTCCTATAGTACCGCTAATCAGACTTCAGGGGACACAGACACACACAGCCGGCACTGAGCTGCTCTTCTCCGAGCCCAGCAAAGTGTCCTATTCTGCCAAAAATCAAGCTCAGGGGCTGGGGATGGCGCCCCAGTCTTGGCACCTCAGGAACTGCAGGCACCGTTCCCCGGGGCAAAGGGCTTCAACACCAAGGGCAAGGAAGGCGCTTGCCCCACACACTGGTCCGCAAAGGAAAAAGAGCAGAGGGAAATGATGCTGGGCGTGGGGGCAGAGGGCACACGTGGCTGGCGCCTCGATGCTAAAAAGTGGCCCTCCGTCCACTCTCGGCGGCCCCACCCCGTCGGGTTAGGCGTCCTCCGCTCTCCCTGGCCCCGACGCCGGCCCCAGAACTACCTGCTGCTGCCTAGGCGCCCTCAGGCCAAGTCTGAGGAAGTTCACTCCCCGTCGCGCCAGTCCGGGGAGGCTGGGGCACCCGGTAAACCCAGACTGCCCGGCAGAGTCGGCGCCCGCCTCTACCCGAGAGCGGGACTCAGGGAGCTGCTGGGGACCCAGGGTCCAGCTGAGTGGCAGTCAAGTCCCGGGCTGGGCTGCCGGAGGCCTCCGGGTGATCCCGCGCTCCCCAGGGCCCGCGGACGCCGGGCGGGTGGCAGCGAGGAGCGTGCGCCCCGGAGGGCGAGCAGCCCGCGCCTGGGCTGGAGATGGAGACAATCCGCCGCCGATCGCCATGACTCCCGGCTTCCCGGATACCTGGAAGCCGCCCCGCTCTCCCACCTGGGCTGCGGTGCAGCTCCCCTCCCTTCCACCGCCCCGGCGCCCGCGGCCGGGGGCGCGCAGACTAGCGGCCACCGGCGCGGGGGACTCGGGGAGCAGCTCCCAGCCTGCAGCCCGCACAGTTCCGGGACACCCGGGTGGGACACCCGCGGCCCTGCCCCGGCCCCACGTCTTGGGGCTGGCGGCCAGCAGCCACCCCCAGGGAGGGCAAGGCAGCTCGGACAACCCCCAGCCCGCCCGGTGCCCTCTGCCAGCGCCAACAGGTATGGGAGGCGTTGTCGCCCGCCCACTCCGGGGCCAGGGGCGCGCGACAGCCGCGGGTTTGGGGTACGGTACAGAGGGGCGAGGACTGAGGGAAGAGGAGAGGGCGGGAGCGAGCGGGCGGCGGCACTCACCTCTGGCTGGGCCGGGGCCGGCCGCGCGGGCCCGCCGCCCCGAAGCCCGGGTTCCGAGGCGCCTCCGCGCGCGCCGGGGGCTTCTTCCGAGGCCCGCAGGGAGGGGGCGGCGCGGGGGGAGGCGCCGGCGGGCAGCGCTCAGCCTCACGCTCACACCCCCGGCCGGCCGCCGCGGCCCCGCGCCGGCATCCTCGCTGCCGCCGGCTCCCACGGCGCCCCGGGCCGCTCCCCAAGCGCGCGCCGGGGCCGGCGCGAGCCCCTCGTCGGCTCGGAGCGCGGTCTGGGCGCGCTCCTCCTGTCCTTGTCCTCGGCTCCCGTCTGGGGACGCTGCCCCGCACCCCCGGCTCGGCGCGCTCCTCTACCCCTCCCGCTCCCGCTGGCCGTGCAGAGCCCCGGCGCGCGGGCTCAGCCCATGTGCGCGGCTGCCTCGCCGAGCCCCGGAGCCCAGTGGCCGAGGCCCCGCCGGAGTTGCGCGCCCTAGAAACTCCATGCAGCTCCGGCCTCCTCCCCGGCTCCTCCCCGGTGGGCCCCCCGGGGCCTTGAAACCGCCCGCGGCGCCTTCCCCGCCCTGCCTTCGCCCGCGTCAGGAGCCGGGGTTCGGGGCGCGCCTCGCCTCGGGGGGTCTGGAAGACACCACCCCCACCCCTCCGCCTTGCCAATGGCTCCCTCGGTTTCCAGGCAGCGCAACCTGAGGAACGCCTCGGCGCGCGCGCACTCACACTCGCGCATACACACACACACACACGCACTGCACACACAGGCACACGCGCGGGGGGCGAACTGGAGCTTGGCAGACGGTCCTCCTTCCTTCCTCCCCAAAGAAGCTGCCCACGTTAACTCCGGCAAACTGCTGTTCCTCGGTATTGGACAACTTACCCAAGCGCCCCCCACCTTAACTACTTCATCCCCAGGGCCAGGATCACACCTGCATCTGCGCCCGGGGGGAGGGCGGGCGCCGAGTTGAGGTGCCGGCGGCCAAAACCGGGGGAGGAGGAGGGTTCGAGGTGCTCACCCCAGCACCATCTAGGGAGGCACTTCTGCGGCGATCGCCCACCGACCTCTGATCCCTCTCCCCAGGGCCTGAGAACACGTGGTTTGGCCCCCCACTTCCCTTTCCAAGGTCACAGAATGGATTTGACGAGGGGGAGAGGGTGCTTGGACACAGATGTGAGCTAGGCATCTCAAAGACCGTCTGCAACCTGCCCTGGCACTGCCCCCTGCCAAGCCCATACCCAGACAGACCCCTTTCCTCCTCTGCCCTGTGCCTCAAGGGCAACCCGTTAGCTTAGAGCCTCCAGTCACCTTTTCTGGTCCCCACCTGTCTACCTCTCATGTGCCCAGAAGCTGACAGAATACACAGTGCTACCAAGCTTTGTGTCGTCAAAAAAAAAGGAAAAGAAAGAAAAGAAAAACCAGAACACCAAGATGCATCTCTGTCTGTCCCATAGACAGAATCAGGCACCTACCAGTCCCTTTCTGCTCCTCCCAAGGGTGCGCCACAGGAGAAGGAAGCCACCTGGCTGGAGCAGGCTACTCTTTCCTCACAGCACTCTCTTTTCCAGGGTCCCTAGTTTCCTGTCCCCTCTAGGTGGCAGAAAGACTGTGCCACCAACTGAGAGTCTTCCAATTCCCAGAATCAAAGAAAAGATATATATAAAAATTCTCACACCAATCAGGAGCCAAGCAGGCAATACTGCCATAAGCCTCTTGTCCAAACAACTCAGCAATCACCTCTATTCCTGCTGGGGCGGCTGCCAAGAGAACGTGGGCATTGGTGCTGCCAGCCAGCAGCCCAAGTTAATCAGGGTCCCCTCCTTGTCTGCACCTCCTGGTTTGCAGCCTGGGCGTGGTTCCTCTGAGCCCTCGTAGCACTCATTGCTGGTACCATACCTTTGGCATTTAGCATTTGCTATCTCGTATTCTTACTATCTTTCCTTGTACCTGCCCTACTTCCAAACTTATCTTCGTAAGCCATTGGCTGAATCTTACCTACCTAGTTCAGAGATGTATCAATACAGAGAAGGCACTTCCAAGAGTTTCCCTGAAGGGTCACAGGCAGATGAACTAAAAGAGTGGATAGAGTCTCAGAATGATCTTTCCCACCGATCTCTTAGTTTGGATGAAAGCTGCATCTTCTAGTAATCTGTTGCCTCTGTAGCAGTTGTTCTGTCGTTTTCTGGATGGCAACCAAGTCACCAAAGTCCCTTAAGCAAGTCTATATACACACATGGAGTTCCTGGTAGAAAGTAGATTTAACCATTTAACCAGAGCAGGACACATCTGTCAGATCTCTTCCCTCACTGCCTGTGTGAATTTGGGCAAACTGTTGGTTCTCTCTAAATCTCACGGTCCTCATCTGTCAAATGGGGATAATTAGAGTATCTACTCCATAAGGTTGTTGTAACCATTAAATGTGATGACCTGGAATAGCCATTCGCTCAGTTAACTCAGCTCCAGGCATAGTAGGTGTTCAACAAATGCTGGCTATTGGCATTATTCATGAGTAGTTAACACACGTCAAAGACATAACCTTGAGGGGAAAACAAAATCAAGGATCTCAGTGGACATCAAGAACTAGGAAGCCAGGTGGCAGACTTTACACTAAATACAGTTTCCTGGTCCTCGCCAACTATGACCGTTTTGAGACTTCCAGGTTAAGAGGGTTGCAGGTTCTCAGGCCCTGGTACCCTTGCTCCAACTTTTATTTATTTGTTCAATATATATTTATTAAGGGTCAAAATGTGTCAGCTCCTTCCTGTTAAATTGCCAAAGAAAATCTCGTACCAAGTATCACAATGGAAGCTAAAACCAACATGGAACAAAATGGGTTCCATGCATTTGTACCTTGATTTGGCATAAGTACTCTGTCCAACCCAGAATAATACAGCCCTCCAGCAAACAGCTGGGAGTAAGCATTAACTTTGTCCTATCACCTACCTCTAGCTTTGGGACTCAGAGTTATACAAATCAGACACCTGGACGATTGCTACCTTACCAAGTGGTAAACATTTTCTAACATGGTCAAAGTCACTGCCACCTCTACCTCAGCCCTTCCCCTGTCTTTCCTTCTTTTGTTTTACCTGAAAAAGCAGTTCTACATAATAACTACAATAACTACATCTACTTCAAGTGCCCAAGACAGTCAAGGGTAGAGGGGGATGACGGGGTCTGTTGCATTCTGAAGAGAAATAGGCAGAAAAAGAAAAAATCATTTGGGTATGTGCTGGAGGGTAACATTTTTCATGTATCCTATCAAAATGCGGACAATGGAATGCATTGGCTTCTTTACAACGCACATTCTCTACTTTGTGGCAGGAGGTTTTAGAGTGGTTTGTTAGGCAGCAACAGAAAACCAGAACAAAATCCAGTATCTGGAAGTAGACTGGCGCTGTAACAAACACTTAAAACGTCGGCTTTGGGATTGGACAACGCAGAAGTGCCTCGTAAGTCTGTTAGTGAAAGCCGCAAGGGCCTCAGGAAGACTCCTGGAAATGACTTGAAGGACGCCAAGAAGACTGTTCCTGGAAGCTGGGAAACGGAGCACCTGAGCCATGTACTGGTGGGTCAGTTAGCAAAACAGTTGCCTGTAGTAATGTGACACAGATGAGAAGGCTACCTAATGAACTCATGGATCTGACTAGAAGAGTTCCAAGTAGAGCATAGAAGGAGCCAACTGGGTTTTTCTAGATGCCTATGATAAAAGACAAGCAGAGAGGAATTAAAGCAGAAATCATTCCATTGTTCTGAGTAGAATTTAGAGGAAGTAGAAAGAACCAGGACTTGCTGTGTTCGAGAGGAGAACTGTTACTCATTCTGACATCTCCAGGCAAAAACATTCAAATCCAGGGCAGTAAAATGTGGTCTCCAGATAAAGATTAAGTTGGGGATGTGGTACAGTCAAATCCTTTGTTAAGACCTCACACAAATCTAAGGGCAGGCCTAAAAGAGCTTTTAAGAATCTGAGAGACATGGTCCCTCAGCAGCCTCACCAGGGGCTGAAAATAGAGAAGGGCCTCTTCTTAAAGAGGGGTGTAAGTGTAGTTTCTCTCTAATGGATGGATTCTAGTTTAACTCACAGGAAGCCCTCAATGTTTTTAAAGAAAACATACCAGTTTGGGGCTGAAAGGGACGGAGACAGTACAAAAGGAAAGGAGGCCTTTGGATCCCTGACCGTCCGTGGACAATAAACACGCTGCAAAGAAGAGTTATGAGAGAGGGAGAATGGCTGATAGAGGAACCAAAAGCCCAAAAGATGAGGCCAAGAGCTGTGAAGAATCATTCCCAAGAAGCAGGACTGGGCCTTAATTAAGGAACCGATGACACATTCCCAGCTGGATTTCACAATTGCTATGAACCAGTGTGGCTGCTATAGGAAACACCACCCACATCCTCCCTTATTGAATGGGGTGTCTGTTGCAGTTACTATCTCTCTGCCTCACGGGTGTGTGGAGGGTATTTAGTGAAGAGGAAGGAGGAGCTCACAGATCTTCAGATTGAGAAGAACCTCCCCTGAACCTGCTTTAGATGAACTGATCCACGACCTCAAGCCTGAACCTGGTGCCACAAGGAGATGAGACTTTTGGAACTTTTGGATGTGTCTGGGTATGTTTCATGTTAGAAGAATGTAAATAATGCTTGATTGAAGGTGAATTTTTTACCGTGTTGCATTAAATATGGCTGTACATTCTTTAATATTCCTGTCATCAAGTTGGGATCTACATCGCCCTTCCCTTGAATCTGGACAGGATATGTTACTTCTTTAATCGAATAAAGAAGTTATTTTGTTCCAGTTTCCAGGCTTAGGACTTAAACTGGAAGCTTTTATGTCCTGTCTCTTGGAACACTCTCTTAGAGCCCTAAGTCACCATGTAAGGAGTCCAATTACCCAGAGTCTGCCATACTGCAAGGCAGCCCAAGCTAGCTGTGTGGAGGATAGGAGGTAGCAAGTTAATAAAGGAGAAATGGAGAGGGGGAGGAAGAGGGAAAGATAGAGATAGATATCTGGCCATTCCCCAGCTATTCTAGACCCTGCTGTAAGAGTCTTCCCAGCTGAGGACCCAGATATTATAGGGCAGAGAGACACCATCCACACTGTGCCCTGTCTGAATTTCTGACCCACAGACTAAAAGGGGTAGTAATACATTGATGTTTTAAGCCATTTAATTTTGGGGTGATTTGTTATGCAGCAGTAGATAACCAGAAAAATTTGCTAACTTGGAAAGATTTCCAAACTATATTGTAAAGTGAAAAAAGCGAATTGCAAAATAATGTGCATGATACCATTTTTGAAAAAGAAAACTTTATACATAGTGTCCATAAATACCGGGTTGGCCAAAAAGTTCACTCAGATTTTTCTGTAAGGTGTTACATAATATTATTGGAATGCTATCTGTTACCTACCTAACTCTGGAGAATCAGTATTAAGGAGACTTCTACTTTTTAGGTATATATTATATGAATGTGCTACAACAAATATTTTTAATATTGGCTTAATATTTTTAATGAGAAAAATACCCTGTATTTTTTTCTCAAAGCAATAAACATTAGTATATACCTATGAAAAGAATAACACACTCTCTGCCTTTCAAAAAACAAAAGGTTTACTCTGTGACTGGATTATTAATGAAAAGAGATTATATTGACACATATGCTGATAATTCTTTTGATTTCTAGGATAAGAAAATTTAAATTATCAACAAAACAAGTTCTCAACCAAGGGAAAAAAAGAGCTTCAAGAGTGTATGTAACACTAGATCACAGATGAAAAATGAAACAAGAGAGAGAGGGTAATTGGTATCACCCAGGGCTTATACATTCATTTAAGTTGTTAACATGTATGAAAGGAAGAGAAAAATATTTTCCAAATGAAACAGGTAAGAAAGTAAATGGCTTTTTTACATATTCTGGAAAAAATACTCGAAGACTTCTATTAGCCAATTAAAAAAATGGAATCAGGGCTTCCTTGGTAGTGCAGTGGTTGAGAGTCTGCCTGCCAGTGCGGGGGATACGGGTTCGTGCCCCGGTCCGGGAAGATCCCACATGCCGCGGAGCGGCTGGGCCCGTGAGCCATGGCCGCTGAGCCTGCGCGTCCGGAGCCTGTGCCCCGCAGCGGGAGAGGCCACAGCGGTGAGAGGCCCGCGTATCAAAAAAAAAAAAAAAAAAAAAAAATGGAATCAAAGTTAAGAGCTTGAGAATGGGGCCAAGAACCCAGAGAGAAGGAAAGGGCATTGGTGTGAACCTGACATTCTCTGCTGCCTTTGCTTTTGAAACATTAGCTGATTTCCAAGTAACATTGGACCAAAAGGCCAAAAAGATAATAATATCTCAGAGATTTTGAGAATACCACAGGCTTGGAGAGAAAATAATCAGGTCGCAGTGCTACCAAGACAGTCAGGACCTGAGGGACTAAAACTCAAGGAAAGACGACCTCAGAAAAGCGAACGTATTATTCTGCTCCACTTTCCTCCTAAAGGCATTTGCCTCATTTTAACCTGCACAGAGTGAAAGGCAAAGAAAAGAAATCAAGCAGCAGCTAAGTGGCTACACAATGAAGAATACTCAGGAATGTCACAATGCCAGCAGAACAAAAATTGGAGTTTAGAACCTTGCAAGAAGGAAGGGCACAAATACACACCCTAAGGTTCTAGTTGAGGCTCCTGAAAGACTGTATGCATTAAGATGAATAGAAAACCAGACGCTTTCAGAGAATCAAATCCATCTTCAAATTACCTCAATTATTGATTAGTAAAAGGTGATCTACATCTATCCTATCTGCCTGCCAGATGAAAACTGAAATCTGAGGGGAGAGAACAACATGTAGAACCACAACAATGTTTCAAATATAATATCTGGCATTTAATAAAAAATTGCCAAACATGCCAGGGGACAAGGCCAAACTCAGAAAAATCAAGAGAAAAAAAAAACAGACAGTAAAAACATAGGTTATCCACATATTGGAGTTATATAAAACAAACATTAAAACGACTGTGATAAATGTTCAAGATAATGAATGATAAGATGAATAAATTTACCAGGGAAGAATTAGAATTTATTTTAAAAACAGAATAAAATAGTAATTCTAGAACAACAACAACAAAAATGTATCCAGTAGGTCTTCTTAAAGCAGAACCAACACAGCAAAAGAGAGCAGTGAACTGTTAATTAGGTCAGGAGACAATATCTTACTGAAGTATCTTTCCTCTCTTCAGAGGAAAGAATGAAAAATAGCGAAAAGAGCTTGAGAGATACATAGAACATCATGAATAGTCAAACAAGTAATTGAAGTTTGAAAAAAAAAAGGGGGAGAGAAAGGATGTGGTAGATGCAATCTTGGCTGAGAATTTTCCAAAAACTGATTAAGCTACAGATTCAGGAAGTCCTAATAACTCCAAGCAGGATAGGTACAAAGAAAGGCACACATAGGCAATCATAATTACATTTCTAAAAACCAATGACAAAATAGTAACAGAAGCCAGTCCCTTCCACCTTTGCAAGCACATGCACACACACACACACACACACACACACACACACACACACAGTACTTTCAAAGGAACAACAGATGACTCCTCAACAGAAATGATAAAAGTTAGTATAACTTGCAACCATCAGTATAATTTTGATGTGCTAAAAGAAAATAACTGTTCATCTAAAATTCTGAATGCAGTAAAAATATTTATTAAAAAGAAAGCTGAGGAATTTTTGCTTCTGAGCTACTACCAGACTTGCCCCCCACTGTTAATAACTAGAAAACTATATATAAAGATATATAAATTAGCTGTTTTCAATAATTGGACAATAGCCAGTGAAGGACTGTAATCCATATGAGAACAGAAATAAATGAGATGAAAAACAGATCTGGATGAATCAGACTCCCTGACTTCAGACTATACTACAAAGCTACAGTAATCAAGACAATATGGTACTGGCACAAAAACAGAAATACAGATCAATGGAACAGGATAGAAAGCCCAGGGATAAACCCACGCACCTATGGTCAACTAATCTATGACAAAGGAGGCAAGGATATACAATGGAGAGAAGACAATATCTTCAATAAGTGGTGCTGGGAAAACTGGAGAGCTACATATAAAAGAATGAAATTAGAACACTCCCTAACACCATACACAAAAATAAACTCAAAACGTATTAGAGACCTAAATGTAAGACCAGACACTATAAAACTCTTAGAGGAAAACAGGAAGAAAACTCTTTGACATAAATCACAACAAGATCCTTTTTGACCCACCTCCCAGAGTAATGGAAATCAAAACAAAAATAAACAAATGGGACCTAATGAAACTTAAAAGCTTTTGCACAGCAAAGGAAACTATAAACGAGACGAAAAGACAACCCTCAGAATGGGAGAAAATATTTGCAAACAAATCAATGGACAAAGGATTAATCTCCAAAATGCATAAACAGCTCATGCAGCTCAATATTAAAAAAATAAACAACCCAATCAATAAATGGGCAGAAGACCTAAGTAGACATTTCTCCAAAGAAGATATACAGATGGCCAAGAAGCACATGGAAAGCTGCTCAACATCACTAATCATTAGAGAAATGCAAATCAAAACTACAATGAGGTATCACCTCACACCAGTTAGAATGGGCATCATCAGAAAATCTACAAACAACAAATGCTGGAGAGGGTGTGGAGAAAAGGGAACCCTCTTGCACTGTTGGGGGGAATGTAAATTGATACAGCCACTATGGAGAACAGTATGGAGGTTCCTTAAAAAACTAAAAATAGAATTACTGTATGACCCAGCAATCCCACTACTGGGCATATACCCAGAGAAAACCATAATTCAAAAAGATACATACACCCCAATGTTCACTGCAGCACTATTTACAATAGCCAGGTCATGGAAGCAACCTAAATGCCCATTGACAGACGAATGGATAAAGAAGATGTGGTACATATATACAATGGAATATTACTCAGCCATAAAAAGGAATAAAATTGGGTCATTTGTAGAGATGTGGATGGACCTAGAGACTGTTACACAGAGTGAAGTAAGTCAGAAAGAGAAAAACAAATATCGTATATTAACGGATATATGTGGAATCTAGAAAAATGGTACAGATGAACTCATTGGCAAGGCAGAAATACAGACACAGATGTACAGAACAAACGTATGGACACCAAGGAGGGAAAGTGAGGGCGGGGTGGTGGTGGGATGAATTGGGAGATTGGGATTGACATATATGCACTGATATGTATAAAACTGATAACTAATAAGAACTTGCTGTATAAAAAATTAATTAATTAAATTAAATTTTAAAAGAAAAGAAGAAAGAAATGAGATGAGCCCTACTCTCTGCCTGGATTCATTTTCTGTACACTGCAAAGGGAAAAGAAACCAAAGCACAGCACAGTGGTCTCACTGAGTTGAGGAAACAGAGATCACACTTCATGGAGGCTTAGATAGCTGGAATTTGTCAGGTAGAAAACTGGAGAGAGAAAACTATGCAGCAAATAGCTGAGAAAATCTTCATAGGGATTCCCTTGAGTTCCTGGTTGATAACTAAGATGTACAGTCACAGGATAAAATTCCACGAGGTCAGGCAAAGAACAGCTGGTAGAGAGCTGTAAGCTGAACAATTCCTAGGGTAAGAAAGAAATGGAAGACATTTAAGTTCTGATGAGCCTGAGTGGACAAAATACCTGGGATTCCAGTAGAGACCCCAGGTAGATTGTACCTTAGAAGTAGTACTGAACTAGCATTAGAATAGAAGTTATTCTAGTACTACAACCAAGCTTAAAAAAAAATCATCAAATGGATCAAGCTAATTCTCAAGTAACTTATTTGCCTAACGAACTTCAAAACTCTTTAAGAACAACAACAAAATCCGGAAATTCTAGTGTAACATTCACAGCATCCATAGACAAGGAAGCAGAAATAACAGGAATAATGGAATTAGCTAATGGGGGCTTTCATATAGCTATTATAAATATGTTCAAGGATTTAAAGGAAAATATAAACACTATAAATAAAGGAGTATAAATTATTTTGAGAGCAAATAAAATTCTGGAGCTGAAAAATATAGTATTTAGTATTAAAAAGTTGCCTGATGGACTTAACATAAGATTAGATGCTGTAGAAAAAAAAGACAAGTGAGCTTTCAGACATAGCAATAGAAACAGAAACACACAGAGAAAAATCCTTGAAAAAAATAGAGCTCAGTGAATTGTGAGACAATGTCAAGCAATATTGATAACATATGTTCAATTTCAATACCTTAAGTCTGTGTGTGTGTGAGGAAGTTAGGCAGAAAAAAATTTTTTGAATAACTAATGGCTAAAATTTTTCAAATTTGATAAAAGCTATAAATACACAGATCCAAGTGGCTTAATGTACTCCATATAGGAAGAACACAAGGAAAACCACTCCAATGTACACCATAATTAAGCTGCTGAAAACCAGTGGCAAAGAGAAAATCTTAAAGCATCCAGGAAAAAAGGGCATGTTCTATCAGGAGAACAGAGGTAAGAATCAACTAACTTCTTTTCACAAATAATGCAAGCCAGAAGACAATGAAACAGCATCTAAAGTGCTGAAAAAGAAAACAAAAACAAACAAAAATGTCTAGAATTCTCTATCCAGCACTCTACTCCATACTCTGCAATGGCCTATATGTGAAAAGAATCTAAAAAAGAGTGGATATATGTACATGTATAACTGATTCACTTTGCTGTACACCTGAAACTAACACAACATTGTAAATCAACTATACTCCAATAAAATTAAAAAATATAATATAAAATACCACATTTCAAAATTTAAAAAAAGAAGCCATAGAATTCTCTATCCAGCAAAAATATTCTCCAAATTTGAAGATGAAATAGTTTTTCAGATAAACAAAAAGTAAAAGAGTTTATAGCGGGCTTCCCTGGTGGCGCAGTGGTTGGGAGTCTGCCTGCCGATGCAGGGGACATGGGTTCGTGCCCCAGTCCGGGAAGATCCCACATGCAGCGGAGAGGCTAGGCCTGTGAGCCATGGCCGCTGAGCCTGCACGTCCGGAGCCTGTGCTCCACAACGGGAGAGGCCACAACAGTGAGAGGCCCGTGTACTGCAAAAAAAAAAAAAAAAAAAAAAAAGAGTTTATAGCTATCAGGCTGAAGTAAAATGATAACCATTAGAAACTCAAGAATGAGGACAGCTGGACATGGTAAATATCTGAGCAAATATAAACAATATGGTTTTCTCAGTTTTAAGTTTCTCCAAAAGATAATTGACTGTTTAAAGCAAAAATAATACCAATGTACTACAGAATTTATAATAAATGTATAAATACAATGTGTATGACAATAACAGCACAAAGGATGGGAAGGAAGAAATGGAAGTATACTCTTATAAGATACATTGTCCATGAAGTAGTATAATATTATTTGATATTAGACTGCTATATGTTGAAGGTCCATATAGTAAACCCTAGAGCACAAAGAGATAGCAAACAATCTCCAATAGAGGAGATTAAATGGGATATTTGAAAAATAATTAATGCTAAAGAAGGCATGAAAAGAGGAAAAAGTAGAGATGGGACAAAGAGAAAATGAACAGCAGAATAATAAATTGACACCTAAATATATTGTTAATTACATTTAATTTAAAGAGTCTAATGCTACAATTAAAGGGCAGAAAACATCAGGCTGGATAAAAATACAGTAAGATTCGACTATAGACTATTGACAAGATACACTCTTTAAATATACAAACACAGATAGGTTAAAAGTACAAGGATAGAAAAATACATATCATGAGAATATTAATCATGAGACTTCTGGAACAGCTATATTAATATTGGACAAGATGTACTGCCAGACATAAATAGCATTAATTCATAATGATAAAGAGCCAATTCATTAAGAAAATATAGTAATCCAAAATGTACCCATAACAAAGCTTTTAAAATACATGACGCACAATACATGAAGAAAACAACAAATCCACAAACATAGTGGGAGACTTTAACACACCTCCCTCAGCACGGATAAAGCATGTAAAGATATAGAAGACTTGTCAAACACTAGCAAATAACTTGACCAAACTGAATTTATAAAGCACTGCATTAGCAACTGCGGGATACACAATCTTTTCAGGTACACGTGGAATGTTCATAAAAGACAATATGCTGGGCCTCGGGAGGATCCTCAATAAATTCCAAAATACTGAGATCATACAGAAAACATTATCTGACCACAATGGAAATAAATTAGAAATCAGTAAGATACTTAGAACATGCTCATATATTTTATAAGTAAAACACAGTTTTACATAATGCACAAGCCAAAGAATAAAAAACAAAGGAAGTTAAAAATAATTTAGACTGAATGAAATGAAAATGCAATGTGTTAAAATTTGTGAAATGCAGCTAGAACAGTGCTTAGAGGGAAAATTATAGCTTAAAGTGTTTATTTTAGAAAAAGATGAAAGGTTTAAAACCAATATTCTAAGATTCCACTCTCAGAACTAGAAAAAGAGCAAATTAAACCCCAAGAAAATAGAAGGAAGGAAATAATAAAAATAAGAACAGAAATCAATAAAATAGAAAATGTACCAATAATAGAGAAAATGTCAATGAAATTGGTAAATCTCTAACCTGATTTTAAAATCTGGAGAAAATACAAATTACCAAGATCAGGCCTAATGGAAGGGGCTTCACTATAGATCCTAAAGACATTAAAAACAACAAGGGACTATTATAAAAAACTTTATTCCAAAAAACTTGACAACTTAGACAAAATAGAAAAATTCCTTGAAAAATACAAATTAACAGATCCAAGAAGAGATAGAAAATATGAATAGTTTCATATCTTTTAAAGAAATTTAATTCATAATTAATAACCTCTTCCTTCCAAACACAAAAGCAAATCCCTTCATGCCCAGATGACTTCTCTGTTGAATCCTAACACACATTTAATAAAGAACAAATACCAATCTTATAAAAATCTTTCATAAAATACAGTAACACAACTCAAGTCATTTTATGAGTTCAATATTACCCCATTACCAAATCAGATAAAGGCTTTACAAGAAAATAAAATAAATTTAAATGCAAAAGCTTTAACAGTATAGTAGCAAATGGAACCCAGCAATGTATCAAAAGGATAACACACCTTTTGGCAAAGTGGAGTTTTTCCCAGGCCGGCAAAGTTGGTTTAAATTTTAAAAAATTAATCAGTGTAATTTATCATATTCAGAGAAGAAAAAATCATGACCATCTTAACGCATGCATAAAGAGCATTTGACAAAGCTCAACACCCACGCACAATTGAAAATTCTCAGAAAAATTGGAATAGAAGGGAATTTCCTCAACTTGATAAAGTGCATTACAAAAAATGGACAGCAACCATCATACCAAATAGTCAAAGATTGAATGCTGTCCCTGTAAAACCAGGAACAAGACTTCTATTGAAAATTTGTTGGGGTCTCCAGCCAGTGAAGTAAGTCAATTAAGATAAATTAAATGCATACAAATTGGTAAGAAAAAAGTAAAACTGTTTTACTCAAAGTCAATATGATTGTATAGGTAGAGAATCTTAAGGAATCTACCAGAAAAAGCTTTTGAACTAAATAAGTGACTTTAGCAAGGTCGCAGAATACAGGATCAATACCACAAATAAGCAACTGGAAAATGAAATTGGGGAAATAGCACCATTCACAATAGTATCAAAAACATGAAATATTAGGGATACGTTTAACAAAATAAGTCCAAGATCTGTATGCTAAAAACTACAAAACGCTGCTGAGAGAAATTTTAAAAGATCAAAAATAAATTAAAAGATACAACATGTTCATGATTTAGAGTTTTGACATTTTTAAGATGTTAATTGTCCCCCAAACTGATCTTTAGGTTCAACATAATCCAAGTCAAAATGCCAGAAAGCTTTTCCTCAGAATGTGACAAGCTGGTTCTAAAATTTATATATAAATGCAAAGGACATACAATAGCCAAAACAATTTTTAAAAAGAAGAAAGTTGGAAAGGACTACCTGATTTTAAGATGTACTATAAAGCTAATTAAGAGGGTGTGGTTTTGGCAAAAGAATAGATGTATAGACCCAAGGAAATAATATTATAGACCAGGAATAGATCTACAGGTACATGATCAATTGACTTTCGACAAAATTGCCAAGTGAATTCAATGGAGGAAAGGCTAGTCTTTTCATCAAATTCTGCTGGAATTTATTCATGTAGAAATAAATGACCTTTGATACTTACCTTATCCATACACAAAAAATAACTCAAAATTAGATCACAGACCTAAATAATAAATGCTAAAGCCACAGAACCTTTAAAAAAAACATAGGAGAAAAATCTTTGCAACTTGGAGAAGGCAGAAATTTCTTAAACAGGACACAAAAAGCACAAATTATAAAAGGAAAATATTGATGGTTTACTTCATCAAAAATAAAATCTTTTACTCTTCAGAAGACACCTTTGAAAAAATGAAAAAAGCCACAAATAGGAAATATTGGGAATTCCCTGGCAGTCCAGTGGTTAGGAGTCGGCACTTTCACTGCCATAGCCTGGGTTCAATCCCTGGTCGGGGAACTAAGATCCCGCAAGCCATGCAGTGCGGCCAAAAAAAAAGGCCAAAGATTATTTATCATTTCAAAAAAAAAGCCACAGATAGGGAAAAATTATGTACATATAATTAATATATATTATATAATTTATATTTATATATTATGTATATAATGCTGTATATCTGGCAAAGAACTTGAATTAAGACTATATCAAGAAATCTTGCAACTCAATAAAATGAAAAGAAACAACTCAGTTTTTAAATGGGCAAATGATAGAACAATACTTCACAAGATAGAGGAATGGCTAATCACACAGGAAAGCATGCTGAACATTGTTACTCATCAGGGAATGCAAATTAAAACCACAATGGAATACTACTACACAGCCAGTAGAATGGATAAATTTTAAACACCTGACAGTACCAAGTGTTGCCAAAAATATGGAGCAACTAGAACTCTCATACAATGTTGCTGGGAATGTAAATAATCAAATAATTTTGAAAAACTATCAGTTCCTTATAAAGTTAAATGCACAGTTACACTGACTCAGCGATTTCAGTTGTAGGTAATTTTCTTAGAGAAATGAAGTCCACACTACGACTTTTATGTGGATGTTCATAGCAGCCTTATTCATAACAGTCCCAAACTGGAAATAATCCAAATGTTCATCAATAGATGAATGGATAAACAAATTATTGTATATGCATACGATGAGATACTGCTCAGTAATTAAAAGGAAAAAACTAGATACCCACCACATCATGGCTGAACCTTAAAAATGTTATTCTGAGTGAAAGAAGCCAGACACAAAAGAATACATACCCCGTTATTTCATTCTTATGAAATTCTAGAACAGGCAAAATAAATCTATAGTGACAGAAAGTAATTCAGTGGATGCCTGGGGTAGAGACTGGGAGGGGGATTGACTGCAAAGGGACACCAAGGAATTTTTTAGGATTGATGGAAATGCTTATGTCTTGATTGATGTTTATACAAATGTTTGTACATTTGTCAAAACTCATCAAACTGTACACTTAAAATGAATGCATGTTATTGTGTATAAATTGTCCTCAATGAACTTAATTTTAAAAGAAAAAAGGTGAAGCCTTAAAAATATTATGATTTAAAATTATTTGTGAAGTAAATACATTTTTAGACACACAGGTAGAGAATTTTTCACCAACACCCATCCTAAAAGAAATGGTAGAGTGAGTTGTCCAGGCAGAAGAAATATGATTCCAGACAGAAGAATGGAAACAGGAGAATAAAGAGCTTGGTAATGATAAATAGGTGGTAAATCTAAATAGCAATTATTATATTTTAATCTTATAATAATACATCTTAATAACAATGTTTGGTAGGTTGTTAAGTATATGAAGAAATAAAATCCATGACAACAATTGTACAAACGGTAGGAGTGGGGAGAATGGAGTTAAAAGTGTTCTCGGGTTCTTCCATCATATTGAAGTGATAAATGTACTCATTTAGGATATATACCAGTGGGTCAAGGATATACATTGCAATCTCTAGGATAATCGCTTAAAGAATGTATAGTTAGTAAGGGGGAAATGGAATAATAAAAAGCACTTGATTAATACCACAAAAGAGAAAAGGGGAACACAGAACATATGAGATAAACAGAAAGTAAATGGATTGTTGATTGAAATCCAAATAAATCAGGAATCGCATTCAATATTATCAGACTAAATATATTCTAACCTCCAGACAAAGATTGTTAGATTAGATATAAGTAGATTAGTTGTAGATTTTGCTCATAATAAACACACATTAAATAGGAGGCTGTGGGATTGTCAAACATGAAAGGATGGTATATGCAACACTACCTGAAAGAAAGTTGGGACAGGTGTGCTGTTATCAAACGGAGCAAATTTTAAGGCAGGAAGAGACTTAGGGCCTTTCTGCGGGTAAGAAGGAATCCAGGATGCAGGATGCATGCCATGAAGGTGGTAGGTGTGTTTAGTAGGTAGCAGTCAACATTATCTTTACATAAATCTTTTGTTGACTTTGCCACTGATGACAGATGGAGAGGAATCAATAAACTGCATTTTTCTTCTCTCTCTGGTTGAAATTTTTTTAAATGCTGGGGTCAGGAAGACAGGGATCAAAATGTCAGCTTCCATATGCTGCATGCAGAATTAGGTAATTTACCACCTGGCCATTCACAGGAGGTGATGGGCCAATGCAAGCTCCAGGCCAGCAGTGCTCTTTTCAGACAGGAAGAGCCCATAAGGGAGAGAACAAGACGCTGAGCTATCAGGCTTTTTCTTCCTCCAAACTTAACAATTAGAGATGTGAGTGAGGGAGCAGAGCTACACTAATTGATATCACTCCACGTGGAAACATGGAATCCAAGAAAAGATTTCCTACCACTCACTTTTCATTCAGTATTCCTATCCTTGTTTATTTCTCTACACTTCTACCAATATTGGGTGCTATGAATACTTTAAAATTTTACCAATTGATTGGGCTAAAAATATTATCTCGTCATGGAGAAATTTTTCAACTACAGTTGTTGCCTGGGCCTCATTTTTGTAAGGTTCAGATGCGGTTGGTTTGGCATGACACACTTAAAACATTTTAAAACATTCAAAAATCTCATTCCTGACAATCGTGTTATACAGCTAAGATTGAGAAAGCCCTGACATTTTATTGTGGGACGGATGAATTGGTGGCAGCTAATGTTCTTCTCTACCTTGGATGTTCTGCTTTGATTAGAAACTTGCTCTATTTCCAATCGAATTCCTCCCTTTCCCAATCAGAAAGCTGGGATACATGAAAATTGGTGGTGCCGGGACACAGAAGCCCCCCCTCCCAACTCCCTAGCCTCTCAGCTGTAGCTGATCTGAGGTGAAGGGGGAGCCTGGCTCCTTCTGGGCCCACCCGCCTCTCCATATCTGTGCTCTAGCTTGGGGTGGGGAATGCTATCAGGGAGGTTGTTAGGCCGACAGCACTGTGCTGGTTCTCAAGCTCAGGAAACTTGGTCAGCCCCCAGCATCCTATTTCATTTTGGTTCCAGTTGTGCTGTGTCTGGCAACTATTCCTCAGCATTTTAGGAAGAGGATGAGCTTGTCCCAAAGTTTCAGCTTAGTTTTCGTTTTAGTTGGTAATGCTTTTGTTGATTTTGTAAGTTTCAAGGAAGAAGCTTTAAAAATATCTACTTTCGCTGCCATGTTTCCTGGAAGTCCCTCCTTCCACCCCTGAATTAAAAAAAAAAAGCTCAGAAGTATTTACATTGAAAAGCAATGAATGCTTGCTCCAGGCTTTCTCACCCACCCTGAGGCAACTATGTTGAAACAGATCTGTTTCAACATGTACAGACTAAAATAATAGGTTCAGACTTTTTCCTTAACTTACAGATTTTATATATTTTGATTCTTTTATATTTTGATTTATGGTTGTTTTTAGATCTTTGATTATTTACTGTATCAGTTGGATTGGGCTAGGCTATGTGTCTAATTCTATCAATTTTGCTTTATATATTTTCAGCATATGTTATTAGGTGTATCCAATCCATCTCTAAGTCTCCTCAAATGGTTCAAAATTCCAAAGTAAAGAACAATATTCAGGAAAACATCTCCCTTCTACCTGCCTTCAAGATACTCTGCTCTCCTCCCATCAAGCAAGCACTATTATTACCTTCTTGTGTGTCCTGCCAGAGATATTGTACAGATATATGCTGCTTCTTTATACAAACGGTACCACACTGTACACAGATTGTTTTGCACCCTTCTTTTTCACTTGGAAGGATACCGTTTTTCAGTAAAATTTACATCTAGTGAGGTGCTTGGACCTTAGGTGTGCCCATTTGATGACTTTTGATAAATGATACACCTATGTGACCACCTTAAAATCAAGATTCAAATATTTCCATCACCCGGAGTCATTTTAGTTTCATACCGTACGCATTTCTTAGTTTGTTACCTTGTCTCCATAGCCAATAGAATACTCTATCCAAGTTGCCATCCTCTCTCTACCAGCTTATCCGGCGGCCAAGGGATGGGGCTCCCAGCATCACACTCCAGCAGAGTGGTTTTCTCAAAGGCTCATCTGGTCTGGGCACCACTCCATCTATAAAATACACTTCTGTGACTTTTCTTCGCTCTCTGGATGAAGACCCAAATTCCTCCACAGACAGTGACCCCACCCCACCCACCCCGCCCATGGTCTGGTTCCATGACCTCTCTGTGCTCATCTGATGTCACTTTTTACTGTGTATTCATTCTGCCTTTCCACACTGCCGGCCGTCATTTAGTTCTACCTGCGTGCCGGGCTCCCGCCCATCTCTCAGATGTTCCTCTGTGTTCTTTTGTCTTCAGGACCTGCTCGTGCAGCCCCATCCTCACAGAACTAATGGGATTCATCCTCCAGATCTCAGCCTAGTCATCACCTCCTCAGGGCAGCATTTGTTTCCTGTTGACTGCCCTGACCAGCTCATAACTCTGTTAAATGCTCCCAGTTACAGAACTAATTGCAGCTGAAAGTTTACATTAATTTATGTGATCCTTTGATTAATGTCTGTTTCCCCCATTGGAAGGTAAGTTCCATGGGTACAGGGACTATATTTATGTTCAGCATTGCATCTCCAGGGACTAGCACAGTTGGCACTCTATAAATTCTAATTGAAAAATAAATTAACACACTCAGCATATTTTGCAGCCATTGAAAAAATGGAAACGGATCCGTAACTCCTTACTGATTCCCAAAACATTTTCTAAGAGGGAGGGAAGGAGGCGCAGTTCTTTTTGCAGAGGAATGCCAACTAATAAATATAAAAGGAATAATAGAGGGCTTCCCTGGTGCCACAGTGGTTGGGAATCCGCTGGCCAACGCAGGGGACATGGGTTCGAACCCTGGTCCGGGAAGATCCCACATGCCACGGAGCAACTAGGCTCATACACCACAACTACTGAGCCTGCGTACCACAACTACTGAGCCCACGCGCCTAGAGCCTGTGCTCCGCAACAAGAGAAGCCACCGCGATGAAAACCCTGCACACCACAATGAAGAGTAGCCCCCGCTCACTGCAACTAGACAAAGCCCACGCACAGCAACGAAGACCCAATGCTGCCAAAAATACAAACAAACAAACAAACAAAAAGGAATAATAGAAATTTAAGTCACCACTTCACAACCACTGCAGTAACGATTGACATAGGCAAGAATTATCAATCTATCTGTTTATGTACAGCTCTCCAGTTAAGAATGGTTTCACATTTCACATTTTTAAATGGTTGGGGTAGGACTTCCTTGGTGGCACAGTGGTTAAGAATCCACCTGCCAATGCAGGGGACATGGGTTCGAGCCCTGGTCTGGGAACATCCTACATGCCACAGAGCAACTAAGCCCGAGTGCCACAACTACTAAACCTGCACTCTCGAGCCCACAAGCCACAACTACTGAGCCCATGTGCCACAACTACTGAAGCCCACGCACCTAGAGCCAGTGCTCTGCAACAAGAGAAGCCACTGCAATGAGAAGCCCACGCACCACAACAAAGAGTAGTCGCCGCTCACCACAATTAGAGAAAGCCCACACGCAGCAACGAAGACTCAATGCAACTAAAAATAAATTAAAAAATAAATGGTTGGGGGAGAATAGAATATGTGACAGAGATCCTATGCAGTCTGCAAAACCTAAAATATGTATGATCTAGCCCTTTAGAGAAAAGTTTGCCTACCTCTGCATTAGATGAAAGCTAGAGAAGAGAATATGGAGAAATCTGGCAGGTGTGGCTTTATCTAAGTTTTGAATTTAGCAGAACAAATAGTGGGGCATACTGGCATGTAGGTCTTAACATGATACACTGATAGAATAACATCACATATGTAGTATTCTTGCCAAAAATGCATAACCTGATACCAAGCACAAAGAAACATCATACAAACTGAAACTGAAGGAGCTTCTGCTAAACAACTGATCTCAACTCTGCAGAAATGTCAATGCCACAAAATACATAAAAAGAGGCTAGGAAACTGTTCTGGATTAAAGATCTGACAACTACATGTAATGTGTAATTATGATTGCATCTTAGATTTAAAACAAACAAACAACTGTAAAGGACATGATGGCAATTATGTTGTTCTGTATTTACTACATCAATGTTAAATTTCTTGAGTATGATAATTATATTGTGGTCATGTAAAGGAATGTAGTTGTTCTTAAGAAATATATGCTGAATATTTAGGGGTGAAGTCTGTCATGATGTCTTCAATTTATTCTCATCTAATTTTCAAAAGGTTCAGAGGACAGAGAATGAGAGAGAGAGAAAGAATGAGTGGGGATGATGTGAAAGGGTAGAAGGGTTTTTTTAAAAACTATTTTTGCAATCTTTCTCTAGGTTTAACATTAATTAAATAAAAAATTAGATAAAGAATGAAAACATCATACATGCTTATATAAGCATAAAAAATGGGTTTAATAAAAACCACACTGGCAGCAGTGGTTGTCATTCACCTCTGGGGGGTAGAATGGGGTGGAATTTGAATGAGGGATAACTACTATCACATTCCTTATTCTATTTACTTCTGCCTTGTTGGCATTTGCTACAATGAGAATGTATTTTTTTAATATTTTGTATTTTAAAAAGCTTACTTTTTTTCATTAAAAAAAATGTCCATTGATTATTCATGTACAAATCAGGATTAAACATCAATGATTAAGCATCTCTCCAAGTATGCCCAATCCCTCTCACCCCACTTCTGGAGCCCCTGGATTTCCCAGACCCAACAACCAGGCTCAGCAAGAAGCTTCTAGAACCTTGTCCCCTAGGGTTGAATGCTAAGTATTTGAAAATCACTTCCCATAAAATCCATTAATATGTAGAATGAATATTAAATAAAGATTCCACCTATCTAGAGGTTAACTTGTAGATGTTTTTAAAAAGTTTACCATGATATCATACACTGTATGTACCACACATACATGATAACATAGTTTACCAGGTTATCATACACTGGACTCAGGACGAGTTAACTGAAGGGGGGAAGGAGAAGGAAGAGAAATAAGGGGAAGAGTTGGGAGAAAATAACCTGATTCCTTATTTTCCAGAGGAAAGGTTCAAATAGGACCTGTTTCATTTCAAACTGTTTAATTGAAAAACATGTTTAAGCATGTAAAATAAAGTTATAAATTAGTGGAACTAAATATCCATATAACATGCATTCCAAAGCACCAAAGAGAAAAATAGATTTTTTAAAAATATATTTATCTGGCTGTGTTGGGTATTTGTTGCTTTGCACGGGCTTCAGTAGTTGTGGCGCACAGGCTCAGTTGCTCCACGGCATATGGGATCTTCCCAGACCAGGGATCGAACCTATATCCCCTGCACTGGCAGGTGGATTCTTAACCACTGTGCCCCAGGGAAGTCCAAAAAAAGATTTTTAATTGTATTACATATAATCAAAATGTAACGTTATTCTTCTCTTATCAGATTGACAGGAGTTAAAAATATAGAGAAAATCCACTATGAGTGAAGAAATAGGAAAATGTTCCCTTAGTCAATGTTGGTGAGATTGTAAATTGTACCTGTTTTCAAGACGGAAACTGGACAATGTGTATAAAAATTTAAATGTATGTGGGCATACTCTTGGACACAGAATTTCAGTTGTAAGCATTTATCCTGAAGATGATACTCAGTCTATTGAGTAAATATGTTTCTAAGGATATGAAATACTGCATATTATTGAAAATTGAAAGCAAAGTAGAAGCCCATCCATAAACAACTAAATGATTAAAGCCTGGTACATCCATATAATGAATAATATTAACTGACATGGAAAGACGCATTTGACTTATTGTTCAGTGATTAATGCAAGTTACAAAATAGTTTGCCTAGTATGATACCATTTATTCAAAGTTATATACATTTTAATTGCAGGTATAGGACCCAGCAATTTCTTTCATAAGTATATAACCAATAAAAAAGGCATACATTTGCTCGTAAAAGACATACACTCAAGTATTTATAGCAGCACTATTCATAATAGCCCCAAACTAGAAGCCATCCAGATGCCTACCAACAATAAAATGGATAAATAAATTATGATATATGCACACAATGGAGTGAGAATGAACCTCCACTGTGAATGAACTACATACAACCCCTAAAACGTTATGGATGAACCTCACAAATACAACATTGAGTGAAAGCAGAAAGATAAAGCTGAATACGTGCTCATGATTACATTTAAATAAAATTTTGAATCTGGCAAAAGTAATCTATGCCATTAGAAGTCAAGACAGTAGTCATCCTTGGGTTGGTGGGGAGTGGGCGATGACCGGGAGTGGATACAAAGATGCCTTCTGGAATGCGGCAAGCTTTTGTTAACTGACTGAGTCCTGGTTACGTGGGTGTGTTCAGTTTGTGGTAATCTGTACACTCATGATTTGTGCACTTTTCTGAACACATACACACACAAAAGCACACAAAGGGTATACACACGCAGAAAGATGTCAGGAAGGATGCTGGCAGAAATGTTAATAGTGGTCTTATCTGGAGAGGGAGTTTAGCATTATTTGGCTTCCTCTGTATAATTTGTCTGTATCAATAGATTCATATACAAAAAAATACAACTTAACTGAAGGGATGAAAATAAATTTACTGAATGAACATTCGCCTCAAGAAGTCGGAAAAATAAACAATCAAAATGGGAAAAAGGTTGAATGCAGTAATCAAGAGCTAAAAAACAATCAGAAAATATGGAGGTAGCCTGGAAGTGCTTGATACATTTGATTTCAAATGACCACTAATGAACTTATGATTTTACAGAAAAAGACAAAGTGGAAAATAGCATTTTAACCATAAACCAAAGAATTAGGGGATTTCTCCTGATTTCACCGTCACAGAGAATGAGTTGAAAACTCATTTTAAAAACAGGCTGGGCTTCCCTGGTGGCGCAGTGGTTGGGAGTCCGCCTGCAGATGCAGGGGACATGGGTTCGTGCTCCGGTCCGGGAGGATCCTACGTGCCGCGGAGCGGCTGGGCCCGTGAGCCATGGCCGCTGAGCCTGCGCGTCTGGAGCCTGTGCTCCGCAACGGGAGAGGCCACAACAGTGAGAGGCCCGCGTACCAAAAAAAAAAAAAAAAAAGAATAAAAAAAAAAAAAAAAAAAACAGGCTTATTGAGATATAATTTACATATATTAAACTGCATATAAAGTGTACAATTTGATAAGTGTTTAATGCATGTATACGCCTGTGAAACAATCACCACAATCAAGACGACAAATATATCCACTGCCTCCCAGTTTCCTCATATCTCTTTGTAATCCATTCCTTCCTCTTACTTCACCTTTTCCCCTCACCCACAGGAACGATTACAGTTTCTATTTTCTAGAATTTATAGAAACAGAATTGTACTATATGCACTTTTGTTATCTGGCTTCTTTACTGTAGTATAATTATTTTTAAAATCATCCGTAATTTTGTATGTAACAATAGTTTGCTAAGTAGCATTATACTGTATGAATAGATCGTAATTTGTTAATCCACTAACCTTTTTTGAATTTTTTTAACATCTTTATTACAGTATAATTGCTTTACAATGGTGTGTTAGTTTCTGCCTTATAACAAAGTGAATCAGTTATACATATACATATATCCCCCTATCTCTTCCCTCTTGCATCTCCCTCCCTCCCACCCTCCCTATCCCACCCCTCTAGGTGGTCAGAAAGCACCGAGCTGATCTCCCTGTGCTATGCGGCTGCTTCCCACTAGCTATCTATTTCACATTTGGTAGTGTATATATGTCCATGCCACTCTCTCACTTTGTCCCAGCTTACCCTTCCCCCTCCCCGTGCCCTCAAGTCCATTCTCTACTAGGTCTGCATCTTTATTCCACTAACCTATTGATGGACATTTAAGTTGCTTCCAGTTTTGACTATTACAAATAAAGCTGCAATGAGCAGTCATGTTTAAGTCTTTGTATGAACGTATGCTTTCATTTCTGTTGGTTAAATGTCTAGAAGTGGCATGGCAGATCATATGACAGATGTATAAAGAATGCAAAAAATAATGTATTAAGATGTATGTTTAACTGTTTTAAAAAACTGTCAAATTGTTACACAAAGTGGTTCTACCATTTTACATTCCCACCAGCAGTGCATGAGCGTTCCAGCAGTTCTGCTTTCTCACCATCACTTGGTATAGTCACTCATTGTAATTTTAGATATTTTAATAGGTGTGTAATGGCACCTCATCATATTTTTGATTTGCATTTCCCTAATGATTGATGATGTTGAATATCTTCTCAGGGGCCATCTGTATATCTTCTTTGGTGAATTATCTGTTTATATCTTTTACCCACTTTTATATTGGGTTGTTTTTTATTGAAAATGGAGAGCTCTTTATATGTTTTATTATATATAAATTTATTTACTTTTATTTATTTATTTTTGGCTGTGTTGGGTCTTCGTTGCTGCGTGTGGGCTTTCTCTAGTTGCGGTGAGTGGGAGCTACTCTTCATTGTGGTGTGCGGGCTTTTCATTGCGGTGGCTTCTCTTGTTGCGGAGCACGGGCTCTAGGCGCACAGGCTTCAGTAGTTGTGGCACGTGGGCTCGGTAGTTGTGGTTCGTGGGCTCTAGAGTGCAGGAGAAAGCTCTTTATATGTTTTGGATACAAGTCTTTTATAAGATATGTGATTTACAAATATTTTCACTGAGTCTGTGGCTTGTCTTTTCATTCTTTTAACAGTATCTTCCAAAGAGAAAGTTCTTAACTTTGATGAAGTCTAGTTTATTGATTTGTGCTTTTATGGATCATTCTTTTGGGGTCATATTTTTTAAATATTTGCCTAATCCAAGGTCACAAAGTTTTTCTCCTATGTTTTCTTCTAGAAGTTTTATAATTTTTTTCTTTAAATTTAGGTCTATGATTCATTATGAGTTGAGTTGCATTATATAGTGAGATGTAGGGATTGAAGAATATATGTATATATGTATGTATTACATATGGGTATCCAGGTGTTTCAACAGGTTTTTTTGACAAAACTATGCTTTTGTCATAGTTTTTTTTGACAAAACTATGCACTTTTCTTGAAAAATCAGTTGGCCAGGCTTCCACTTCGGGGTAAGATGAAGTAAACATACTGCACCTATATCTTCCACGGAAGGAAGCCTAAAGTCAGAGCAGAATTCATGGAGCACCTATTTGAGGACTCTGAAAATAACTCCTAACAGGCACATTGAGGAAGAACATGAAAACTCAAAGGACCACCAAATGATGGTGAGTTTATCCTTTCTTTCTTCTGGTATTTACAGGCTTGAATTCAGTGCAGTCTGAAACTTGAAAATGAGCATTAGCACAACAGAAGGGGCTCCATGAGATGCCTCAGGTTCTGGGTGGATGAACAGGAAAGTGGTTTCCAAACACACACACACAGAATGGAATTTCCCCATCATTCTTTACTTTTTCTCTGTACTTTTGTGCCTCAGCCCCCAAACAATACTTGGAAGGAGAAGTAGCAGTGGCAATGAGAGCTGGTTGGAGCCTAAAACTTTGAGGAAGGAGAACCATCCTCTATGATAAGATAATATGTGGTCCCAAAAGCACAGCAAGAATCTCCATTTCTTCTTGTCTCCTTCTGTCCTCTCTTGGCTTGTCCCGGACATAAGTGCAGTTGCACAAAGGGTACAGTAGATTGGGGTAACTAAAGTTGCAGCTTTCTAGCTAGAGGACCAAATTAGAGGGTATCAGAGAAGTAAAAACTGCTGAAAAGATCATGGGTAGAAAAAATTTGCTAAAGTGGTTACTTCGAATTTTTTATGAACTTTGGGACTCAATTCCACATGAATAGATTGATCTGACCTTAACGAGCACACAGAGGCTTTAAGAACTGAATAATGGATTAGATAATAGCCCAGGTGCAGAACTAGTCATTGGTATCACACACCAGTGTGACAGATCTGAATAGCAATGCAAAGGCTTTGAAAACTTAACTGCAACTGGAACTACAACCAATATAAAATTGGTCAGAACTTGAGACCTGAATCCAACCAGGCTGATTGCCTGCTAAAACACACCAAAAAATCAACATTATCCATAGTGTATAAACAAGACCCTGAACCACATAACAAAGTATTCTAAATGCCCAGTATACAATCCTAAATTCTCAAAATACAAAGAACCAAGAAAATCTAAACTTGCTTGAAATAAAATAACCAACAAATGTCAATGCCAAAAGGACCCAGACATTGGAATTCTGACAGATATTTTAAAGCAGCTATCATAAAATTCTCCAAGTAAAGGTGAAAACTTTTGAAAAGAATGAAAAGAGAGAAAGCCTCAGCAAAGAAATAGAAGATATAAAGAATAACAAAATGGAAATTTCAGAACTTAAAAATACAGTAACCAAAATGAAAACACATTGATGAGCGCCACATGAGATGATAAAGGAAAGGGCCAGAAATCTTGAAGATAGACCCACAGAAATCATGCAATCTGAACAACACAGAAAAAAAAGTTTGGAAAAAAAGTGAACAGAGCCTAATAGACCTATGGGACAATGCCGAAAGGTATAATACTATTCACGTTACCAGAGTCCTAAAGGAGAAGAAAAAGAATGTGGTATAGAAAAAGTAAAGATATGATGGCTGAAAACTTCCCAAATTTGGCAAAAGATATGAACCTACAGATCCAAGAAGCTCAGAGAACTACAACAGGGTAAATCCAAAGAAATCGTGTCAAACACACCATCAATTGATGAAACTAAGACAAAAAAAATTTTGAAATCAGACAAACGAAAATTGTCCACTGCTTGTAGGAGAACAATGTGAATCACATAACTATGGATTTCTCATGAGAAGTCATGAAGGTCAGAAGGAAATGGAACAATACTTTTAAAGTGCTGAAAGAAAAGAACTGCTGACCAAGATTCCTGTATACAGTAAAAATATCCTTCAAGAATGAAGGTGACATAAAGACATTCTCAGATGCAGGAAAACAAAGAGAATTTCTAGCCAGCATACCTGCTCTAAAAGAAGTTCTTCAGACAGAAGGTAAATGATACAAAGGAAACTTGGAACATTGGGAATGAAGGGAAAGAAACATAAAGGTAAATATCAGAATTAATGTAATAGACTATATTCTTCTTCTGTTGAAATATGCTTAATGGATGAAAGTAACAATTATAACACTATCTGAGGGGGTTTCCAATGTATGTAGAAGTAATATATAAGACAACCACTACATAAAAGAAGAGAATAAAGGGCCTACATGGTGGCAAGATTTCTACTTTCCACCTGAAGTGATAAAATAGGAAGTGATATCAGTGAAAATGACAGAGTAGGGAACTCTACAATTCTGCCCTTACAAAAAAGTAATGAAAAAAACTGGCCCAAAAAAGAGAGAGAATTCACTATTTTGGAAGTCTGGAAACTAGCCAAAAGCTTGCAGAAACCAGGAACCACTTACTCAAGAAAAATGGGTGAATCTTGGTAAGAACAATGAGCTTTGTGGTGTGTTAACTTATCCTAGTCCCTGTTTCGCAGATCAATAGTAGCCTTGAAAATGGCACTCCACATCTTCAGTTCTGGTACCAGAGATAGCAGAATGGATCTCACTCACAAATAATTTAATTATTTTGCTTTATTTTGTACCTGTCTGGTGCCTCAAGAGACTTGACTTTATCTCATCTAACTTGGAACTTGTTCAGTTCTAACGCCACTGCCCAGGGGTCATTAGTTGAAAACATTTTCAGACAAATGTTTAGCTACTGCTGTGTTAAACCAGTAGATAAGAGTTGGGGTAAACAATAGATTAACCAAAACGTTTGGGAGGAAAGCCTGGGAAACTGGATGTTTGGGGGGAAAAGGACTTTGAAAAGGTCTAATACATTCCTGGGAATTTAGAAGGCAACATGAATTCCCAGGGTTGTGGGCATGCTCAGGAAAGACCTGAGTACTTCCCTGAAGGTACTCACCTCTGGCTGATCTTTAGGCTCTATTCAAGCAGAAAGTGAAGACTGAGGCTGAGTCATTAACTTCCTGACTGAATGTTAAAGGCATACCCCAACTGAGCCCCTCTGCAAAGACTGGGAAATTTGTTGGCTCCAAGAATTTAAGGAAATCTCTGTCCATCATTGGCTGACTACTAAGTTAACAGAAAAGAGACTTCTGTGGCCACCCATGACAAAGAATACAGATTTTACAAAAGTAGTTCAGAGAAGTCACTAAACAAACAAAAACTAACAACTAAAACAAGTAGCAACAACAAGTTCTGGGGAGAGGAAGGGGATCTAAATTCCAAAATTTTCCCATTATAATAGTCAAAATGTCTAGTATTTAAGAAAAAATATAAGACATGCAAAGAAACCAGAAAGTATGGCTCATATGGTCCTCAGAGTAAAAGACAATCAATGGAAAATATCCTTGAGGGAGCTGAGATGTTGGACTCACTAGACAAGACTTTAAATTAGCTACTTTTAAACTGTTTAAATAGCTAAAGGAAAATATATCTAAAGAACTAAAGAACAGTACTCTCCAAACTGACCTACAGATTTAATGAAATCTATATCAAAATTTCCACTGAGTTTTTACAAAAATGGAAAAGCTTATCCTAAAATTCATATGGAATTTCAAGGGACCCTGAATATCCAGACAGGCTTGAAAAAGAGAACAAAGTTTGAGGACTCACAATTCCTGATTGCAAAACTTATTACAAAGCTATAGTTATCAACACAGTGTGGTACTGGCATAAGGATAAAAATATATATCAATGGAATAGAATTGAGAGTCCAAAAAAATAAAACCCATATGTTTATGATCAACTGATTTTTGACAAGGTGCCAAGATCACTCACTGGGGAAAAAACAGTCTTTTCAACAAGTGGTGTGCAGACAACTGGATATCCATAACGCAAAAGGACAAATGTGAACACCTACTTCACACCATATATAAAAATAAACTCAAAGTGTATCAAAGACACAAATGAAAGAGCTAAAACTATAAAATTCTTAGAAGGAAATATAGGTATAAATCTTCATGACCTTGGGTTAGGCAACAGCTTCTTAAATATGATACAGAGATCACAAGCAGTGAAAGAATAAACAGATAAATTGGACTTCATTTAAATTAGAAACTTCTGTGAAGCAAAGGACACTATCAAGAAAAGACAACCCACAGAATGGGAGAAAATATTTACAAATCAAATATCTGATAATGGTATAATATCTAGAATATAAAGAACTCTTTCAACTCAATAACAAAAAGACAACACATTTTAAAATGAGCAAAGGATTTAAATAGCTATTTCTTCAAAGAAGATCTACAAATGATCAGTAGATATACAAAAAGATGCTCAATGTCATTAGTCATTAGAGAAATGCAAATCAAAACCAAAATGAGGGGCTTCCCTGGTGGCGTAGTGGTTGAGAGTCTGCCTGCCGATGCAGGAGACAGGGGTTCATGCCCCAGTCCAGGAAGACCCCACATGCCGTGACATGGCCGCGGAGCCTGCGCGTCTGGAACCTGTGCTCCGCAACGGGAGAGGCCACAACAGTGAGAGGCCTGCGTACCGAAAAAAAAAAAAAACAAAACAAAAAAACACCAAAATGAGATCAAAATCCACTAGGATGGCAATAATAAAAAAAATTTTTAATAATAATAGTGAGTGAAATTAATAAACGTTGGCAAGGATGTGGAGACATTGTAACTCTTGTGCATTCCTGGTGGGAATGTAAAATGATATCATGGCTTTGGGAAACAGTCTGGCAATTTTTCAAAAAGTTAACATAGAGCTACCATTCAACCTAGTAATTCCGCTCCTGGGATATACAAAAAGAACTGAAAACATATGTCCACACAAAAACTTATATATGAATGTTCTTAGCAGCATTATTCATAATAGCTAAAAACTGGAAACACCCCAAATGTCCATCAATTGATGAATAAACAAAATATACTGTATCCATACAATGGAATATTACTCAGCCAAATAAAAGAATGAAGCACTGATACATGCTACAGCATGGCTGAATCTGAACACATTATGCTAAGTGAAAGAAATCAGATACAAAAGGCCACTTATGGTATAATTCCATTTATAAGATATGTCCAGAATAGACAAATCCATAGAGACAAAGTGTAGATTAGTGGTTGCCATAGAATGGGGAGAAGAGGGAAACGGGAGGTATGGGATTTCTGTTTGGGTTGATGGAAATGTTCCAGAATTAGTTAGCTGTAACAGCTGTACAACACTATGAATATACTATCAACCACTGAGGTATACACTTTAAAATGTTGAATATTATGCTATTCTATGATATTTATGTCAATAAAACAATTTTTAATAAACAAATTTTTAAAATACAGATTCTAATTAGATTGTGAAAAGTTCATTATGTATATTGTGATTCCTAAAGCAAAAGTAGAAATATTATGCAAAGAGATACAGTAAAAAATAATGGATAAATTAAAATGAAATACTAAATGAACAAATAAACCAAAAGCAGGAAGGAGTGGGGAATAGAAGAATGAAAACAGAGTATATAAACACTAAGAAACAATAAAATTATAGACATAAATCCAAATATATTAATAATTACATTAAATATAAAGGGTCTAGGTACAATGAAAAGACAGAGATTGCCAGAATGGATAAAGATTATGACTGAACTATATGCTATCTATAAGAAACTAGTTTCATATGTATTGATATAGATCGGTTATAAGTAAAAGAATGGAAAAAAGATATACAATGCAAATACTAATCAAGAGAAAGTTAAAGTTGCAATGTTAATATCAGACAAAGTAGACACCTGAGCAAAAAAATTACCATGCAGAAGTAGAAGCTTAGATTTGAGACCTTAGGTTTGAGACCTTTCTTCTTTTCTAAAATGGATATTTAGTGCTATAAATTTTTCTTTAAGTACTGGTATAGCTACATGCCACATATATTTTCATTCAGTTCAACATACTTTTGGTTTCTCTTTTGAGTTCTTTGACTCATAGGTAATGTATGTAGAAGTACATTATTTATCTCCCAAATACTTTGGGGCTTTTCTAAATATCTGCCTGCTATTGATTTGTAATTTAATTTCATGATGATATTTGAACATATCTTCTGTGACTTGAATTCTTTTATTTATTTATTTATAGCCCACAGTATGATACATCTTGGTAAGTGTTCCATAGTTACATAAAAAGAATGTGTATTCTGCTGCTGTTGGACGTATTCTGAAAACTCTAATTACATCAAGTTGAATGGTAGAGTTATTCAACTCAAGTCTGTGACAGTGTTAAGATATCCAACCATAACCGTAGATATGTCTATTTCTCCTTAAAGTCATATCAGATTTTACTCCAGCATTTTAAAACTCTGCTATGTCTGAGGTCCTCCTCCCCGCACTGAGGGCTGGAAACCCTTCAGGCAGTAATTTGGGGCAATCATAGCACTCACTTTGTTTCCTGTTTCTTAGGTCTCCCTATTTTTCATTGCCCTATTATAATACCTTGAAAACCATTGTTTCATATACTTATCTAGTTTCTGTTGTTGTTGTTGTTACTGTTTCAGATGAAGGCTATCAGATGACACTGTAATATATAGGAAGGGAAATGTTGTCCTAAAGGCTCAGGGAAAGAGCCTGTTCTTGAAGATGCCGTCTTAAGAAACAGAAGTAAATTTTAGAAACCATGTCCTCAGAGTCATCATAAGGATAAAGAAGGCGTGAACTTTGTGAGACGGGGACACAGAGAGGACAAATCAAGGTGAAGGCAAAGAGGCCAACAGGAAAAGGAGGAAAAAGGAAAGAAATATCTGGCAGAATGCAGGTCCTCATCAGAGGCAATAAAGAGTAGCTGTTTCATTGGAAAACAAATCAAAGCTTTGATGTGGGAGAAAAATGAGAAGAGCCCTCTCAGAATACACAAGGAAAGGACAGAGATATTAATATGTTGAAAGAAAAATGTATTATGTATGTAGGGCAAAGAAATGGAGATGCAACCTAATGGAGAATTATAGGTGGTCCCAAGAAATAAACCAAAACTATAGAAAAGCAGTTATAATTAAAAAAAAGAAAAAATTTTGAATGGATTAAAAAATACGGATGAAGATCAAAGTGGATCACATGTTGCTGGCAAAATTAATAAGAAGAAACTCACACATAGAGATGTGCTGTTAAAATTTTTTTAATTCAAGGATGGGGGCGGGGGGGGGATCACTGTAATGTATAGGCAATACACAACACAAAACAAAAAAAAAACCCAAGCCTCTCGGAGGGACTCTAAGTTGAATGAATACTGTACGTGTTGGTGACAAGCCCTCTAGCTGATTGAAGTCCATGGGCGTGGTCCAGTCACGTCCCAGCCCTGGCCACATCCACAGGTTCAGCAATAGAAACTTTCCTATCAGGCACTAGAGGTTCACAGGAGAGGAGGCATCACCTTGATGATGAAAATAGAAATATGTCAACCGTCAGGTACACACGCATGTGAGAAACACCTCTGGAGGCTTTGGTGAGCTTAGGTTCCTCAAAAGTGAGGGGCAGGCAGTCAGAAAAATGACTACTTGGTGACTGTTCTCATCACTGCTTTTAAAACTCAGGTCTATTTTTGGTTAGAATGTGAGCCCTGGAGAGCAGGACCTATGTGATACTGTCTCCACTTTTGTCCCCTGTAGCTGGCACAGAAGGTCCTTGTGTAGCTGCAAATACAGGTCTTTATTCACACCTCCTGGGGGTTGTTCTGGGAAGGGGTGGAGGTAGTCTTTATACTGAGGAGAAAAGTCCTATATAGACATTGAGTCCTGCCCAGTCTAGAGAAACAGCGGTGAATTCATAGCTAATTTCCAATCCATAGCGTAGCTAAGGGTGGGAATATAGAGCAGGTTGACCCTGTTGTAACATGATCATCATATAATCCGCATTTCTTGTGCATAATTTCATCCCGGAGAATGACTTAGAGAAAGAAGGAGGCAGAATGCTTTCTCCATTATGGGCAGGGGACATTTTGCAGATTATGTTACCCTTAATAAAATAGTTTTCTTGTTTTATATGGACTTATCCTGAACGATCTCTGGGAATTATTGATTGTCCTTGTGGGGTGAGTATTTGCAAATGTGGGCATGCATGCATATTCCCTCCTAGGAGACCAGAAGATCACAAAGAGAATGAAAGCATATGTTGATTTCAACAAATAGAGCTGGAACAATTGGAGATCCATGTGCAAAAAAAACAAAAAAAGCAAAAAAAAACCATGAACCTAGACACAGAAATTACACCTTTCATAAAAATTAATTCAAATCGATCACAGGCCTAAATGCAAAATGCTAAACTATAAAATTTCTAGGAGAAAATCTAGATGATCTTGTGTTTGGTAATGAGCTTTCAGGTAAAACACCAAAAGCATGATCCATGAAAGAAAAACTTGGTAAGTTGAATTTTATTAAGATCAAAATCTTCTGCTCTGCAAAAGACACTGCTAAGAGAATGAAAAGACAAAACAACAAATTGGAAAAAAGTATCTGAAAAACATGTATCTGATAAAGGACTTATAGACAAAATATACAAAGAAATCTTGAAACTCAACAATAAAAAGAGCAAACAACCCAATGAAATCTATGGGGAAAAGATGTGAACAGATACCTCACCAAAGGAAATATACAGATGGCAAACAAGCATATGAAAAGATGCTCTGAATCATACGTCATCAGGAAATGCAAATTAAAACAACAATGAGATAACACTACACGCCTATCGGAATGGCTAAAACCAAAAACAAAAATGACAATACCAATTGCTATCAAAAATATGAAGCAAAAGGAATTTGCTTCCTTGCTGGTGTAATACAAATGTGGTACAGCCACCTTGGAAGACAGTTGGGAAATTTCTTACGAAGCTAAGCATAGTCTTAGCATACCATACAGCAATCATGCTCCTAGGTATTTAGCCAACTAACTTGAAACCTTATGTTCACAAAAAATCTGCATGCTGTTTTATAGCATTATATCTACTTGTAAATATATTTATACATACAAATGTAAATATATAGATTTATAGCAGCTTTATTCATAATCACCAAAGCATCAGAAGCAACCAAGATGCCCTTCAATAGGTGAATAAACTGTGGTGCATCTATAAAATGGAATACGATTCAGCAATAAAAAGAAATGAGATACCAAGCCACAAAAAGACATAGACGGATCTTAAACGGGTATTTGTAAATGAAAGGAGCCAATCTAAAAAGGCTACATACGGTATGGTTCCAATTATTTGACATTCTGGAAAGGCAAAACTGTAGATATAGAAAAGATCAGTGGTTGCCGAAGTTCAGAAATCAAGGAGGAAGACTGACTAGGTGAAGCTCAGGGTATTTTTAGGGCAGCAAAACTATTCCGTATGATACTGTCATTGTGGATACATGACAATATGCACTTGTCAAAATCACTTCAGCACACAGTGAACCTTAATGTATGCAACGTTAAGAAATCAGGAGGTCAGTAGATATCCAGAATGGAACGCAGAATGTGACAAATCAATTTGTATTACACATGTATGAAGCAACCTCACTGAAGGGAGGAGTGCTGACATAAGTAACTTTGGAAATGAGCGGAATTTGGAAAACTAAAGGCAAAGGTGCTATAAAGCATTTTAGTTGATAAAGTTGTTTCCCACAGGTGTACGTGTTAACAGTTCTGATACTGCTATACATGTTAGCGCAGTTAAACAATTAAGTAAATGGATGGTGGATGATAGGAGCTTGATTTCTCTCTGTTGGAGTGGGAGTTTACAGGTAAGAAAGGGAAGGCTGGTAGAAGGATCCATGTGGTAATGGAGTAGCGTTGGAGACATCAGTATAGAGCTATATTTAGCTTGATATAGCTACAGATGTTATATATAGAAATACGTATAGATATGTGTATATACACAGGTTAACACCTACATATATTTTTTCTTGCTCTGTTAGCTGAGGGGGCCTAGAAGCAACAATGCTTCAGTAGCAACAAGCATGCCTAGGGCTCAGACCTTGGTCTCTAACACCATTCTCTAATAAAAGAAACCAGGCCAGGAAACTGGGTCAGGAAATACACAAGATGAGCCTGGAGCATCCTGTACCGTAAGGAAGTGAGAAAGTGTTCAAAACACAGGAACCAAGAGCTCCCAGTGGCTAAGGCTACAACCATTTGAGCAACAAAAGAAAGCTGTATTGCATCTTTACCTAAAATATGAAATAAATACCCATGAGTCCATACTAAATAAATGCATGATTGCAGAAATAAATAAATGGGGAAAAAGAGACAAAATCTCCTGTACAGAATAATTCCAAATAATTAATGTAGATACTCTGCCTTCATGGAGACACAGCATAACTCCTCATTTCTTGGGTAGCCTGTGTAGAGCAGCTTCCTTCCAAAGAGTACAGTATGCAAAAGGGAAAAATTAGTAACTTTGGAGTGAAGAATCCTGACAAACACACCTCAGCCAGGTGATCAGGGTCAACGTCAACGTCGATTAGACATGTTGATATTATGCACCCTTGGTATGATGTGATGAAAATGGCACTTGACTTTTGTCGTCTTCCTCCCCAATCCCATAACCCCAGCCTAATCATGAGAAAAGCAGCAGACAAATCCCAAGTGAGGGACATTCACTTTTTTTTTGAGATTAATTTGTGTTTTTTTTTTGTTTTTTTTTTTTTGCGGTACGCGGGCCTCTCACTGCTGTGGCCTCTCCCATTGCGGAGCACAGGCTCCGGACGCGCAGGCTTAGCGGCCATGGCTCACGGGCCCAGCCGCTCCGCGACATGTGGGATGTGGGATCTTCCCGGACCGGGGCACGAACCCGTGTCCCCTGCATCAGCAGGCGGACTCTCAACCACTGCGCCACCAGGGAAGCCCTAATTTGTGTTTTTATTTGCCAGTATAATTTACCTACAGTGGCCTGCAAACTTTTTCGATCTAAAAAGTACATTTTACATCACAATCCAACAAACACACACACATATGTAATATGTATACATATATAAAAATGAAACAAAACTTTTGCCAAAAACGTCTACCCTGAGTGTTCTTTTTTTTTTTAAGATTTTTTTAAACCAAGGATGAACTGCACTGACACATCATAAGCACCAAAGTCCTCAGTTCATCTTAGGGTTCACTTTAATGAAGTGAATAGTATTGCACGTTCTATGGATTTGGACAAAAGTATAATGACATATATCCATCATTATAACGTCATACAAAGTATTTTCGTTGCTCATAAAAACTTCTGTACTCTTGGGTATTCATCTCCCCTCTCCCCACAAACTCCTAGCAACCATTGATCTTTTTATTGTCCCAACTGAAGAACATTCTACTAAACACCTGACCAATACCCCTCAAAACTATCAAAGTCGTCAAAAACAAGAAAAGTCTGAGAAACTGTCACAGCCAAGAGGAGCCTGAAGAGACATGACGACTAAATGTAATGTCATATCCTGGATGAGATCCCGGAACAGAAAAAGGACATGAGATAAAACCTAAGGAAATGTGAACAAAGTATGGACCTTAGTTAATAATACTGTAACAATATTGATTCATTAACTGCAACACACATACCGTACTGTGTGAAATGTGAATGGGAGGAACCTGAGTGTTAGGTATATGGGAACTCAATTATCGTCTCAATTTTTCTGTAAATCTAAAAGTGTTCCCCCCAAATAAAATTTATTTTTAAAAAAATGTTTAGTCTTTCATATTGTCTCCCATAGGTGATGTGTCTTGTCACACAGTCAGAGGTATCCTGCTGGCCTCCAAACCTGAAGTTTAGAACTGGCGGATTGGGGGTCCTTCTTGTAGTTGGTGCAATGCTCCCAGGAGTCCTGGTATCTGCCCTTCCTGTTTGGCCTCCTCTCAGCTCTATGTGTCTGACATCCCTGGGTCTCTGCTTTACCCTCCATCCAAGACTGGCCCAGGAATCTACACCCATCCTCTGTTCTGGGGACACCTTGGCATTGCCTCTGTGGCAGACCAGCCGCCTCTTCATTCAGTGTCTCTGCCCCACAGCTACCCTGTTCCACTCTCCACACACTGAACCAGACCAGAGGTGACGTCTTGGGGCAGGTGCCCTATGTGGTGGGCTCCCAAGGTCCCCATGGAGGGCTGAGACCAGAGACTCTGTCCTTAGTGCTGACCTCATGCAGCCCCTGGGCGCCGAGAGGAAGATGGAAGCAGCGCATCCCTTAGCTCTCCTGCCTGTTTCTCATTTCTCCTCCTCCCTCCAAACTCTAACCAGAAAATAAAGAAGTTTCCTTTACTTCTCCTGTGTCATCTGCTCCTTCTTCCCGGCTCCAGCCTCACCGTTAAGCCTGAAAGGTGGTCAGAGATACCTTCTTTACACTAGGAGAAGAATCCAAAGGTCTGAGTCTTCCCAATGAACTTTAATCTTGCAAGATTTCTCTGCCCATGAAGTCTGGCTTGGAAGCCCATTGCCTCCCCAAGAAATCAAACACCTGTCATCCTGCCCTGGGGTAAGAAGGCTCTTGACTTAGCCTCAGCCTTCATATTAACATGCACCCGTGTAATATTTGCCACAATGTTATTCTTTTTTTTTTTGTGGTATGCGGGCCTCTCACTGCTGTGGCCTCTCCCGTTGTGGAGCACAGGCTCCGGACGCGCAGGCCCAGTGGCCATGGCTCACGGGCCCAGCCGCTCCGCGGCATGTGGGATCTTCCCGGACCGGGGCACGAACCTGTGTCCCCTGCATCGGCAGGCGGACTCCCAACCACTGCGCCACCAGGGAAGCCCTGAATTATGTTTTTAAAAGCATGAAATAGAATAATCAAGGGAACAGTAAAGGAAATCAATTATTTTTAAGTACAGTGTCACAATTATTAGATAAAACAAATGTGTGATGTAATAATACTTGCGCTTCCTTGTTGGTGCATTAAATAATAAGATCTGACAGCGGGTGTAATAGCAATCATAATTTTGAAATACTGTAGTCGTAAGTGTAAACAACATGGGGAGGTAATTCTGACAACTGTAACGTGGTAGGAAAACAGCGGCAAAATCACAGTCCTGCTAATTCCATTGCACCATGTGGTCTGCATTCGTAATTGAAGGAAATGCTAGATTCCATTTAGAGATTGATGGAAGTAAAGGTACATTCTTTCTCATCCAAATTCATGGGCCCTTTGATTCTATCCTCAGGCCGCCAAGGGTGAGAGTCCCCCAGGATCCCTGTCTGGTGCATTTCTTAGTCCTGTTTCCTGGCTCCTTTCTTCAGGCTTTTACTGGGCAAGTCGCCATCTCTTTGTAGGAAACCTGTTCCCCAACTACAGGACACAGCTCCCTCTGACTTCCTCCCCCGCAGGGACAAGCCATAGAAATCAATCCACCCTGGCAGTAGGTAATAAGAATAACATTGTGGGGCTTCCCTGGTGGCGCAGTGGTTGAGAGTCCGCCTGCCGATGCAGGGGACACGGGTTCGTGCCCCGGTCCAGGAGCATCCCACATGCCGCGGAGCGGCTGGGCCCGTGAGCCATGGCCGCTGAGCCTGCGCGTCCGGAGCCTGTGCTCTGCAACGGGAGAGGCCACAGCAGTGAGAGATCCGCGTACCGCAAATAAATAAATAAAATTTAAAAATAAAAATAAATAAAAACATAATTCACAGCCTTCACCAGACTGCCAAAAGGATGCACGCACGAAAAGCCCCTCTAAAAATACTTTTATTTTTTCCGACTCTAAGAAGATTTCTTCGTAGATGGTAATTTTTCCCTACATTGAAATTATTTTTTCTGACTCTATGAAGATTCCTTTGTAGATGGTAAATTTTCCCTACTCTGGTTATTCCCAAGCCTTCAGTGAAATCTGTGATTTATATCCATCTGCTGTGTGATGATGGCCGGGTGGGGAATTGAGAGAAGGCAAAGGAAATCGCGCCCTTGCTCCAGCACCACCCCTCCAGGGGCTGATGACTTGGTAGCTCCTGCTTACTGAGAAAACACGGAGGCCCCAGAGTCCCAGGTGTGTACTGGAAGGGAAGCAGCAATGGGGCTGAGATGGTGCTAAGCCCTTAGATGGGGCAGGTAACCAGAATCAGCTACAGGTGGATTGACTCACATACATACTGAAGGCCCACCTGTTTCCCCCAAATATAATATGAGGAGATGACCCTGCTAAGGGAATGAGACAGATATTCGGCCAACAGCAGCACAGTGGTACCAGCTACTCCTTTTCTTTAAGTAAGTCCCATCAAAGATCTGTGTGACCTGGGCCCGATTAATGACACTCTGAGTGACCCTTAGAGTTGTGGAATGGACCACTTGTATCATGACATGGGCTGGCCACTCTCTCTCCTGGAACATATTTTATCGATTTCCCTGAAATCCTGTCCTGGTTAATGTCTCTGCCCATGTGGCGAAACTTCCTCTATTTGCCAACGTGGCTCTTTCTGCCCTGTCCTTTCTCCTTCTGGAGTCTGGCACACACCAGGATAGGATAATTTAAAGACAGACAAATGCTCTTCTAACGTAATAATGTTCTGAGTTATCCACAGGATTGTGGGTATCTTGACTCCCCGCCACACAGATTCTTATTCTTCCATGCCACCGGCAGGAATCCAGAAGACGCTGAAAGAGGTACATCACTGGGAACAAGTAGCATAACGATCCAGGATCCATGAAGGAAAACTGTGGGCATTTTACAATGTGGTCCCCAAATTGAATCTCCTCGCCACTGATATGTGCTCTCTATGCCTCTACCCCCTGAATCTAGGAGGATCTGGACGGCTTTGACTGCCAGAATATGCCAGAAGGGATGCTTACAAGGCCAAGTCATAAAAGGCCAACCAGGCCCCAGCTGATGCTCTTGGAAGGCTCATCCCTAGATGCTTGTCGTAGCAGCCAGAGGCCATGCTGGGAGAAGGACAAGCCATGTGGAGAAGTCATATGTAGATACTCCCAGCTGAGCTGCTCCTTCAGCCAGCCCAGCTCAGGCACCAAACATATGAGTCACCAAACGATTCCAGCCCCTGGCCATGGAGTCTTTCTAATAGAGGCACCGGACATCACAGAGCAGAGATAAGCCATCCCCACTGAACTCCTGACCCAGAGATCCCAAGAGCATAAGATGTTTGTTGGTTTATGGCATTGAGTTTGGGGTGGTTTATTGCAAAGCAGTAGTAGCTGGACTAAGAAGAACCCAGAGGTCCGGGGGAAAAGGTTCCTGCAATGGCCACATGTGGACCATGGGTAGAGAGCTGGATGTGGCTCCGGTGGGAGAGACTGGGGAAGGGACATCTGGTGGGACAGGCCTGCGGGGCCTCTGTGTCCCTCCAGTCCCCTTTGAGCTCTACGACGGGGAGGACTGACTGAACCCTGAGGGAAAGTGCTGTTTTCTACAGTCTTCTGCTGACAGCACGTCTGTCAGGGCATGGATTTCACTGTCTCCCCCTCCCCCTGCCCCACTTTCCAGATAGGAGCAAAATGCTCAAATTAAAATTTGATACAAACACAGGGAGTGTGCTACATGAATTTGGTCTGGCCCAGGGCTTCTCAATTTTTCCATAAAAGGGCTTCTGATGATAGAGAATGACGGGGTCATAGCCCAAAACATCCCACTGCAAGCAAGGACCCAGTTTTGAAGCCCAGGATTTTTGTCTTAAAAACTAGTATCTTGCACCAGAACATACCAAGCTTTGTTTTAATATTAAGCTGTCCTAGATTACCAGCCATGAGGTGAAAAGTACATCGCATGAACATGTACCCTGTTTATCCTATGATGCTGGACATGCTCTGGTCCGTTGCTGCATCCCCCATGCAAATGCCAGGAAGATAGCCATATAGCATCCTGATACCCAAAGCTCTTCCAAAGAAATCAGGTTCCTAGGGGCCAACTGGGTTACTGACCATGGAGCACTTTTAGAGGAATACTTATTAATAACAATATTAACCATCAATTTGTGGCATGTTTCACATAAAATAATAAAATAATGCCATTTGCAGCAACATGGATGGACCTAGATACGATCATACTAGGTGAAGTAAACCAGACAAAGACAAATAACATATGCTATCACTTATATGTAGAATCTTGTTTAAAAAAAGGATACAAATGAACTTATTTACAAAACAGAAACAGACTCACAGGCTTTGAAAACAAACTTATGGTTACTAACGGGGAAACGTGAGGGAGGAGGGATAAATTAGGAGTTTGGGATTAACATATACTACTGTATATAAAATAGATAATCAGCAAGGACCTACTGTACAACACAGGGAACTCTACTCAATATTCTGTATTAACCCATAATATTTCCCATAATATTATGGGAAAAGAATCTGAAAAAGAACGGATGTATGTATATGTATAACTGAATCACTTAGCTGTATACCTGAAAGTAACACAACATTGTAAATCAACTATACTCCAATATAAAATAGAAATTACATTTTTTAAAAATGTGGTATGTTTTCTTAGAAAAATCATGCAGGAAATAATGGATCCTGGCTGAAAGGAGGATTTTGAAGAGACTTGAGTTAGAGAATCTCCAGGAGGGTGCAAGAGTGATCAGAATTTCTCAGCTAGGATCATTTGTAACATTTTCTATGGAGTCCAGAATTTACACTTTGGCTGTGTGTGTAGATTTTTTCTTCATGAAGACTGTGTTCTTGATCCCATGCCCCCTGGCTTCCTAAGAGACACCGCTCCATTAATTATCACCTTCAAGGCCTTCTCCTCTCTTGCCTCCTTCCCCTCCACTCCAGTGTCCCCTGTCCTCAGAAGCCCTTCCCTTAGGTAAATTGGTTCCTAATTCTGGAGAGCAATTTGGCAAATCTAGCAAAAGGAAAAAAAAAAAAGTGTATACTTTCTGACCCAGAAATTTCACTTCTAGAAAGTTTATATTTAGATATACTTGCACAAGTTCAAAGGGATAAATAGATAGAGATGCTCATCGCAGCACTGCTTGTGAGACCCAAAACAGAGCAGCCTAAACAGCCATCGAGCGGGGACTGGTGAAATCGATCAGAGTACAACAGAAAAGGATGTCGGTAATAAATTGTTGAGTGAAAACAATCTTGCAGGGTAATGTGACCACATCAGTGAGAACCAACTATGAATATTTAGGGGGATATAGGTTTATTTATTCTAGGCATACTGCACAACTTCGGGGGGTGACATTCACATTGTATTCTTGTTTCATAATTGAATGGTGTGCCTGGAGCCGTACAACTGCCTGGTGTGTGTGTGTGTGTGCGTGTGTGACGTGTTCCAAGGCACACCCTGTGCCTGAATTTACCCTAACACATAAACTCTATGGTGAGTATTAATCCATCTTTTCCATGAGCCTATAAACTGTAAGAGGAAAGGGATTATTTGTCTCCGAATTCCCAACACCCAGCACAAATCCTGGCACACCAATTAATGGTGTTTGGTTGAATATGGGTGCTAGCATTCCCTGGGCCCAGGGTATATCCGTTATGTATCATTTGCATAGAACTAGGCGTGTCCTAGGGAGAGGAAATAAACACTTAGCAGGTGATTTCTTGGCTTTTACACACACACATACACACATATTTACTCATACCCAGTGTTCCAGGCTCAAAGTGTGTTTGGAAAAGCTGAGCTAAGCCAAGATAAACCATTTTCTTTGCTGTATGACATCGCTAAGATATTAATATGCATTGATATTCTCTAACAGGTAGATACAGTATGGAGCATCTCCTGAATTTGACCAACCATGAAGCACTTTTAGAAGAATATTTATTAACATTGATATTCTGAGGATCATCACCTTGGAACATGTTGTATTTGAAGAATCAGAAAGGAAGTAAATAGGTCCTGAAAGGAAGATTTCCAAGAGATAGGGTCAATCTCCAGGAGAATGAAAGAGTGATTAAAAGTTTCTTAGCCAAGATCATTTGAAATTCAAGTTGGACGGCTGGAACTGATAGAGAAAGGGAAAGGGAAAAGAGTTGGCCGTCATAACAAAAGAGGGCAAAGTACACTCGCTGATGTAACATTGTCTCAGCAGAGACCCTCCCAATTCTTCTGGGGACCTGTCGGTGAAGGTCCCAGGGAGAAGGAAATTGGGGTCACCAGATTTCCAGGTCCTAGTTGAAAATCTCCTGGTTTAGTAGGTAGAGCCCACAAACGTATAGATTTTGTAAACTCACCAGATAAATTTTGACGATGAGCTAAATTTTGAACTGCTCACTCCTTGGCATTGGTCCTTCTGCTCTAACACTATCCCTTGTTCCAGCCAGAACACGATCAGTGGACTGATGGGGGCAGAGGCCAGATCACAGCAAGTGAAGGCTGAGAAGTAAATGAAAGGTGGAGAAAGAGAACAAGTGTAGGCGATTTTTTCAAGAAGTTTGAAGAACATTTTTTTTAAAGTTCATATCAGCCTTTTTTTTTTAAAGATAAGTGACATCAGAACGAATGTTTATGCTTAGGGGAAGAAGAAAGAGGTTGAAGAATAACCGAGGAGGTACAATTGATGGAATAAGGTCCCTGAAGAGAGGGTGGCAGGGAACAGATGCCTGGGCACAGGTGGCAGGTGGTCCTTGACCTGGTGAAAGGCGTCCTCCTCCACTATGATGGGCAGGGAGGGGCAAAGATGAGCTTGGATGCAGAAAAGGTGACAGACAGGTGCTCAGGAAGTTGAGAAGTTTCCTCCTGGGGCCTTTGTTTTATTTGGGAATGAGCAATTAGCATCATTCTTAGATGAGTGGGCAGTGGGCGAAGCAGTCATGGTGGAAAATGGGGAGGAGACCTGGTCCCTAGGAGGACCTCTGCGTCCCACTGAAGACCAGCTGGAGTTGAAGGCTATGAGTATCACCTACCCATGTCCCATATCCATGTAAGATTTTCTCTCAGTACGCTCTCTATCCTGAAATAGGAATAACAGTGGTAAACACCATCAAGGAGGTTGTTAAAGAGGGGAGTATTGCAGTGTGAGTTCTGTGAGTTGAATCTGAAGGAACATGAGGTGGAAATGTTGCCTTGTCATCCACAAGGAAGTTTTAGCTTCCTCACGTGACATCAGGACTCTGGGCAGATGTGAGACGGAACAAGCACTAAGATATTCAAGGAGCACGGGAATGATTGGAAGGAAAGCAGGTGATGACAGCAAGGAGAGGTCAGAGGTGAGATTTTTACACAGCTTTCTAGGAACCATGCTATGAAGGTCGACCAATAGTCTCTCCAAGTGAAAGGTCTCACTGTTCATCTCAGGGGCCCTGAAGTACCTCCCCGTTCTCCCAAACGCACACAAACCTTGCTCCAACCAGAATGGGTCTTCTCTTTTTTTTTTTGCCTTACATACTGGGATTCCCCAGAAGACATATTTTGGAAAGGTTTTGTGAGGAAAAAAAAAACAAAACAAAAATGAACATCACTGATGAGACCCAACCCTTGCATTCAACCCCAGAAAGAACCCGAGGCTCCCAGTGAGTTGATGGAGGTGCCCACTCCTGCATCCTTCTACAGAACCATATGGTGTGTGCTCTCCCTGAGGATGTAGCCCCCAGAGCTAATGCTCGGTGATGAAACATCCCCATTAGGGCTGGTGACATGAATGCTGCTGGGGTCCAACAGAGATGGGCATTGTGGGGAGGGAGGAGCAGTGGCCGTGGTGGGGCCATGGAATCCCCTGGACACCTGTTAGGGACATGAGGAGGAGAAATTAGGATGGGCAGACCAGGCGGGACTCTGGTTGGTGATTCCAACCTAACTAGGGAAGCCAACTTAGTAACCAGGCAATAAAACTTGAGTTCGTTCTGCCTCTCACTGCTCAGGACCTTAAATCATGGAGGAGTTTATAGGTCCTGTTTATGTAGAAACTCTCTTTATAAGCTATTCAGAGCAGGGGTGGGAGGGAGTAATAGGGAGAGAAAAATTCCCTTTGAATTTCTATTGCTTTCAGAGCCAGCAATTTAATGAGTCATGCATTCTAAATCCTTGCTTTGTCTACACGTTTTCATGTCAAAATACTAAAAAACACTTCGTTTGGAACATGGGCTATTTTTAGCTCGGGTATCAATAGTGCACATCCATTTCTCCCCATATTAGAAAAGCTTCCTTTGGGCTGGGTTGGAGCAGCACCATGGTAGTGGGGTTGTTTACTAGCTGTGGTTTTCTGAAGCTACCTGGGTATCTCTCTATCCTTGGTGACTCTCTTCCAGTTGGTCTCCTGGGCCTCCTGACCATTCATGAGTCAGCTCCAGACCCGGTCAAAAGAGTTCCAGGTCTCAGAGTCTGGACAAAACGGGAAGAGCATCCTTTCAAGCCTCCAGCCCAAGGAGTCAGCACCTTGGTGGGCCCGAGAGAAGCAGGGCTCCACTGCTATGGGCCCTTGCAAGACTCTTCAGAGTAGAAGAGAAGGAAGGTCCCCAGCTACAGGCCAACTCCAGATCCATCAAGAGAAAGCCTGGCCACACCTTGGCAAAGACATAGGAGTAGACATTCTGGGGAATTCTGTAATCTTCCAGACTGACAGGCAGGAGAATGGGCTGGGAGGAGGCTAGAGGGTCCTACCTCTCCCGTCCCTGCCTCTGCATGACGTCTCTCTCCACGGGCCACTGCAGTGCCCCCAGCCAGCTTCATCTACCCCACTGCTTTTGTCCCACCAGTGATAGTTCACTCCTCTGCGTCTCCTGGGGACCACCTTCTTTGAAAGGCTCCAACTTAAGAGTATGAAAAACAAGCACCTTACCTGCACCTTGTGAGTAGCTGACCAACTTCAAGAATGGAATACAAAACCAATATCTGAAGGAACTGGGGTGAGGAGCTGCCCCACTTCTCATTGTCTCTCCACCGGTTCCACCCACATATTTATAGCAGAAGCAACCATGTTCATACTCTCTGCCCTCATCCCCTGGACACTTGATTTGATCAGGAGTGGGCAGCTATGAGCCTGTTCCCCGGGGATTTTGGAATTAGGACCATACTAATTCCCAGTTGAGGCTGACTGCCAAATTGGCAGCAACTTGATAATTTTTATTGTATATTGACAGAGAAACCAGACAGACATAGACAGGCAGAAAGAAACAGCTTTCTTGGGTTTTTCACTTCCCTGAGGCTTTGGATTTTCTGACATGCCTTCTCCCACCCTCCACCAGTGCCTGGGATCTTGTGTTACGATGTTAGATATTTCTCTTTTCACTTAGGAGTCTTCTACTGGACTTCTGTTACTAGGAACCAAATTGGTACCAGGAGATGGGAAAATGATCTGGGGCAGGAAGGTGGGACACATGGAGGAGACCCCTCCTGACTTAGTAATTTTGCCCATCCTGCCCATCCCAGGCACAACCACCTGGACCCACAGTGTTTAAGGACTGAGGCCGCTGATGCTCTGTAAACTGGTCCCAGTACTCAATATCCGTGTTTTATCTGAAGGAGGTTCCCAGCCAAGGAACCGGAGGACAGGGATGCAACCTTCTCTACTCTGCAAGACTTCGCTGATGGAAAGTTACACAAAACATGTTCCAGGTGGGCTCTTTTCCCTTTCCCCTCCACATCCAAGCCCCGGTGCAGAGACTGTGACCGTGGAAGTTCATTCCTTGGCCCCACCTCACCCCTCCTCCTTTTAGCTGTCTCTCTCTGTGCACTGCACCAAGAAATCATTGAGAAATGTGTGTATCTGCCCCCAAGGAAGGAGTAAGCAAAAGTGTTATGTCTGTTGGTGTGTGGGTATGACTGTGAATGTGTGATGAGAACAAGCCAGGAGCCTAGAGACCCTCAGCCCTTGGGTCCAAGAGGAGTTCATGCTCTCCCCCACGGAGAAGCTGATGGCTTGGGAGAAGCAGATTCATTCCTCTTGGGCTACTGCTGCCCCCAGAAATGAGGGAAACTAAACTGCCTAACTCGTGCTCATCACAGTTCTGGCCCCGAAACTCTAAATCCCAAAGTCACAGGAACAAATAGGGAAATACTTTTTAATGTGGGAATATGTTGAGTAAAAAAAGGTTTCTCGGGGGTCGCGGGCTGGGAAAAAAAAAAAAAAAAGGTTTCTGACTGCACTGGACTTCTTTTTCTGTTTGCTGCATGATATCTTCTCATCCACTAAGGTGGGAAACTCTCCTTATCCTCTGTAGCATCAGCCACATATGTCATTTGCCACAGACCCCATAGGACACGCAGAACCATTTCTCTGCCCCAGTCCTTCCCTCCTTCCCTCCCAGGGCAAGTGCGCAGGACGCTATCACTTATTCCAGACTGAGAATAAACCAAACAGGGATTTCATCCTTGGACTGGATCATGCCTCCTGCTGGGGCTCCTCTCCAGGCTGGGGAGGCCCAGGCCAGGTCGTCCTCTGACCCCTGACCAACTTTCCTGAGCAGAACCTCCCTCTGAGCCTGTCTTCAGTATATGTCATTTCAGCTTCACGTTGCCCTCTTCCAGACCTTCCCTCAGAGTCGATGAGAATGGCTCACCCTGCAGGTCAGCACACCCTTGGCCAAAGATCCTATCAGCTCCCACCTTGATTTCCCAAACAATGAGTTGTACTGGAGAAGGTTCTGGATAGAGTCTTACAGCATCCTGTGCTGGTCCCTGCTGTCCAGCCTCCAGCTCTGGAGAGAAATTGCTGCAGAGCAGGAACATGTCCCCTTCCTTTATTCCCCCAGAAGCCTAACCCTGAACTCACGGTCCCCACCATAAACACTCGTGGCCCCCACTAGGAGCTGGTGACAGAGGGGGCTGGGGATTCCATTCCGAACAGCCTTGGGGAGATCACTGCAGAGCATACCCGTTTAAAGGACTCACCCAGACCAATGTCAGCTTCACACAGATCAAAATTTCTTTCTATACAAAACCACCCAGAGTTGAAATTCCTCTTGAGTTTTTACAGCCATGAATGTCTCCAAGGAAAAGGAAGAGAGTAGGATCAAACCCGCAGAAGCCTGTGACTTAGAACACATACAACCCCTCCCCCTGAGCTGACCTTCTCACCCATAATCGGGGGAGAGGCAGGGGAGTCCAACGGTTAGGAACAAGTTTTTGGATTCAGAGACATGGGTAGGAGTCCCGGGCTGACCTTTGCCTGTTTGATCTGGCCTATGTGACGTTGTTCACTGGTTGTCTTACTGTTCTCCTGTAAAACATGGGGTTAATAACACCCGTATGGGGTTATTGTAAGGATTAATTGAAATTATCTATGCAGAGCTCCTGCTTCTATGCCACCACAGAGTACACACACTATAAATGGCACGTTGCTTTTTTTTTTCTAACAACCCCCTCCAACCTAATCAGTCCCTAATAGAGTCAGCTTTCAAACCCATCCCCTTGCCGCTGCACGCATCTCAGATAAAATCAATGGATAGCTGTCAGGCTCAAGATGGATCGTCAAATCTCTGGCCCAGCTGGGACGCGCATCCCCTTGGGACCCCTCCCGGGTGTCCTGTCCCCAGACACTCGGCACAAAGGCTTCCAGCCCCCACGCCACCCCCTACCTGCGGGCTGAACACAATCAAGTCCTGAGCAAACATTCAAGAAAGCTCGTTTCTCCGGGGGTTTGGGGGAGAAGACTTGCCAAGTGGGGAAGTCGGGGGCCCGGGTCCTCAGCGGCTCCTCTCCCCCTCCGGGGGCTCCTCTGCCCCCCTTTTCCTCATTCTCAGGCTTCCCCTCTCCAGGTTGCTCAGGCAGCCGCATCGGGGGTCCAGGGCGATGTTCTCAGAGAGATTTGTGAGTACAGCAAGGGAACGTCAGCAGAGACACTGAGATTCTGCAAGGAGTTGACAGAAACTTACTGCCTGTACAGTGCTGGTGGTAATCTACTCAAAGTCAGTTGCCTCAATAACTCACACCCTCCCTTCCACATTTAAACAGGACAATCGTAGAAACACAATCCTGGCACAAGAAATATAATTGCGGTTGTGACAGATGTGTAGTTATTAATAAGGCCTCGATGTCACCAGGGGGTATTACACAACAAGCCAATAATGTGCCTTTGGAACCGACCAACATATTTACAGGTTCTTTTCCACTCCCGCTCCTGCGGGCTTTGCTGTGGTGTAAGCTATGCGGAGGGAGCTAGAACAGCCAGTGTGATTGCAACCTGCAAGAAAGCCCAGCGCCTTGCCAGCAGAATTTGTTTCCTTGCCGTTGACACCAACAGAGCCACAGAAACAAAGTGTATGTGGCGGCGGGGGGGAGGGGGGGGCAGAGAAGTTAGCACAGCCATCTAGTGGAGAGGACTCTTGCCAAAGCTCTTAAACTTGTGATGCCGCTTGCCATCCCAGGGCAACGTCATCCTAACCTCCTTAGACAAAGCAAAGAGCATCCCAGACTACATGGCCCTTTACCAACTCCAGTCCAGACTTGCTTCCCAGGTGTATGGAGCCTCTGGGTGGGCTTGATGTCACCGAGTGGTGACTTCCTCTCTCTCCCCACCCCTGACATCGGGTCAACCTCTACTGTCCTTTACAACTCTGCTTAGGTTAAGGCACCTGGCTGGCTTACGGCACCCCTCATCTGTGCCTACATCTGCTGTCATCCATGGCCTCTATCTCTCTCTCCTCCCAACACTGCACTGAGAAAAGCTCCAGGCAGGGAATCATTCAGATGCATTTGTGTCACCTGGGCCCAGGCAGGGATGACCTGAGAATAAGCAGTGATCGATAAAACACTCATTGAACTAACATTTACTTGATATTGGTTTCTCTTTGGTTTCACATTGAAGTTAAAAAATAATAATAATAAAACAAAGAATCTCCAGAGATGTGAAGTACAGAGAGGTTAACTGGAAGAATCCTGGTGATGGACTGAACGAGCCCTGGACACTGTGGATCGAGTCCTTGCCTGAGAAAGCTGTCCCGTGGGATGGTCTGCACATGGCAGTGGGCAGTGGCCTCTCCCAGCAACGTCCACCCCCATCTTCCATCCCTCACAGCTCGGCCCCTGCACCTCGCATCCTGGAAAAAGGCTCCCTTGCAGCCTCCTGATTCTGACCAGAGGTACATTTCCATGCCTGGGAAGTGTCCTCCTGGAGAAGCCAGCCCATAGGAGATGAGGCTCAGAAAATGGTCTTAGGAAGCATGAAGCCTTGGAGAGGTGTGTGCAAATGTGATCATGGTTGTAAATCTGTACATGTGGTAGGCATTGAGTGTCAGCCCCACCCCAGGTCAAATGGGACAGGCTCAGCCCTATGCCTAACGTGTGTCAGTTAGTAGAATGAATGAATGAGAGACACACAAACTGTCTGTGTGTTTTATACCTTCCACCTTGAGCAGAAATCCCCATCATCTAGGTCAGGGCTGGGCCAGATGGTGTCTGGGTGCTCCTGATTCTATGAGGTTTGAGGCACAGCGTTGGGTCCTCCCCGAAAAGAGGGCTTCTATCTCCTGTGATTGGGCTGGAACCTCCCAAAGATTGGAACCACAGGGATACCCTATAGAGAGAAAGCTTCCCAAAGCCAGAAGCCTTGTCTCACCAAACGGGAGTGTAACACATTCACGCACTAGCACTTGTCTGCAGACTCACCTCCCCCAGCGCTACTTGTCTTCAGGCGCAAACACACTCACACACACACCAGCACTGTCACACACACTCTCCAGACCAGCCTTCGAACACTCACAGCCTGTGTGTGATCTCAACCCCAAATTCAGCCCCTAACCTCGGACACACACACAAGAAGGACTCACCCCACAGCCACACAGCTGCACACGCCACCCCCGTCAACATGAGCACCCATACACACCCTTACACACACACAACTCACATGTTCACACATACTACAGCGCCTGCTTACCCACACGTGCTGCGCACACACCTATACTCTGAGTCTCTAGTTATCATGTTAAGTTAAAAAGGAAAAACAAGCTTCCTGTGTCATTATCCTAGAAATGCAAAAGAAAAGTGACATTTTATTTTCAGATATGCTTTTAGTTGCCATGACAGTCCCAGCACCGCGAAAGCTGTGATTGGTGGCAAATGCAGATTTCTAAAGAGAGTAATTAGCTCCCTATATACACGAACTTCCAAATACACCGAGTGCCCTCCCTTGTCAGTTCCCTCCAGGCAGAGTGGACACCAGGGCAGGAGCAGCCCGCAGTGCTGGTCTGGCTGCCAAGACGGCAGGTGATAGGACCTGCCAGGAGCTCTCAGCAAGGATGTGCCAGACGATGGTCACGGTGGCTTCAGAACCCAATCCCCTTAATTACTTGGAACTTGCTCATAGCTCAACAGGAGCATGGCACTGGGGGTGGCAGCTTCCCATAAGGAACAATTGTTCCTGCCGTTCAGCTGGCCTCTGGTGCCCTTCACTGTGGCATTCGTGATGTGCCAGAGAAACGCGAAGCCAGGGGCTGGCCCCTCAGCCAAAAAGGGAGTGGGCTCCTCCATCCAGAAGCCGTCTCACCAGAATGCTCCTCTCCAGGTCACGACTGGCCTGACACACGATGGCGGAAGCCAAGCTGCCTTCCACAAGCTGGGACTGACCGCCCATGGCCAACTAATGAGCCACCCTAAGTTGGCATCTGGATAGAAGATGGACCTGCATCTCCCCATTTTGCTAGGAGCTTCTCAAAGACTGAGCCATGGCACATGCACCTCCCAAGTCGCCAATGGCCTACAGTAAGTACCTACAGGAATTACTCTTTGTCCCCGAATTAACTGGTTACCTCATGTCCTGATGAGATTCCTAAGGGCAATTAATTTCCAGAATTTCTCCTCTGAGTCTGTCTGACAGTTGTCTTTATTGTCATCATCTGAAAGATTGGCCAGGAGCTGGTTTTTGAGCCCAAGTCTTGAAGTTAGAGCTTTGGACTAATTCCTGGACCCATATGTGTGTTCTTTTCAGCTTTTCATTTCAGCAAATGACCCACCCACTTCCTTTAGCACCTAAAATGTTCCCTGAGCACCGGCCAACCAGTGTGAGTCACTCTAGGCTACCCAAAATGTGATGCTACCTTGGTTCTGCCCTCAAGGTACTCCATTGGCCCTGTCACTTTTACCAACCCATAATATGCAGGGATTGGGGTAGTGACGGACGCGGTTAAGAACGTGGCTAATTGAATCAGACCATGCAGTGCAAAGTGGTTCTGCCACTTATGGGCTGTGTGATCTAAACTCTGTGTGCTTCAGTTCCCTCACCTGCAAAACGGGCCTAATAATAGCACCTACTATGTACGTGTAATATAAAGTGTTTGGCACAGAGTAAGTACCACGTGCACTAGCTATCGTTATTCATAAATTTATTTATTTATTTTATTTCTTTTTGGCTGCATTGAGTCTTTGTTGCTACGCACAGGCTTTCTCTAGTTGTGGTGAGGGGAGGCTACTCTTTGCTGCAGTGTGCGGGCTTCTCATTGCAGTACCTTCTCTTGTTGCGGAGCACGGGCTCTAGGCACGTGGGCTTTAGTATTTGTGGCACACGGGCTCCGTAGTTGTGGTTTGCGGGCTCTAGAGTGCAGGCTCAGTAGTTGTGGTTCACGGGCTTAGTTGCTCTGCGGCATGTGGGATCTTCCCAGACCAGAGATCGAACCTGTGCCCCTTGCATTGCCAGGCGGATTCTTAACCACTGCGCCACCAGCGAAGCCCCTAGCTATCGTTATTCATTCCTGCCTTTTGCACCTAACAGGCAGTGGCTGAGCACTCACTCTGCTCAGATGGTGCTGGGATGACCCCAGAGTGAAATGCGGGGAGGGGCAGAAGTGAATCCACCATAGATACAGCCCCACAGAGCTCAGAATGAAGCTGCAGACACAGACACAAATACACAGACCAAAGGAGGCCGCTCCTGCTCTTTCAGTTTGAAGAGTCAGTTTGTCACACCATTGTAAAGCAATTATATTCCAATCAAAATAAATAAATAAATAAATAAATAAAATAAAATAAAATAAATAAAATAAAAAAAGAGTCAATTTGTCCCTGAGGGTATTTTGGGAGGGGGAGGTTTTGATTCTCCTCTTCAGCGTCACCAAATATGTTCTTAAATGGATCCCACGACTGCCTCTGAGGAAGGGGGGCATATGGATACAGTCTGGGAGAACTGGTCAACCTCGGCATTCCAGCATCTGCGGCTCTGAGCATCCAGTTGGGTGCATGGGTCACAGGCAAACTCAGTCCTTCACAGATTTCAGTCCCTTTTGGCGTATCTAAAATTACAGTCACTGTGGGAGCAGGGGATGGATGAAAACCTAATGTTTATGAACAGAGTGTATGAGCCTGCATTGTTTATTGGCATGAATAATTCATAAATACGGGGTAGATGGTTCTATTTAGTTTCTGGAAAACCTAAGAAACAGTGCTTCCCAAGCTGATACTCTAAGACCTAGTTCTAACGTTCACCAGGATATGCCCTGTCCACTCTGATCACACTGGGCATCAGGTTAGAGGCTCTTGTGTCTTGTGTCCCCTGAAACATTTGACGGCTCTTGACAGCCACGTTATAATAATTGTATCCTCTGTACTGCTTGACAAGGGTTTTGCATGTGAGTTTTTTCTCTCAAAACCCTCCACACATGTCATCAGATTCGATCCACAAATAAAATTTATTTTTGTTACCACTGAATATAATCCTGTTTTTTTGTTCATCACTTTTTAAAAACTTGTTATTGGGGTTGTTTTTAGCATCTTTCAAGTATATAATACATTATTATTACCTAATGCTGATTATTATTACCTAATTATTATTACCTAATGCTAATACATTATTATTACGTAATGCTGTACATTAGGTCTCCAGAAGTTATTTACCTTATAACTGAAAGTTTATACCCTGTGGTCAACATCTTCCCTTTGCCCCCACCCCTCAGCCCCTGCTAACTACCATTCTACTCTGTTACCACGAGTTCAACTTCTTTTTTTTTAGATTCCATATGTAAATGAGGTCATGCAGTATTTGTTATTCTGGATTTGTCTTATTTCACTGAGCATAATGTCTTCCACGTTCATCCATGTTGTTGCAAATAACAGTATTTCCTTCTTTTATATGGTCAATCGATATTCCATTGTATGTATACACCACATTTTCTTTATCTGCTCATCTGTTGATGCACACAGGTTGTTTCCGTATCTTGGTTACTGTGTATAATGCTGCAATGAACACGAGAGTGAAGCTATTTCTTTAAGGTAATGATTTATTTCCTTTGGCTATGTACCCAGAAGTGAGATTGCTGGATCTTATAGTAGTTCTATTTTAATTTTTTGAGAAACCTCCATACTGTTTTCCACAGTTGTACCAATTTACGTTCTCACCAACAGTGCCCAAGGGTTTCCGTTAATCTAATTCTGTTTGAAGGTACCTTCTGGACAAAGTGTTGAGTGGAGTCGGTCATGCCACGTGGGATTTAGCGAGGAACTTGCTGAGAGCAGGAAGCCGGAGGCATAGTGTAGTGAGGTCCAGCCAGCCCCCAAGCTAAGTCCTGCCTTCGCTGGAACACGCGAGCACTGGAGCTCCTTCTACAGAGGAGACGTGCTCAGAGTGACGATGAACAAAAAGGTCTGACCACTGTGCTGGTGTTTACTGACTCTGAGACACTGTCATCCTGGGAGGTAATTGCTCACCAGTCTCTTAAGCATTTTAATACTAAGGAGTATTCAAAACACAAATAAAAGATTAAAAATAACCTGCTGGTCTAGCACATAGGAAATGTTCACTGAGTTCTTGAAAAATGCAAAAGCACACGTTAACTGCTCCCTTCAATGTGACATAAAAATGAAATGTCATTTTCTCCCTGTTTTGTCCAAAACCAGCTTGATATCATGAAAATAAAATGTATACCCAGGTGAAGCCAAGATTCTAAGCCCAAGTCAGAAAACTAGAACTAGTCCCTCAAAAGCACCTGCAACACAATTCTGTGAGTGCTACATCTCAGGAGCCCTAATGTCACTTCACGTACTGAGCCACATGAGCAAAACATCCTAAACCCTATTTCCTCAAAATGAAAACCAAGAACTGTAAAAAGATCAGAGCAATTAAAGTTGAAAACCACAATAAAACAGGAAACAATGGACATTTCCTTAACATAAACACACACATCCACATCAGTTCAAAAGGCAGCATCCATGGGACTTCCTTGTTGACGCAGTGGTTAAGAATCCACCTGCCAATGCAGGGGACACGGGTTCGAGCCCTGGTCCAGGAAGATGCCACATGCCGCGGAGCAACTAAGCCCGTGTGCCACAACTACTGAGCCTGTGCTCTAGAGCCCGCGAGCCACAACTACTGAAGCCCGCGCCTAGAGCCCGTGCTCCGCAACAAGAGAAGCCACCGCAATGAGAAGCCCTTGCACCGCAAGAAAGAGTAGCCCCCGCTCGCCGCAACTAGAGAAAGCCTGCGTGCAGCAACGAAGACCCAACGCAGCCAAGAATAAATAAATTTTTTACAAAAAGGCAGCATCCAGTCTCTTACTTATGAAGAAACACCAGAGACTTAATTGTTAAAATCAGGAAAAAGTCACTGTCACGATGACCATTCACTGCCCTGTTCACTGCCTTCTCTACTAGAAACTCTGTATTGTAGGCATTAACCAACATGATTAGACAAGCAATTAGAGACATAAGATTGCAAAGCAAGAAACAAAACAAAATGAAACTCTCCCTGAAGATATGACCATCTATCTGGAAAACCCAAAAGAATTCATGAAAAATCTATTACAAATAACGTACTGGCACCAGAATAGACACATAGATCAAAGGAACAGAATACAGAGCCCAGAAATGAACCCACATTTATATGGGCAATTAATCTACAAAAAGGAGGCAAGAATATATACAACCAGGAAAAGAAGGCCTCTTCAAAAACTGGTGCTGGGAAAACTGGACATCTACATGCAAATGAATCAAACTGGACTACTCTTTCACACCAGGCACAAAAATAAATTCAAAATGGATTAAAGACTTAAATGTATGACCTGAAACCATGAAACTTCTAGAAGAAAACATAGGCAGTAATCCCATTAACATTGGTCTTACTAATTTCTTTTTTGGATATGTCTCTTCAGACAGGGAAACAAAAGCAAAACCAAACCAATGGGACCACTTCAAATTAAAAAGCTTTTGCAGGGGAATTCCCTGGTGGTCCAGTGGTTAGGACTCCACGCTTTCACTGCCGAGGGCCCGGATTCAAGCCCTGGTTGGGGAACAAAGACCCCACAAGCCACGCAGCATGGCCAAAAAAAGAAAATAAAAAATAAATTAAAAAAATTTTAAAATAAAAAGCTTTTGCGCACTGAAGGAAACTATCAACACAATGAATAGGCCACCTACTGGATGGGAGAACGATATTTGCAAATGATATATCTGATAAGGGATTAATGTCCAAAATATACAAAGAACTCATACAACTCAACATCAAAAAAAACCACACACACACACAAACAACTCAACTTTAAAATGGGCAAAAGATCTGAATGACATGTTTCCAAAGAAGACATACAGATGGCCAACAGGCACATGAAAAGATGCTCAACATCACTGATCATCAGAGAAATGCAAATCAAAACCACAATGAGCTACCACCTCACACCTGTTGGCTATTATCAAAAAGGCAACAAATAACAGTTGCTGGTGAGGATGTGGGAACCCTCGTGCACCGTTGGTGGGAATGTAAATCGGTGCAGCCACTATGGAGAACAGTACGGAGATTCCTCAAAAAATAAAAAATAGAACTACCATATGATCCAGCAATTCTGCTCCAGGGTATTTATGCAAAGAAAACAAAAACACTAATGCAAAAAGATATATGCACCTCTGTACTCATTGCAGCATTTTTTACAATAGCCAAGATATGGAAGCAACCTAAGTGCCCATCAATAGGTGAATGGATAAAGAAGAGGTAGTGTATACATACAATGGATTATTACTCAGCCGTAAAAAAGAATGAAATCTTGCCATTTGTGGTAACATGGATGGACCTAAAGGGTATTATGCTAAGTGAAATAAGTCAGACAAAGACAAGTGTATGATTTCACTTATAAGTGGAATCTAAAAAAAAAAAAACAAATGAACAAACATAACAAAACAGAAACAATCATAGATACAGAGAACAAACAGGTAGTTGCCTGAGGGGAGAGGGGTGAGGGAATGAAAGAAGTAGGTGAGGGATATTAAGGGGTATAAGCTTCCAGTTGCAAAATAAATGAGTTACACATATTAAATGGACATTGTGGGGAATATAGTCAATAACTATGTAATATCTTTATATGGTGACAGATGACACCTAGAGTTATCATGGTGATCATTTTAAAATGTATAGAAATATCGAATCACTATCTTGTGTAACAAAACTAAAATACTGTTGTAGATCAACTATACTTCAAAAACAAAAGCAAACAAACTCATAGAAAGAGAGATCAGATTTTTGGTTACCAGAGGCAGGGATTGCGGGGGAGTGGGAATTAGATGAAGGCAGTCAAAAGGTACAAATTCCAGTTGTAAGATAAATAAGTACTAGGGAGGTAATGTACAATGTGATAAATATAATGAACACTGTTGTATGTTACATATGAAGCTTATTAAGAGAGTAAATCCTAACAGTTCTCATCACAGGGGAAAATGTTCTATTTCTTTAATTTTGTATCTGTACGAGATGATGGATGTTCACTAAACTTGTGATAATCTTTCATGATGTATGTAAGTCAAATCATTATGCTGTGCGGCTTATACAGGGCGGTATGTCAATTATACGTCAATAAAACCGGAAGAAAAAATTTTTTAAGAAAAATTAAAACCAATTACAAAGTACAACAGAATTTAGTAAACTTGGGGGGCATAAAATTAACACACAGAACTTATTAGACTTCGTATATAGATACAATACTGAGGTAGAAGAAACAATACATTGAGCAGAACCTATTTACAATGGCAAAAATAATTAAATAAATTAGAATGTTTACATATTTTTCAATTATATCAAAAGGAGAAGTAAAGCAATTCCTAAAAACAGGAAATAAACGAAAACATGCAAACACAACTGTATTTCAGGTTAATGGCTTAACTGCGGAGGGAAGAAGTTTTTCAAATTACTTTAACCCATAATATTTTGACTCTAAATTCCAAGTGAGGGCTTCCCTGGTGGCGCAGTGGTTGACAGTCCGCCTGCCGATGCAGGGGACACGGGTTCGTGCCCCGGTCCGGGAAGATCCCACATGCCGCGGAGCGGCTGGGCCCGTGAGCCATGGCTGCGGAGCCTGCGCGTCCGGAGACTGTGCTCCACAATGGGAGAGGCCACAGCAGTGAGAGGCCCGCGTACCGCAAAAAAAGAAAATGAATAAATAAATAAATTCAAAGTGAGACAGATCCTAAGGACAAAACAAACAAACAAACAAAACCCAGGGAAAGTATATATAAGTTAACGTCCTTAGGAATCAAGATTTTGTGTTTTAGAGAAAAGAAACATAAATATAAAATTTTTAAGTGACATAGGGACTTCCCTGGTGGTCCAGTGGCTTAGACTCTGTGCTCCCAATGCAAGGGGCCCGGGTTCGATCCCTGGTCAGGGAACTAGATCCCACATGCCGCAACTAAGAGTTCGCATGCCGCAACAAAAGATCCCACAAGCCGCAAAGAAGATTCCGCGTGCTGCAACTAAGACCCGGCGCAACTAAATAAATAAAAAAATAAATATTTTAAAAAATAATAATAAATAAAGTGAAATTAAAAGCCTGAAATCTAATTTGAATAAGAATATTAGTATGAATTCAGGATTAATTTTTCTCTTTCAAGATAATGTGTGTCCCAGTTTTGCCTCTGTGAAGGCTTCAAAGTAATAAAACTCAGTAGCAACAGCATCACTAGCATTCAAACTGTGATCTCTAAATACCATTTCTAGCTGTAAGTAATCAGCTCCAAGGGAGGAAATGTAAAAGTCAGACTGGGACTTCTTATCAGGCCTGAATGCAAGTAGGCTCCCAGTGATGTCAAGTGACAGAGGAACAAATTTGAAGAAATGTCCAACGGCCAGATATGGGGAAATTCGTTAATCTGAAAATTGATATGAATGTTAACTGCTAAGGCAACAACTAATTATTATTTTTAAAAATGACAAATGAGGGCTTCCCTGGTGGCGCAGTGGTTGAGAGTCCACCTGCCGATGCGGGGGACACGGGTTCGTGCCCCGGTCCGGGAAGATCCCACATGCCGTGGAGAGGCTGGGCCCGTGAGCCGTGGCTGCTGAGCCTGCGCGTCCGGAGCCTGCACTCCACAACGGGAGAGGCCACAACAGTGAGAGGCCCTGTGTACCGTAAAAAAAAAAAAAAAATGACAAATGAAAGAACTGAGCAATTACTCTGCCTTTTCTATACAGACTGCATTATAAGGTAACCAAACATTTGATCAGACAAAGTCCTTCTTTAGCGAGGAATCATGACTAATAAATTAAGATGGAATGATAGAATGAGAACATACCATTTTACCACCTCAAATGAAATAATAGCTCTAGGTAATGATCATCAATGGCTACTAAAATCATTAGGTGTAAGGTTGATAGCGAACTTGATGACGGATGAATCAGGCTGACGGAACCACAACCTTAATTAGCATCAACAAAGTGGGACTACCAGACACAAAGTGCCTTCTGATGTGAGGCAAGAGGAAGCACGTGGCATGACTTAAAAGAGTTCTTTATATAAAGACTAGAGTCTGAATCTAATCAAACCCTCAGTTATAAATATAAGGTCACAAGAGCAGAGAGAAGTATGGTAAACAACACGTGAGAAGAGAGCAAGCCAAAAGCAGAATGTGGGAAATTTACAGGGAAATTACACCATTTCTAACAACAAATTAATGGTATAGAAAGAAAAGGAGGGCAACTACTATGGATTAAAAAATACCTGAGAGAACTATCAACCAGCTGTGATGTGCGGACCCTATGAATAAACTACATAATTGAGGCAACAGGGAATATAGAACACGGAGATGATACTGAAGAATTATTGTTAATTGTGTTGGGAGTGACAGTAGTATTTTAGTTGTAGTAAATAAAAGGCATCTTTATCTGTTAGAGAAGTATTTACATGTGAAATTACATGTTAGAAGAAGAAAAGTAAAAGAAGATTGAAAGAACATCAGCAATTACTGAAGTATGTGTTTGGATACATTAGTTTCATTACACGTGTCTGTCTTACTTTTGTGTATATTTGAAAATTTCCATAGTAAGAAGTTTTTTAAACGGTTGGAAACAGAGCTTGGTGAATCTGGATCTTGGCACGGTATCTTGTGTATTAAGGGCAACGAAACATACTCTGGACACATAAGGGCAATTTGGCATTCAAGTGGGGCTGACACTTAACAGCATTTTCTAACATGAGCAGTTATGGAGATGGGGAAGCCAGGTTAGAAACCAGGGCACAAGACAGGGGTCTCTTCATAGCTTTCCTGGGCTGAGTAAGATGGCATCAGAGGGTTTCTGCCATCCTTGCTATGATCACTGCTAGGCCTGTCCCTACAGGTATGCTCAGAGCTCGGCATCGGTAGACACCTAGTAAATGTTTGTTGAATGAATGTCAGATGTTATCAAGTCAACCATCTACAGGCTGTGCTGTGATGCATTTTAAACAATTCACCCCTGCTCACAGTTATCCCTCTCACTCTAACCTATGACGATGACTCTAATTTGCACAATCATAGACGCTCCTTCGGTCGCTGGCGTTGTCATAGCGATTGTTCTCAAATGTGGGATCTCTACACAGTGAAGGGTCCTAACTGGTTATAAGGTAAATGGCCAGTAAGTTGTTACTAATAATAGTAAAACAATTAAGAGAAGTATGTTGTTAGTCTTACTTCCTAGTACGAGGATATTAACATAACCAGAGAGTCTCGCGTGGAATGGCACAAAACAGGGGGGACATCTACTCCCCCTTCAAAGGCCCTGGGAGGCTCTCACTCCTACGCAGGGTCCAAGCACAACAGGCAGAACGTCCCCTTCTCCCAGGCCAGCAGACCCAGTGGGACTTGGTGTTCAGCGATTCCACCAGCCCCAGCCCTTCGGGCCGAGTCACTCGGCTGGGACCCCATGCTGCCCCCCACCTTAATCTCACCCAGGCCCTTGATGACTTGGCACCGCATCCAGCCTCTGACACAAGGACATGGGACCTGAAGGGTCTCGGAGTCAGATGGAGCCCTGCTTGCCGTGTGGGCACAGACCCAGGCTCAGGTTTCCCTTTAGGCAGGCCCCCTTTGTCCTGACCCCCTCATCATCAACACCAACTGACACCATCTATCATCAGTTCCAAGACTGATTATTTCATGGTTTAAAAGCTCTGAAATCAAGGTGCCTTTTACAATCACTGGCATCTTAAACTGGACAAAACAGCTAGTAACAGTTACACAAGTTGAGTGCTTGCTCAAGTATGCCAGGTATACTTCGAGGAGCTTTTCATGAATTTATTCATTTAGCCTGCATGAGAACCCGATGAGGCAGGTGCTAAGATTAATACTGTCCCCATTTCAGAGATGAAGAAACTGAGGTCCAGAGGTGGTGAGTGGCAGAAGGGCAAGCTGTGCTCCCAAACACCACTCCTCACCTGAGCTCCCACTCCCAGCCCTCGGGGGGCCCAGAGCATCCCGGCAGGGTCCTTCTGACCACCAGCAGCTTCTCTATTTCTTTTTCTTTTTTTCTGGCCGTACCTGGTGTGGCTTGCGGGATCTTAGTTCCCCAACCAGGGACTGGACACGGGGCCCTGCAGTGAAAGCACCGAGTCCTAACCACTGGACCAGCAGGGAATTCCCAGCTTCTCTCTTTACCTAGTGTTCTGTACAAATGTTGTCACTTCCTACATGTGCCGTCGGCAAACACAGCACACACCGCCTCTCAAGCATGCCAAGAACTTTGGGGGTGCTACCTTTGCGTTCGGGCGCTCAGCCTTCTGTCGTGAACTCTGGTGTGGGCCCTGGTCCCCTGTCTCCTCCACCCTGTTCCCCTCACTAGGATGAGGCCCTGCCCCCAGGGTACCCAGGCTCCCAGCTGGAATCGGGCTGCAGGGAAGCTTCATTGTCCTCGGATAGTGAAAGGTACTCAGATGAGTCCCAGATACGGGCTCAGAGTGCTGCCTGCCTCCTGGACCCCACCTGGCACAGCTGGGCCCCAGCTGTCATCTGCAGCGTAGCTGAGCCTGCCACGCCCTTTGGTTCCAGTGCCCCTCCCCCAGGGCCAGACATTGGATGAGGCGACCCCCAGCCCCTGTCCCCCCACCCTGCCCCACTGAACCTGCTTCAGTAAAATCAGACTGGAACATCATACCCACCCCACATTCCAAATGAAACCCCAGGCCTTGGTCCAAGTCCTTTGTCCCCAGCCCCAAGACGGGTTTCCAGAGCCAGTCAACCATAGGAGCGAGGAATCCCCAGCGCCCCCAGCTCTCCCTGGAGGATACCTCTCCCCACCCCGCGAAAAGAAGCTTCCAGATCATGGAGGCTACAGCCCAGGCCTGGCTTTCCCTGTAGGACCACAGTCATCCACCCACCTCCTGGCCACAGCTGGCCCTGCTGCTGCCGGCTTCCTGAGAATGTTCCCTGCAGGCCATGCAGGCTGCACGTGGACCCCAGCTAGAGCAGAGCAGTCTCACCTTCAGACATGGGGGCCGCCTCATGCATGGGCAGGTGTCAGTATCTGCTTTTTCACTGCTGGGCATCCTGGCAGAGGTTACAGAGGCGGAATCCTCTAAACACACATACACGCGCGCACGCGCGCGCGCACACACACACACACACACACACACACACGCTCCCCCTTCCTTCTGCTTCCAGGACGTCTCTGCTGTGTCTAAGGCTTTCCGCTTTTCAGAGTCCCCTGTTAAAATTAAAATACTTCTGAGAGCAATGAAGCTTTGGCAACTAATAACTTACTTATCAGCTAATATATCTTCTCATCGCTCTCACCAGGTGGGGAGCAGTGGGGTAGGAGGTTGATTCATAGGCCGGAATCAGACTGTGGGAGGATCTGAGACCAGGGAGTTCAGCTGGAGGCCCCGGACAGCTCGTGTCGGGATTGGGGCTGGATCAGCCATTTTGTGTGTCCCCCCCAGGGCTGGGTCCTTAACAAGGGCTTAAAGTTATGTGCTAAAATCCAACACGCAACCAGGGAAAGGGACCAATCCAGTCACAGCTCACAGCTGGGGAGACTAAAACTCAGAGAGGTCAATCCACTTCCAAAGGTTACACAGCTTCTCTCACAGGCCAGAGGGCTGTGATGCAAGCCCAAGGGCTCTTGCGTTGGGTGGTAGAAAGACACTCACACCACCCTCCCAGAACCCCCCACTGCTCTCACCTTCACCCCAATATGGGAGCACAGAACTTTCCAGAGATGTGACAGAAGAGCAGAGTTTGGAAATGTCCAATGTAAACTGCCAGCACGCGGCCCAGGGGACATCCGCTGCCTGCCCCCAGCCTTCTCAGCCGCTGAGTCTTCCACGAGCATCTCTTTCCATTTCTGTGACATGCCTGGATGGCCTGAGACTCCATTAGTCATTTAATTTCCCTTTCCCGTGACTCTTGCCTCCAAATGTATATCCTGAATTCCAAGTATGCTATAGACTGAACTGTGTCCCCCTCAATGTCATACACTGCAGCCCTAACCTTCAACATGACTGTATATGAGACAGGGCCTTTAACGAAGTAATGAAGGTTAAATGAGGTCAAAAGTGTAAGGGCCTAATCCCATAGGACTGTGGCTTTAAAAGAAGAGGAAATGATCTCTCTCTTTCTCTCACTCTGTCTCTCTCTTTCTGCCATGTGAGGACACAGTGAGAAGGTGGACATCTCCAAGTCAGGATGAGAGCCCTCACCAGAACCTGACCATGCTGGCACCCTGATCTCAGACTTTCAGCCTCCAGAGCTATGAAAAAGATAAATGTCTGTTGTTCAAGCACCCCAGCAATGGTACTTTGCTATGCAGCCCAGGCTGACTTATACGAAGTTAGCATCCTTCTCTTCGCTGGGGCACTAGAATCTAATTCATACTAGTGTGTGATCCACTGCTGATGCATCAGTATTATTTCCTTCTTATTATAAGACAGGGGGTGGCAACTCCGGTGCCTACAGGGATTGGGCAGTAATGTAAAGAGGCAAAGCAGCCAAGTGTCAAGCAAGCAGGTGGCCACAGTGGAATGGCTCACCTTGTCCAAAGGAGTAGCCACAGCTCATCACCTACTGACTGCTGCTGTGAGGGAGTCTGGCACGGCACGGCCAGACGTAATGTTAAAGAGAAGCTAGAAGTCCAGACGGTTAAAACAATAAATTGACTGATTTTTAAGTGCTGGCACCTACTTCAAAGGTTTAAAACACTTTGTGAGAAAACAACAACAAAATTAAAAAACACAACAACTCAAAACCAAACAACAACAATGGCCAACCTCTTTGTGGGTTGGCTTTTGCCCAGGAGCCCCCAGTTCACCATCTCATTTTAGAAGAACCTCCTGGGACAGTTCTGGAAGCCACAGCGGTGACTGAGATGCTGGGACCCCAGGCAGTGGGAAGAGGCCTGGGAGATGATGTGTGGCTGCAGGTCACCAACTGGGCCACTGGCCTCGTCGTGGGGACCCGGTTGGGACGTACAATCAAGCTCTCACCTGTGGCTTCCTTCGGCAGTGGTCACCCCGATGCCTGCCTCTGATGTATTCCCCAGGGTCCAGGACCCTCCACCTAGAGGCAGCACCAAAAGAGACAGACAGCCTCAGCCCTAGACCCAATCTGCTTCCATGCTGTGGCGCTGCTCTTCCGGAAGCTGGCTACTGATGCCTACAGGGGCCCCTTCACCCCACCCTTGACACTTTCCAGTCACCTGGAACATCACACCCAGCTGAGGACTGTGCTGGGCTGGGCTTGGCTGGTACAGGTGGCACAGGGCAGCAGCAAGAAGCCACAGGGAGCTGAGGCCAAGGCCTTGGTCCAGGGTGTCGTGGCCAAAACGTGCTTCAGGTGCCGGGTCAGCTGCCAGAGGGGGCTCAGGTTCTCAGGGATCCCCAGGAGAGGGCTGAGGCTTCGTCCAAGCTGGAGTGCAGGAGACATGCTCCATGAGGACGGTTGAGGGTGTCCAGGCTGGATCTGGAGGCCGGGGTTTGGGAAGCACCAGTGTCGTTTGGTGCCCTCCACCCCCCGTTCCCAGGGACTGTGGCTGCCCAGAGGGTAGAGGGCTGTGGTCACCACATCACCCCAAACATCCTGCAATCCCGACTCCACCTCTCCAACCCAAACGAGACGAAGATCAAACGCCAGACAACAAAGTCAGGGCCAGAACCGCCACCAGTTTGCGTGGACAAGCCCGTGTCCGGGCAGGAGGCGGTAGATTAGGACCTAAACTAAAAGTGACAAGGAAACCAGTTACCGGCCTGCGGGGGGCTCGGCTCCCACATGCTGCAGCCCTGGGCTCCGCCAGCGCCACTCTCTGAAACGCCAGCCTCCCCTGCCGGCGCTGGTTCCACTATGTGTTGAAACGTATTCATTATATTTTAATATGATTATGTTCAATCCAGTAGACTGAAACAGATTTGTCCAGATGCATAATTGGTTTCTAAATGCCTGTTATTCTTGGTGGCAGTGTTGGCAGAGGCTTTGAGAATGGAGGGGAGTCCATTAGCTCTTCGTGTCCATTAGTCACGGTCGCGGGGGTCTCATCAGTGGGTCTTGGGGTCACCCTGGCTGCGTGGGACGCAGGGGCTTCTCTCTTGGGCTTAGGCCAGGAAACCAGGAGGGACTTTCTGCTGCTGACTTCTAGAAATGGACTGTTATACGGCAGAATATGAGGTCCAGACTTGAGTTCACTTACCCTCAGACTGCATGGAAGAGCCTCACCTGGGCAAAGGGACCAGAAGGGGGTACGAGCCTGGCCCGGCCCAGTTCGATGAGACTCTTGTCCCATCTCATGACTACTAGTTCTCTGCTTGAGAAACTGTGAGCCCCAATTTCCCAGAAAGCCAGACAGGGCCAGGCAGGGCTGTTCTGCTATGACCACTGGGCTGAACTGATCACCCCAGAAGTGGTCTCTTAGGAAGCA